>NW_027518714.1:46362500-46820000 GCF_043159265.1 Tasmannia lanceolata | reverse complement strand
TCTTATACCCCTTTTCAACCCTGAATATTCTAAACCTAACAGTAGTTTATCCATCTACATAAACCAATCATCAATCCCAACTTAATCTTTATATTCATGTTTTAAATCACTATATCTTACCCTTTCTCATCTTAAATCGGGTTCCGGGAAAGTGTTTCGAGTGTTTTTTATGGTGACAGTGTATGTTTGGGGTGCTTGTGCCACTTTCCATCCCGGAACCATATGTCAGCATGTCCTTATTGCTGGATTGATTTTTTTTGGTGGTGATCCGTTGGTAGTTTCATTGTGGTATGATAGCAATCAATTGTTGATGTTTCTGATTGTTGGTTGATATTTATGTCGGTGGATCTAAGCGAGGTGGTTGGGTGACTTGTTGATGATTGTTGTTTTTGTGGTGTGGTTGTTGAAGATCTGCTGTGATTTGATGGTGATTGGTGGTTGCTGTGGATATGTCATTAGATTGCGCGATATTGGTGGTAGTTTTGGTTACCTCCTATGCAGTGTTGCTCGTAATGGTTATTCATCGGTTATGATTTTGTTGTTGGTTGGTGGTTGCTGAGTGTGGGTGCTTCTTGCTGTTTATTGGTACTGACCTCTTTCGATGACATCAGCAGACTTGCGACCTAGAACCGGAAAATATCTGCACAGCGTGGGGCCGGGGTGTTGCATAATAATGCGAGACCCCCTACATCGAAAAGGGGGGGAAAGAAACTGGGCTATATATGTGGCTCCCTCTCTTCCTGTGCAGACGCGTTTTCCTGAGAGAAAAAAAAAACTGGGGCGGGTTGTGACCCAGAACTGGACAATATCTGCAAGTGTGGGGCCAGGGCATTACATAATGGTATCAGAGCAGAACCGCAAGGTTTAACTAGTGAGGAACCTAGTAAACGAGTCTGGGGTATGTCTTAGAATGAGCTAGGCAGAACTAAACTTCATTAAAAGACACATATTCCCTTAGTTTTGTTCAAAGACACTTAAAGGAAAACACAAACCAACATAGATTATTAGGATAAATATGAATAAAATGCACCAACCTGTCACGCCCGACCCTATTGTGTAGATATTGTCCGGTTCTGGGTCATCTACACTCCCGGTTTTGTTTTCCAGCAGCACTAACCGTGCCCGACCCACTACGCGAGGCCCTGCCCCTTGGAGATGCTAAAAACACGTCTACAAAGGGAGATGAGAAATCCACATATATAGCCCAGTAACTTTTCCTCCCTTTCCGATGTGGGATCTTTCAATCAACCCCCGTTAGGGCCCAGCGTCCTCACTGGCACACCGTACTGTGGGAGTTCCTGCTCTGATACCATAATGTCACGCCCCGACCCTACTGTGTAGATATTGTCCGGTTTTGGGTCATCTACCCTCCCCAGTTTTGTTTTCCAGCAGTACTAACCGTGCCCGACCCACTCCGCGGGGCCCGACCCTTGGAGAGGCTGAAAACGCATCTACACAGGGAGAGGAGAAATTCACATATATAGCCCAGTAACTTTTCCTCCCTTTCCAATGTGGGATCTTTCACAACCCACCCATAATTTGTTGCTTGTTTGAAATAAGAAGGATGTTTCGTATAATAACTTGCGTTAAATTTTAACAACTTCAGATGAATACCTATCGGAGAAGGGAAGGCGCAAATCGAGTTGATGGCCATGAAGAGGAAGGCCAAGATCCTCTGCTTGTGCTTGCCAGCATACTAAGGGGTCAAGCGTAATCTCAGGCAGCAAATCAGAATATCGCAGCAAGTTTTGCTAATCCTCAACCCAGGGTTGATCCGTCTCAATTACATCTGCAATTTAGGGATTATCACCCTCCTGAATTCAGTGGAACAGAAGATCCTATGGCTGCGGACAGTTGGATTGTTGAAGTAGAGCATATCTTTGTTGTAATGGACTGCTCAGACGCTCAGAAGATTTGACTTGCCTCTCTCTTATTTAAGGATGGGGCAGGTATATGGTGGAGATTCGGAAGAACTTTCCGGCGGCTAGGACAGAGAATTGGGCACAATTCAAAGTGCGATTTAATAATCAGTACTTCCCACCTCATGTTCGAGATTCGTTGGCAGCCGAGTTTGCATCTATGAAGCAAGGGAATATGTTTGTGGCCCAGTATGAGGCAAAGTTTAGGGCCTTATCCCGTTATGCACCCAGTTATGCTACCACAGAAGAGGACAGGGTGCGAAAGTTTGTTGATGGTCTTTGCCCTACCCTAATGGCAAACATCAACTTTGGGTCTCGAACCTTAGCTGAGGCCTGTGAAAAGGCCGAAGTAGCTGAGCGAAGTGAGAAGATTGTACTGGCGGCAAGGGCATGTGTCTGGGAATAAAAGTCAGGCACCACCTCATAAGAAGCAAAGGACAGAAGCTGGCCCCCGAACGACGCCTCAATGTCAAACCTGTGGAAAGCGTCATGAGGGGCAATGTTGGAAAATGATGGACGTATGCTACGCATGTGGGGACCCCAACCATAAACAATATAATTTCCCCAGGTTGGGTAAGCAATCAAGTAGCGTACTAGTTCATCAACCTCAGCAACCTCAACCCTCGAGGTAGCCACACTAGCCAATCCACCCATTCAAGCGCAAAACCAGTGGAGGGGAAATCAGAACTGACCTCTAAATCAGGTGAAGAATGCACCTGAGTCGGCCACGAATTGATTCTTTGCACTTCACAGGAAACCGAGTCGGTTGATGTCATCGAAAGAGGTCAATATCAATTAAGCAATTCATCTACCATTGCTTAAATCTCATTGTGTTACTTATAATCTTCGATTACTTTTAAGTTGGATTCAATTCCTATAGTGACATTATTAATATTGGTGAAATCTCTCTATGGGAGAGGGGTTAGCAACCTCAGAACGAAATTTCGAAGGACGCATTGTTGGGATACTTGGGAAACTATAGGGGATCCTTAGGGAGTCGGTGTCACTAGACAAAAGTAGTTTTGAGATCATTAGCTTCGAAGGACGACCATTTGGAGTTATTAAGAAGAACATGAGGAATAATCACGGATTCATACGAAGAGATCTGGAAGAGAAATGGAGAGGATTTTATTCAATAAGAGTGCCTGTATGAAATAGAGTTAGAGAAATCGACGCTTATGAACTATGATGATGTTTAATTTGACCATGATCTGATACTTAAGATGATGTTTAATTTGATTGGATTTACTACGACATGGTTATAATGATTGGATTTATGATCTTTAATTTGTTGATGAAATGCAAAATATCTGATTTGAAGTTGCCATTGTCATGAGGTTGACCATTTCAAAATTTATATGATTAGGTTTGACAAAGTCATTGTTTAACTCTTCACCTTGTCTCTTTGAAGAGAATTCAGGATCGTGCGTATGAAGCTCACAACCAGGAAGTCTATGACCAAGCAATACCAGCGAAATATGCAGTTTGAAAAAGTTAAAGAAGATGTGGAAAAGAACAACCCGACGCTTGCTCAGCCTATGTTGTAAAATTTGGGTGCACTTTCAGCTTTCCTTTCAGCCTTATGACGGATCGTCCTAGACTCCTAGTTGATTGACCAGCAAGATATCGTAGGGGCACAGTTGACGCTAAGCCGTATGGCGTACTATATTTACAAGGGCTAATAGGGGCACTCACATTTTTCATCAGGAACAACCAACTTTGAGGAATTGATTTAGTGGGGCGTCTTTATACTTATCTCCTTTTCAACAGAAGTCTTTGTCAATATTGAGGTTTGAGGTTGCTTGGTCTTTAATGAATGCCTTGCTTGACTGTATCCACAACTCGTGCTTAGTCAATTCCCGGAAGGCCCCTCTTAATGGTTTGATTGAACAATCAAAGTTCGTTGGCCGCAACTACGAGCTGCCAGTGTGCAGGTTACTACACCCTCCGACTCCTAAAGGTCGAGAACTGGTTCAAAAGTAGAAGGTGGTCCAAAACGAGCTAACGAGAGTTTTCGGACCACACTTTTCCCCATTTTCGAATATCACGAAGATAGGCTTTTGAATAGATAGGGTACTATCAGATTTGAATTTAGTGTCTTATTATGATGTATAATATGGGATAATATATAAGAAGAAAACTAGTTCTCTTGAGCCTATTTTGGTTTATTGATCCTACCACCTTATTAGATGGGTAGGTCCGTCTTTCTATGGATCTCGCTGAGCTGAAAGACATGAGACATTCATATCAAATATAAGAGATCCAGACCAGGCTCTCAAAAGCTCATGAGGCCGGAGGTGGAAAGATGGGGTCTGGAAAGAAAGTTAATAATAACCACAAAGCGACTAATGATTGTTGTTGTTGTTATATTGGTGAACTCTAACTAGTAATTCCACTAATGATGGGCATTATCTCATGTAATATAAATAACACTTAAAACACTTAAGTGGTGCGCCCTTGTAAGTCCACTAAACAAAACTTAAAAACACTTAAGCGGTGACCCTATCATGTTTACAAATTAATAAATATGTAAGTGATGGCCCTATCATGTTTACAAGTAGCTCATAACAACTAGATTGTATATCATCCATTGCCATATCCACTCGAGATTGTTTTCTCCTAATTTTGGTGCCTCCTTACTGTTCATAACACAGCTCTCAGATCCACTCATACTAACTTATATCATCCATTGCCATATCCACTATAGACTATTTTTTTCCTAATTTTTGTGGTTTGTAACACAGCTCTCAGATCCACCCATACTGACTTATATCATCCATTGCTATATCCAGTCTAGATTATTTTTTCCAAATTTCTGTGTTTCCTTATGGTTCGTAACACAGCTCTCAGATCCACCCATACTGACTTTCAGTTGTACCAAATGCCCTTCTCTTCTGCTCCCCAACTTCTAGCTATTTCCCAAAATTGACTCTAGACTACCATTCTCCAACAGCAAAGTTACTTACAAAAACAGAATAAAAGCAGCACCGAAGAGGAAATACCTGCCCATCAGCAATTATCAATAACACATGGTACTGGCCGCCACTTTGTTCCACAATAGTCATAGCCATTTCAATGATAGGAGCAAAAGATGTTGGTCCTGCCCAAGGAAAACAGAAAAGGCACAAATTACAATAACCAACTGACTAAAGTTTTTGAATTACCTAAAAAGTAGATAAAGCAACAGAATTAAGATAGTCACCAGCTAGTCTCAGATGTGGGACTATTTCTCTGTACCGCGCCAGCGCTTCCTCAAAACCATTACAGAGCCGCTCATCTGGATAAAAACTGAAAACATCTAGATCGTGGGTTGATGCTGTCAAAAAAAAAACACAAATCCATCACATCCATAATCCAGATCATTAACTTCTAAATAAATTAACTTGAATGGCAATTCACAAGAAACTACCATCTCCAAACCCAAAACAAGGGATCAAGTTATCCTCATCAAAAGCAGATAAGGTTCTTCCAATAATAGAGATTGCTTGTTCATAGGGATTTTGACGGTCTCCAATGTGATGCAAGCTTCGGCCAGCAAATGATCTTTTACCTGATTTTTAGAGTAAGTTAAGCACGAAGTAGGAATCATAGTAATAAATTTTGGCATATAGGGCAGACCTGTCCATTCATTGCTCTTTGTGAAATCAATGCCGACAATGAGATTGGAAGACTCAAGGCCAGCATGAGCAAGAGCATCAGTCACCTGTGCATGTAAATTGTTAGTCATCATCATGATTTAATAATTGAATACTCAAATTGATAAGCTGAATGCAATCACTAAAATTCCAGATAATAACGCCACCTTGTTGCATTATATTGGTTGGTAAAGCATCATGAGAAAGTAACAACAAACCATGGATTCCTTAAAAGAGGCCTGATGCGTTGCTAACATACTACCATGATCACCAACGAAAATGATACAGACAAATATATAGAATCAAATATATTTTCACTCCATTTTAAAAAAAAAGAAAAAAAAAAGAAACCGCACTAGTTACCCTGTTCATTCAAATGTGCGACACAACTCCCAAACAAATTAGCAGTTTCTAAGAGCTACTGTACGGACTGAAAGAGAGCACTGGTTTACCTAAGAGATATTTTCATGCTCATAAGTTATATTGAAAGGTAATAACACTTGGAAGATTTATCAATCAATTGCTAACAAAATTTCACCAAGACAACCAGCACATAAGTCACATTTTCAGTCGTCCTGTGTATAATTTATTTTACATTATGTATGTAAGTGGCTATAGAATATGGTTTCAGTTTGAGCATTCAGGTTCTAAGAATACTTTTTAGAGCGCTTGTCTTTACGTTAATTGCACCTTTTGTCCAATGTTTGCTTCTTTGTTATGTGGAAAATTGATCCTTGAGCACTTTTCCCTCGTCATACAAATATAGCTTTAGATGTATGGGAGGTATCAAAACTTGAGACGGGATATGTTGGCTTCGCAAGAAGAAGACAAAAAATCCACAAGTAGTGTCATTACAAGCACATTGAAGTGGACTGTCAGTTCATTCGTCAAAGAATTCAAAAGGGCGAGATAAGCACAGCTTTCACTCGATCGGTGGACCAACTAGGTGATGTATTTACTAAGTCATTGAGTAAAGAAAAGTTGAGCGGCATTTGTAAGAAGCTAGGAATGTATGATATATACATTCCAGCTTGAGGGGGAGTGTTAGAAGGTGTATGTGCCTAAGGGCATTTTGGTCATTGTACTCCTTTTCTCTTTACATATATACATTAGTGACGGGGAGCAATCTCCAAGTCACTTCTCATTCTCTTCTCTCTTTACTCTCTCAACATGAACAAACAAAAGCATCAACGATAACTCAAACCCACAAGCCAAGGACTAGCTCTACCCCGTTAGTACATCCACTGTCTAGCAAGGCTGTCCATGAATTCACAGTCCTACAACCATGAGAAAAGGACACACCCAAAGTGCATGGTACAATGAGGGTAGGGTTATTCAAGTTGTTCATCCGGTAGGAATACATTAGAGGAGGTTCATTGGGTCACTGATATATACACTCCTAAGAATAGGTTTGGAATATTTGCGTTTCATAATTACAAAATGGAAAAGTAGAAATAGTCATAGAAAAGGCTATGGATTATGCCATGGGATTCTCAAACATCCAAAGGTGCCATTCATGATTGCAAATGAGCAATGATTCGAATCAATTGACCCAGATTGCATAACACAAGGGAATGAGTGTATTCAATTAACCATGATTCATACTTAACTACGATCTCATCAATAGGATCTGCCAATGTCCAATTAAAATGGAATTCATTCTCTTCCACCTAATATTATTTAAGAAAATTCCCTTCAATCACTAAGAACAATGGCTTCAATGGAATATCTTTCTTCCAAAGTTTTGGGGGTTTGGGCTTTAGGAATATCAAGGCTATGATTAGAGCTGATCTAGGTAGGTGGTTGCTGAGGTTTGGAGATTATAAATCCCACTTGAAGAGGATAGTGATTCAAGAGAAATATGGAGTTAGCATTGGTGGTTGGAACCCGCTCGACTACTATAGAGATTCTGGGGTCACTGTTTGGAGAGAAATCAGGATTTCTTTAGAGCAATACAATATAGAGCATGCAAAGGAGACATGGTGAATCTTTGAATTGAACTGTGGTGTGGTGAGACAGCTCTAAAAGAGATGTTTCAAGACCTGTTCTCTTGGCTTTGGAGGAGTTGACTGCCCAAGACTCGTTATAAGGAACGACAGGGTTAGCTGGAGGGTTCCTTTTCTTGGCATTGCTTTTGGAGACTCAAGACTACGTCTTTACTAAGAGAAGGGGCAAGGACAAGAGACTATGGATCTGGGGTCAATAGGGAAAGTTATTTGTTTGTTCTTCCTAACAACGCCTGAAGCCAGCCATGTCTTCTTTGCCAACAAACAAAATTTGGAGGATTATGGCACCTCCTAGAGTTTGCATATTCGCTTGGTCAGAATGTCGCAACAAAATTGTAATGGTAGATCATTTGCAGAATCGGAGGATATTTATCATTAATCATTGTACTCTATGCATTGAGGTAGTTGAAACTTTGGATCGCATTTTCATACATTGCAGGGTGGTAAAAAAGATCAGGAATTTCGTGTTCGGTTTGTTCAGTGTGCAGTAGGTCTTTCCAGAGCATATTGTGGATTTGATTGAGGAATGGAGGCCTAAGAAGGGTCGAATCTTGTGGAACATGGCTCTCTTAGCTGTGCTTGGGGCTATATGGAAAGAAGGAAAGAGTCAAGCTTTAGATGGTGTTTGTAGGAGTTTAGCACTCTTGGTGTAATCCTAGGGTTCGCAAATTTAATTTAGGGGAACTTCAGAGTTTGAAAATGATTTGTAGTTCAATTAAGCAGGCATCATACATCCCCAAAACAAAATAAAGAGCACATAATAATCAAAGACAGACAACGTTTTCATAAAGATTCGGAGTTGTAAAAATCTTTCATACACCTAAGTTCCAAACAATAAGCTCAAAATAAAGGACGTTTGATGAGCTGGAAAATATATAATGTTCAAAGAGCCAAAGGCAATGGCAAATCATGTATTAATTCTAAGTCATCTTAGTTGTTAAATCTTTTGTTTTTTGGATGATCAAGAGATGTTCAAATAAAAAGAAAGAATATTAAGTGTTAAATACCTGAGATGCTAAAAATTCAATTAAGTGTAAAACACCTGAGATGCTAAAAGAGAAGAATTTTCGAAGAGCTAGTAAATGTATAATGTTCAAAGAGGCAGAGACAACGGCAAATCATGGTTCTAAGTCGTATTAGTTGTTAGATAGTTTTTGGGAAGACGTAGGTACATTCTCTTGACATTTTGTTATGGAATATCATGAGTGAGAGGAATAAGAAACCCTTTTATAATACAGAAAATCCATCATGAAAATTGACAATTGATGTCAACATCCCCATCATATATGACACTTTAGCAACAAAAGAAGTTGGAGGCACTTAGATGAGAGATGTTAATCAAAATTGGATGATTATTTCTCTATCACATTTTTTGCCAGATAAAACCATACCAAAGTGGGTGCAACCTCCAACTGGGTTTCTTAAAAACCTTAAATGATATTTCAAGGGGCACCTGATCTCGACAGATGTTGGATGAGTCTTTAGGGATACTAATATACAACTAATAGCATATTTCGGTCATATTGGTTTCAAAGATTCTGGTGTAGCAAAGTTCTAGCTCTTTAACATGACTTAAATTTTGTAAGGATATCTTTGGTCCGACTTGTGGACCAATAAATTAAGTATGGGATTATGGATGTTCACAAATGCTATTCAGGAAGTGAGGTGTTTGTGTCACGAGTAAGATTAATCCTTTAGGCATGTGCAAAAGAGCGCGAGGTGTTTGTGTCATGAGTAAGATTAATCCTTTAGGCATGTGCAAAAGAGCGCGAGTGAACGACAGATATTCTTCCAAAAGTATGGACAAGGAATTGCTATCGCAGGTCAATCAATATCATTTTAAGATCAGCAAGAGAAAATGTGTGATGTAGGTGCAATCCCAGCCCTTCAAAGGCCAAATGATCCAGATCCTCAATAGGATTGATTGAATCGTTCAGATCAAAGGCCGAGAGCTTCAAAGACATGTTCGGATCAATTCGGACCCTCGGATCAATTGTCAGCTGATCAGATCAAGTTTAAGATGACATGGATCGAAGATCAGCCCTGAGATATTGCCTGATAATAGTACCCACAGGTTGATCACCGCAGATCGCTAAGAGATAGAGACGGCTACCCCAACAATGGCCCACGTTGACCACAGGGCTTCAAAGTCTTAAATTTAATAGTTTCTTTTTTTATATATATTTATTGGAAATTTTGTTGGACAAATTTAAAACTTAGTTGTTCGTCCAATGTTTTAGAATTTGAGGAGTTGAGTTTTTTTAGGAAACTTGGAGAAATTTTACGAATTTCTTTTAGAAGTTTTAGAGGAGTTATTTTAGGGAATTGAATTGGACAAAATTAGTAGAAATTTTAGGATTTTTTTTTGTTTGAGTTTGAGCAGATTTAGGAAATCCAAGAAAAGCCTATAAACATGGCCTTATATTCTAAACGAATTTGACCTTTTTTGAATATGGAATCAATTGATTTTTCGTAGGAGAAAAGTCTCCTCTTTTATCCCTTAAGTTTGGAAGAAGAAGAAGTAACTTTTTCCTATGAGAACTTCAGCTTTTTCTTTATTTATCTAACCTGTTTCATCCAGGGAATTCTCTATTTTAATCAAGTGATCATCCTCACAATCAATCCATTATGTTTTCGTTGGACAAAAGTCTCCTCTTTTATCCCTTAAGTTTGGAAGAAGAAGAAGTAACTTTTTCCCATGAGAACTTCAGCTTTATCTTTATTTATCTAACCTGTTTCATGCAGGGATTTTTTCTCTGTTTTCATCAACTGATCATTGGTCTTGTTTCATGCAAGATCCATCCTCTACTTTCATACTTCCCTGCTGCCATGCGATCATCCTCCACCTCCCTTCCTAAATCTGATCAAAACACCCCTAAAACCAGCCTTTTTCTTGTTACTTCACCCCTTAAAGAACCACTTTGTTTCTCTCTAATTAACCGATCAATAGTCCTCATAAACAGAAGACCCAACTTCACTATTTTCCAATCGATTACACCAGCTCAAAACCAGTCAGCAAGAATTTCCAAACGAATCCTAACCAGTCCCTAGATTCTACCCAGAAACCATGACCAGTCCTTCCATATTATGTGCCAATTTCCCTTCCCAACTTTCACCCCAAAGTCATCCAAAACTGAAAACTCCCTTCAAAAACTGTTGCATACCAGCCATACAAACCTCCTTATTTCAGACCATGTGACAGTCCCTCATCCCCTTTCTTCCTATGATCTTGCAGCCCCAAAAACTTGCAGCCTTTGTTTAGCCAAACACTGAGAGCTAACTCAAAACCCACTTGCAACCCAATTTCAGCCGAGATCTCCATCTTGCTGGGGGTGTTCATTCGGTTTAAACCGAACCGAAATACCCAAAAAAAACTGAACCGAAATATTTCGGTTATGTGGAAACACTAACTGAAACCGCAACCGAATATTTTGATATCTGAAATAACCGAAACCGAAATTATGTTCGGTTTTTCGGTTACTTGGTTATAACCGAAAATGGGACGCACAAACCTAAACCAGAAAAAAAAAAATGGTGGGATTTTATCCATCAAGGGGGGCAAATATCATTCCCCAACAATGAAACCCTTTCTCTTCTCAAATTGAACACAAAGAAGTGAAAGAACAGAACATTATAGAAGAATCAAACCCTAAATTCGTGAAATTTCAGAAGAGAAAGGCTGAAACTGAAAGGGTTTAAAAAAACCCTTAAAATTCCAGAAATTTCAGAGAGAATGGGTTCCTTTCATGTCGGCGGCAGGCATATGGCATAGTGGCATACCTCGGCATGATTTACGTAGGGTCATGGAGTCACGGTGGCCGGTGACGGTGATCGCTAATCGGCGGTCTTCTTTCTCTCTTCTCCAAGTTCACACTTCACAGCAAATGAGCAAAGGGCAAAGGCCACTGTAGAAAAGAAAACCCTAACTTTCTTTTAATTGATTTTTGTCATTACTTATTTACTTACTCATATATTATTCACCCCCTTCTTTTACCCATGAGAACCTACTTTTAGCCTTACTCGATTGACTGATTGAATGTGGGTTGTCCCAAGTAAGAAGAAGGGGTAAATATGCATTTAACGTCTTACCTTTTCCCACTTAATAAAGGGAAGTGATATATATTTACGCCCCTTTTCAATGTTTTCATTAATAGGGACACCCATCGTGGCAATCAAATCCGCTGGGTTCTCCAGACTAAAGTACATCAGCCCTACCTACCCAAAGAAAAGAGTACAGCAAGCCCTCTTTAGTCAATCGTGGCAATCAAATCCACTGGGTTCTTCTTGACTAAAGTACATCAGCCCTACCTACCCAAAAAAAGAAAGTACATCAGCCCCTCTTTAGTCATTGATACACTGACAAAGGGTGTCCCTAGTAATGAAAAGAGGCGTAAATATCACTTCCCTTAATAAATTGGTTCTACAAAACCGATGTACAAAACAGAAATGGTGATAAATAAACACAGAGTTCGGTTTTCGGGTAAACCGAATTTTTTGTTGGAGCTAACCGAAACCGAAACCGAAATTTCTATCAACCAAAAACCGAAACTGAACCGAATAGAAAAACACCCGAACTGAATTAACCATTTCGGTTCGGTCGGTTCGGTTATTTCGGTTTTACCCGAGTAATGCACACCCCTAATCTTGCATGAATAAACCCCACCACCATCTCTTTAAGTCAGCCACAACACCTTTTTTTTTGGTGGGTTATTGATGCCAAAATCCATTCTTTTACCTAACTTTATCTGCCAAAACAGCCACCATACTTTCTTTATCAGCCATAAGCCTCCATAGCACAGCCACCTTCTTGATCTAAACTACCCTTCTTTTCTTGATTCTCCTAATTGCCCAACCAATGCAATACTCCTTCACAACCTTTCTTGTCTTCTTAACCAACCCATAAGTCCATAACCATTCTTTAAGCGAAGACCTCCATTAACATCCCTCCAAGAACTACCTCCCATTATTTCCAACCAAGATACACCTTCTACCTTAACCAATCACTCCAATAGTTCACCTATAGCATTCCCTACACAACCACTTTCCCTTAATAAAGATTTTCATTAGTTTTACCTGCCCTTTTCAACAATTTCAACTACCCTTTGCAACCCTTCAAATGCCCTTTCCAACTACCATTGTCCTTCCCTTTTCCTTAATCTTTCCCCGCCTTTTCCTTTAATTTTCCCTCAACTAATTCCATCACCTTGCCATTAACCTTACTGTTAAGCTTCCGCAATTACATCCCCACTGCATCAAGTATTAGAGCTTCTGCTATCCACCTCTGCTTAAGTAGTTCTTTTGCATTTCAAGTTTTGTTTTTATCATTGTAAGCTAGTACTAGTCTCATCCCCTTCTTTATAGAGCTGTAGATCTTTTCTTTATCAACATATGTAATCATTACATTTCAAAAGGGGTAAAAATATGCTAATCCAGCAATCTAATGTGTTCTTCTCCCTATTGAAATAATCAAATTCACTAGTTAGCTAATGTTGTTCTTCTCAACTGAATTAGGCAAAACTTCTCTTGTTTCAAGATGCCCAAGAAGGGATAGGTTCAACAAGTTAAGATTCAAACTCACCTTAGCCAACCATTTTCACATGACCTCTCCACTCCTCTACAATTTGTTATAAACTCTTTATGAGGTCACACAAGGGCAATAGAGGACTATATCTAACCATAAGTTACAAGAATATAACAGTGTGCCAATGTCCAATATAAGGGAAGTGAATTCTAAAAACAGTAAAAGCAGTTCCATGAATGACAGGATCTCATATGAAATTCCAAGGCTTCTCCAAAAATATTCTCTCAGAAGGTTGCACGAGGCTCTTCTCCCACTCGATGCACCACCATAATATTATTTTCTCATGCTTCAATACTCAAGCTCCTAGAGAACATCTGAAGAGTAGCTAACGAGAACATACCAAAAATCTTGAGGGAATAGAAAATTCAAAACTTTACAACTTTTTTCTTTCGAGTAGTAACAATAGATGTTATTCACTTATTCAAAATCTGCAAATTTTGATGATAACAAACAGCAGAGTAACTTTTTTTCTTGAACACTCGAAAAGCGAAAAAATTAAAAAATAAAACTTCTAGGACTTGATGCTCTAGAGACATTAATAACCCTTCAACATAGCAAATGAAAGTATCAGTATCATACATTAGAAATTGGAATGTTGGAAAAACATCACATAAAAGAACCCATACAAGTGAACTGGGTATCAGAAGGATTTCAAAAGAAAGCATCTCAAAGAGCAATAGAGACAGTTATTTTTTAGTACCTGCTCCAAGGAATTGTAGTTATCAGCTATCCTTGAATACCTCCCCATGGAATTCTGAGACGCATAATTTCTAGTTTGGGAAGCATAATATTGAGGCTGAGGATGAGGATCATAACTTTGAGAAGGAGGCACATATTCTTGAGAAGAGTATGATGCTTGTTGATTATTGTCACCCCATGATGAAGAACGGGAACGCGGACCATATGAGTATGATGAATGCGTGCACTCTGGCAACTTTCTTTTAGAACTTCGGCCCCCCATTCAAACTCTACAATCTACAGAAACTCCCCGATTTTCGACAAATTCAATGTTTCTCCTTCACATAAAACCACACCAAATCCACCACCTAGATCCAAACACTAAAACACCATAAACTCAAGAACAAAACACTTTAAAAGAAAAAGAAAACCCAAAATACAAATGCAAATCCGCGCAGAGAATTACCGAAATCAGATACCCTGCTCAAAGATTCAAACAGTATTTTTTTTAAAATCTAGAATTTCAACATGTTTATAGAAGAACCTAATAAAATCACTAATAACAAAACACTAAAACAACATAAAACAATAACAAAACATTAAAAAAAAAAGAAAAAAGAAAACCCAGAATCCAAATGCAAATCCCTGCGAAGATTTACAAGAATCAGATACCCACTCAAAGATTCACAAATCTTTAAAAAGTCAAGAAGTCTAACATGTTTATACAAAGAACCTAATAAAATCAACGAGAAAAAGTCTAAAAATCCGAAACAAAGACCACACTTTTAAGAACTTCCATCTATAACCACAAGCCACCGACTTTTCAATTCTTTCCTTTCCAACAAGAAAACAAAAAAACAAGAAAATGTAGCCAAATGTCTTACAAAGACTCCAACAAGCGCCCACGAAAAAAGCATAAAAATCTACACGCAAGCAAATGAATATTATGACTTAAAATTAAAAAAAAAGAAAACAAGCTTGGGAATCAAGGAAGCTTTTTTGAATTCAAAGGAAACGATAAAAAAGAAGAATGAGTCAACAAACCCTAATTTCAGAACTTGTTCCTCTCTCTAGAACTTGGGTTTTTCAGAATATTCTTTTAGTTTCCATACCTGGAGAAAAATCGAGTTTCAGAGCCCTTCTCTTCTCCATTGCTTTTGATTTCTTTGTTTTTGAGAGAGAAAGAATAGATCTGATCGGATCCAATCTAGTCTAATCCGATCTATATTTCTCTCTATCTTTAGCACGTGGGGGAGATTGGAGTGGAGCATGGAGAATGAAACGAAGATAAAAGGGGAGAAAAACTAACACTATTAACACTATTTCGTACAGACACTATTAATTTTGTGGGATTTGCTAGAGACCATTGTACAAGGCGTTTTGCGGGCGGGCTATTGCAGGAGAGAGAAGCCACGTAGGTTGAAAGTAAGACAAAATCTTAGTCTATGTGGCCGCTCTCGTATGTTCTGCTGTGGTCCCTAGCAAATCCCTAATTTTGTTGTTTAAATTTTAGGGAAAAATACACTTAGACCCACTGTGGTTTCTGACACATTCAACTTAACTCCTAATGTTTAAAAAGTTACAAGTAGAGCCCCGGTGGTTTCAATTTGTGTAAGGTAGACCCCCTCAGTTGATGGTTCGTCCACAGATTGAAGGGTTAGGATGATCCTATAGAGCTGATTTTTTGGGCACACCCTATCTATGTCAGGGCCCATCAAATAAATGCTTTGGATCATCCAAACAATGAGGGCCCACTGTGTTTTTGGTAGTGTTTGGATTCTTGTATCTACCAAAAACACAGTGGGCCCACATTGTTTGGATTCTGGTATCTACCAAAACACAGTGGGCCCACATTGTTTGGATGATCCAAAGCGTTCATTTGATGGGCCCTGACATAGATAGGGTGTGCCCAAAAAATCATCTCCATAGGATCATCCTAACCCTTCAATCTGTGGACGAACCATCAACTGAGGGGGTCTACCTTACACAAATTGAAACCACAGGGGGTCTACTTGTAACTTTTTAAACATTAGGGGTTAAGTTGAATGTGTCAGAAACCACAAGGGGTCTAAGTTTATTTTTCCCTCTCTAGTGGAGAGAAAAATGGACAGCTGGTTTTTTGCACTTTCCAATGGATGATGAGTGAAGGAAACTTCCCTCTCTAGTGTGAAGGACTAGGGAATGTGGTAATAGTTTTAAGAAATTATGGATTCTGCATACTTTTTAAAACAATAAGCAAACAGGGGTGATTCTTCAAAAAGGGGTGGGAAAAAGACCCCAATACCCTTCTGACATCAACAAAAATCTCCTTCAGCTCCCTTTTTCATTACTGCCCATTAAATTAGCGCACTTCACAAGGCTAATTTTGGTTCGTCTGAATGTGTATTTGAACCGACAGAACCTTGGGTTCGTTTCAATCTTGGCCGTCGAAAATAAACAGAGACGGATGGATGCTTTATACGTGTTAAAAAAAACTTTTTGGAATGGTGACACCTCTATACATAGCTGGTTTGGTTTGGATTTGAAATTTTCCTTTGAACCCAGAGTCCCTTGGGTTCGTTTAAATCTTGGCCGTCGCCAATATGCATAGACAGTCGGATCCATGACACTTGGACATCAATATCGAACGGTGGTGTCTTCTAATAATACTACCTCTCTGTATGAGATTCTGCCGGCATACCCCTAAATTCTATTGGCATACACCGTATTTCAACCGGCATACCCCTCAATATTCCGGCGGCGTACTCTAGAATCCGGCGGCGTATTCGATATTCTGGCAGCGTACTTGATATGTTTGGAACACATGTTTGAACATGGAAAATCCGGCAGCGTTCTCTATATTCCTGCAGCATACTCTAAAATCCGGCGGCGTACTTGATATATTTGAACGATGGGTGTTTCTTGAATCTGGTGGCGTACTTGATATTCCGGCGGCGTACTCTAGAATCCGGCGGCGTTCTCAACCAAAAGAGACGTGAGAAATAATAAAATATTCAATAATGTCGCCGTTCTAAGCTAAAAGAGACGAGAAATAATAAAATATTCAATAACATCGCCGTTCTAAGCCAAAAGAGAAGTGAGAAATAATAAATATTTAATAACGTCGTCGTTCTCAACCAAAAGAGAAGTGAGAAATAATAAAATATTACTTTAAAGATAATGATTGACTTTGGATTGTGAATTTGTCAGGGCAACGTACGAGGACACTGATCATGTCAGAGTACTGGGGTCTTTTTCCCACCCCTTTTTGAAGAATCACCAGTGTTTGATGATTGTTTTAAAAACTACCAAAAATCCGGAATTTCTAGAAACTACTACTCACATTCTGTATTGTTCTCCTTCCTTTATTTAGTGGGGGAGACCCTTTTTTTCTTTTTGTTTAGGGCAAGAGCGGTGATAAATTCACCTCCTCCGAGGGCAAGAGACTATTTTCACACCCCTGTATGGGCCCTACTTTTAATGTGACTTTACATCAAAACACGTTAAAGTTCCCCACTGTTCACGTCAAATCTGTACTGCAAGGGGGGTGAAAATATCATCTCCCGCTACCCCTCATTTACCAGTGTGAAGTCATAAGGGCCTCTACAACACTGGTACAATGGGTATACTCCTCCCCTCGCAAACGTGAATCTTTTGGTGGGGCCTAACAAGTGAATTGTTTAAATCTTTGAACCACATGACCCTTTACATGTAAGACATATTGCTCATGCTATTTGGGATCATCATTTACTGCAATTTGGGATCATCATTTACGAAAAACACCATCGGATTTCAAAGTAGCATGTTCTAATTCAAATATTTCACCCAATTTGGCACATCTAGCATATTTTTGCACAGTAGGCCCCACGTGTACTTATTCTCACAACTAGTACTCTCTCCCCTCTCTTTTTGCACAAATCCTGCGTGGGGCCTAATGATTGGTTGAAAAAGGTGGACATCATACTCAACTCAACTCAACAAAGCCTTTGTCTCAAACTAGTTGTGGTCGGCTAAATGAATCCTTTAGAAAAATTTCATGAAGAAGGAATCTACGCGGCTATAATCCTGGCTCTAGTTGGGTTCTTCTGCGTGAATCATTTTCTTCCATTCTATCCTATCCAAGGTCATGTCCTTTATTATGTTCCTAGCTATCATGTCTTTCCTCACTGTTTCTACCCAAGTTGTTTTCAGTCTGCCCCTACCTCTTTTATGCCCCTACCTCTTTTACTCCATCAATTGGGCACGAGTCATCTCTTCTCACCGGAGCATCCAAAAGCCTACATTGTATATGTCCAAACCATATTAAGCGGTGCTCTCTCATCTTCTCCACAATTGGTGCCACCCCCACCTTTTTACGTATACCTTCATTTTTAATCCTCTCTAACCTTGTGCGGCCGCACATCCATCTAAGCATTCACATCTCCGCTACACTCATCTTATGCACATGTTGCTTCTTTGCGGCATAACATTCTGAGTCGTACAACATGGCTTGCCTCACAACTATCTTATAAAACTTTCCCTTCAACTTGGTACGGATTTTATGGTCGCACAAAACTCCTAAGGCATGCTTCCACTTCAACTAACCTACGCTTATTCTATAGTTAACATCCTCTTCAATCTCTCTTTCCTTATGTAGAATTGAACCAAGATAGTGAAAGATATCCCTCTTAGGTACCTCCTGTCCAGTCATATTTACTACATCCTTGTCTCGTCTCCTTACATTACTAAAGTTGCATTCCATATATTCTGTCTTAGTCCTACTCAATCTAAAACCTTTGGATTCCAAAGTAGTTCTCCGTAACTCTAACTTAGCATTTACTCCTACTTTGGTTTCGTCGATTAATACTATATCGTCTGCAAATAACATACACCACGGCACCTCATCCTGGATATCCTCTGTAAGCTCATCCATAACTAGCGTAAAAAGATAAGGGCTTAGAGATAATCCTTGGTGCAGCCCTATTGTGATTGGAAACTCACTAGACATGCCATCCGTGGTTCTGACACTAGTTATTGCTCCATCGTACATATCCTTAATCACATCATAAAAAGTGTAAAATGAAAAAAGCATCTGGGCCTTCCTGATTCGAAGATCCAAACCGTTCATTTGTTTGGCCCCAATGTAAATAGGTTGTGCCCATAAAATCAATTCCACAGGATGATCCAAAGCCTCTGATCAGCCTCTACAGATAAGAGAGTTAGGATCATCAGATAGAGATGATTTTCGGGGAAGCCCTATTTACATTGGGCCCATCAAATGAATGATTTGGATATTGGAATAAGGGTCACTGTGAATTTTCTAGTAAATATGTGCTATATGGTGTATATAGGAAAATGCATGTAATCTTTTTAAAATAAAGTGGGGTCCACCTTGTTCAAAGATCTAAACCATGCAGCTGGTAGGCCCCAACCTAATATGTTGTATCACAAAATCACCTCCATTGGATATACTAACCGAGATTTTTAAATGGTGTAGTTTATTTATAGATTAAATGGTTAGGATCATCCAATGGAGTTGATTTTTGGGCCAGAGTTTAGTAGCGTTAAGGCCCAACAACTGAATGGTTTGGATCTTCAAACAAGGTGGGCTTCATTGTATTTTTCGAAATATATGCTCACCTACATATAGACGCAATGTACATTGAGCCCACCTCACCTATGTGCATACATCATATAACGTGTATTTTTAAGAAAATTCATTGGGTCACTTTGTTCGAAGATCGAACCATATAAAACTTAAAATGTTCTCTTGCCAAAAACGTCCAAGCTCCTCTGCTCTCTCGTTTGTTTTCCCTCCCTCTCCTCATCTCCTTCTAGTTGCTTTGGAAGCAAACAAGTCTCAAGGATTTCGGTGTTGGATTCGATCCCAAGGTTGTACCTCATCACCCTCCTTCATCCGCGCAACGAGAGGAGCCACTACTTCGACTTTCGGAGCGCTCGGATTTGAGAAACGTCGAGTACCTAGCGGGGAGTAAATCAAGTCTTTTCAGATAATCTGTGGTAAAGTTTTCTATTATTCTGAATTTCAATTCATGATCATATGAAGTCTAGTAACTAGAATCTTGGTTTGGTCAGTAGAAAATAAAATTTTTGTTTTTCACGCACTTAAGCCTCTGCCGCATGTACTTCTTCCACCATCGACTGTCATTGCATCCACTCCACATCGTACACGAGTGCCCCGCGAGACAGTACAGCTTAGTAGCAAACTTCTCTCCTAATGGCGCCATTGTAGAAAACAAAGCACCAAAAGTGAATAACCCATGTGATTCGAAGGAAATGCTCGAAGTACCAGAAGTAGAAAATTGGGAGCTAAAGCAGGAATGTATAAACGACACTAGCTAGCCCCTTTTATAGATCTCCACCACCAGATCGATGGTCCCAGTTGCAACGTTTCCATCCACTAGCTGTAATCGGAAACACATGGAAATCATTAATCCTGTCATGATTAACGCTAGGGCTGCAACTCGGGTCGGGCGGGTCGGGTTTTGGAGAACCCAACCCTACTCGAGAAATATCTCGGGTCGGGTCGGGTCGGGTTTTTTTTCGGAAAACCCACGATTCCCAAACTCGGCGGCCCTACTCATGATAAATCTCGGGTCGGGTTTTTTCATGTTGACGCAATTTTTTAAGGAAAATTCTTGTTTGGCAAGGCAACTCAACTCATAGAAGCAGAAATTACACTCACATTACACTTGAATCAAACAATGCTGTAATCAAACAATGTTGTAATTACAATCAAACAATGCTGAATCAAACACTTGAATCAACTCAACTCATAGAAGCAGAAATTACACTCACATACAATAACAGTGGGTGTGTGGGTTTTCACTTTTAACTTTTAACTAACAGTAGAAAAAAATGTACATACTATAACTTATGTAACTCGGGTCGGGTCGGGTCGGGCCCCTTCAAACCCGGCTCGACCCGAGATTCATGCGGGCTTTTGAATGCTCAACCTGGCTCAACTCGAAACCCATGAAACCTGAACCCAACCCAAGCTATTTTCGGGTCAGGTCGATGTGGGTCGGGTAAAACCCGGCTCGAGTTGCAGCCCTAATTAACGCCCTTACAATGTCATCGTTACGCATCGTTCCAAGGTGCGACTCTCAACACAACAAGTGCGTGCACATTAATTACGATACTGCGATTCAAATTCTAGAAACCATGCCAACTTCATTAGGCGGCAAGACTAAAGGAAGAAGAAGCATCTCCCTAAAGCCACCGTCCCAACGCCCGATTTTCCCTCAACTTAAAATACCCGCACCACTCGACACAGTCCTTAGGGACTCGTCCGAAATTTCGAAGAGTGATCGAAGGCAAGGACTACTTCCTCGATCCGTGATGACTCGAGGAAGTGGGGAGCATATATGATGGGGGTAAAATCAGTTTTGCCAATAGATTGTTATAGGTGCCTCAACCAGTTGGGCCGTCTCGTGGCCCCTGGCCGAGTACGGACTGTTGCTCCTCCGTACGGAATCTGAAACCGTGAGAGCCAGTTGAGGGAGCCCCTCAGTGCTGAGGTCTGCAACCGAGCGCCGTGCGCCGTCATACGGCCTCTCTTCTACCTTGGTTGAGAGGAGAGCCCTTGTTCTGCCGGCGGCCAACCAGTTACAACTGATTGCCGATGTGCAGAAGTCCTAAAGTACTCAAGGATTGCATGGCACCAAAGAACCTATTGACCCTCCAGTTTGCTACTTCCAAGGATCATACAACATTTCAATTGCAGCCGATCTTACTTGGGCCATACAAGGTTCTGTCATTCACAAGTCCCTATTTTCGTCAGTAACCGCACACTGGCAATTCCTAGTTATCACTCCCATCTCCTAGCCGATCGGTATCATCATTGGTTTGTCTTATGACATGTTGTATCATGGACCTAACATCCACAATTGTCATACATGTCCAGTGACGGTGCCCGTACTAGCGATCATACAGCGTCACGTCGCTGTTACCTACGAGAAATGGAACTTCTGCCTATAAAAGAGAACCCTCCGCTCTATACTGATGGAGATCATTACCACCAAGGTAATCCTCAAACCCCTAGTGTTCAGCCCTCCTTGAAATCCAAATATGAGTCCGGTTTGGCAACCTAGAGAGAGGGGGGGGGGAGGGTGAATAGGTCGTTTAGAAAAAATTTACCTTTTGAAAAACTTTTTTCAAAATCACCCTAGTTTTATCCCTTAGTTAATTAAGTTTAGTTAGTTGAACTTAAATGAATATTACAAATGTGTAAGCTCAAAATTCAAGTTGATTCACATACTTAATTAACAATGTAATTTGGCCTAATTAGCAATGGTAATGATATGTATGATAAATGCCTATGCTAATCACTCACTTAAGTAAAGATAAGAAAATGCAACCAAACATATAAGTGAGAGAGAGAGAGAGAGAGAGAGAGAGAGAGAGAGAGAGAGGGAGTGAGAGATATGCACAAATCACACAAGTGTATATGGATTTTTAAGCGGTTCAGGCTTTGAATCGAAAGCCCTACTCCACTCTTCTCAAGGTCGCACTTGAAGATTTTCACGATTGAAGTTCACACAACGCTCGGCTCCAAGACTCTTACAATCAAAGGGAATTAAATGAGGATGTCATTGCCACATTTACAATCGTCTCTCCTACACCGCCGAGATCTAAGCGCACTTCGACGGGAATTAACAATAGGATGCCCTTACCACCTTTACAACCGAGGAGAATTAAGTACGGATGCCCCTGCTACCGATTTCGAAGAAGAAGATTGCTTTTGCCTCTATGTAGGCTTGGATGCACAATGAATGCTCCTTGTTGTTGTCTCTCAAAAGATAATACAAATTTTAGCCTAATCCAATCTCAATTGATTTTTTTTTTCAAAATCAAGGCACAAGGGATTGGTGAGAGATTTACCCAAAAAAATAGATTGCAAATGATTTCTTAGGATTTCTTAGAGTTGGAAAGTGTTCATCATCTTTGTTTAGCCCAATTGATGAGTATAAATAGCCCTTCAACTCATTATGACCGTTTGAGGGCAAAACGGTAATAAACAGGCGGTTCTTTTTTATTTTGAAATTCAAAAGCGCGCGGTCGACCGGGGGTGTCGCGGTCGCCCGTGAAGGGCTTTCTGTCCATTTTTATTTTTCCTTAAAATCCTATTCATGGTAGGCCAGACCTATGGTGGTTGACCGCCAAGACCTTGCTGGATGGCTCCAATATTTCTAGGAGCCCATCCGCGGTCGACCGGTCCACTCTTATCGGGTAGATGCTGGATTTCCAGCATCCATCTCGCTGTCGCCCGCGTTTCCTTGGTCTACCGGCCCTGTTTTAAAAACTTGTTTTTCCATGTTAAATCCTAGGGCATTGGGTCATGGCCTTGGGTCCTATTTGAAAATATTTTGGGTTAATTTTGAGTTTGCCTTGACCAAGAGTAAATCCAAGAGAGAGGAATACATTCTACCATTTTGAGCGCTCCCTTCAATCACTCTTGTGTTAGCTATTTCTTGATCTTCCATTCAATGCATGGCTTACCTTTGGGATCTTCATCTTGAGCTTGGTTGCTTGACATCTTCTATTCTTCAAGGTCTTCTCTTGTGGTACGATGTCACCAATGTCTTCAAGCTTCTTTGTCCCTTATGCATGTTGATCCTCAACTTTGGCCTCCAATGATCTTTCTTTGATTCTTCAAATGCTTGAGATGGTTGAGATAGAGCTCCTCTTTGGTTCTACCTCCAAGGCATGATGAATCATGTTTGTTCCAGCTCCTTTGACTCGTGTTTGGTTCATTCTCAAGCATAGGCCATGTGAGGTGATGTGCTAGTATATGTCAACCTGTGAAACCCTGTCTACTGCACAACACTCAAGGCAACTCATTAGTTCATAAAACACTAATCAATTTGTGTTTGTAAATCATCAAAACATGGTGATTGATTGAACCCATGGGAACCCTTGGGCTTACACTTCTATTGCCTCATATATGACTTGAGTGTCGAAGGGTTCCCATAGTTCAAACTCTGGGTGCCGCTAACCATTTGTCTATGAGTGCAGGTCATCGGCTAAGAACTAGACAAAAGGCAGGACCAAGATCCATACATCAAAGCCCTTCGTACACTCAGCCGGGGTTGAGCCGCAACATTATTTAAAATCTTATAAATGCAAAATTTCATTTCACTATAAAATAAAGGCCGTTGATATTGGCGCGGCTATGTTTTGATAATGAGATGAAATCTCCTTGTTTTATATGATTTAATCAGTTGTCAAATGCTATTACAATTCCTAAAAGAGTGCTGCTTTGGAGACCGAGAATAGAACCGAGAGTGGAACCTAGCAAATCTCTACATGCCACATGGCATGGGAGGGGTAGATTTGAGGCTATTTGTTAGGTTAATATCTCAGTCCCGAATTTGTTTACCATATCATTATTCTTCCTAAAATGCTCTCAGCAGACTTTGGTAACCGGTTATAATAAAAAAAACAATGTGAGTTCGTCTCATTATCAAAACATGGTTGCACGAATATGAGTAGCCTAAATAAATTTCTTAATAGCTTTAAAATATCTTCAAGTTTCTATGCATCAATTAAATACCCTATAGATGTAAATCTCTCGTTAAATATGTTACATTTTGTAGCCCGCTTTATCTTTTACCACGTTAAAATTTAGGGATTTGCTAGGGTCCATCGCAAAAGGCATATCGTGGCTTGTCTGTTGCATGTCAGAACGAGCAATTCCCTAAAATTAATTCATAAAAGCATGAAGTTTTTTTTTGGTATAAATGCTAGTCTCGCATAACACAATGACAAGGAAGTAGGCTTGCGAATGTTTATTGGATTAAGAAACCTGATTACTGCCACTATCATTTTAACATTTTTCTTTTTGAAATTGGAGGAAAAGTGACTTCTCTTTTCAGTGAGGAATCTTGTAAGTGTTCCTAAGAAAAGAATCACGAGATGTTGTCGCCTATCTAATTAAACTTTGGCAATCATTGATTCCAGTTGGAACCCCACTTCACCTTTTGGAATAGAATAAAATAAGGAAAACACTTCTAAAACGGAATCCTGTACTGAAAATAAAAAAGTAGGATATATGGCTATCAATTTGGGTGCTTTCTACATTTCTCGTGATACACGCCTGGCAAAATTGTCCTGTGTCTGCGGGTTGACTCAACCCACCCGCAAATTTGCGGGTATGGGTTGGCATTTGAGTGATCCATCAAAATTGACCTGTGGGTCACACAACCTGCCAGAACAGGGGTTTGGTCGGGTGAACCCGTGGGTACCCGCATTTTCGTTTGTTCCTTTTTTTTTTTTGGTTTGAATAGATACTAGCTGAGCATTTCCAAACTCGCAACAAAGGGCAGCTTTCAGATAAAAGTGTGGATTTCTTTCTTTTGGAGGTGCTCCAGGCATTTTGTGTTTCTTCATTGAGAAACAATCCATACTAACCGTGAGATTAAAGTAAAAGAGAAATGGACAGTCTAGATTAAGAGGAAATGCAACCTAGTATAAAAGAGACAAGGGTTCGTTTGCAATGGAGGTATTCTAGGCATTTTTTCTAAGTCTCTTTTTTTTTTTTTGTTGCTAAAAATTTCCTTATTCACCAAAAAAAAAAAAAAAAACTCTTTGGCAAAAAATTGCGGGTTACCCGCGGGTTGATCCAACCTACCCGCAGTGGGTGCGAGTCACCTAAGTGCTGACCCATAAGGAGCGGGCGATGCAGGTCATTTTTGACCCAACCCTTATGAACCGCACCGGGATGACCCGCGGGAAACCCAACCCAACCCGCCCGTTTGCCAGGTTTACACCCTTCTCTTTTTTGTGTATGACGTGAAATGTGCGGTTTTTTTTTTTTTTTTTTTTTAGAGCACGGGATCCCGTTTTCCTAGCAACCATCATAAAATTATAAAACAACCAAGCACAAATTCTTTAGGCAAGTGATACATTTGCACTTTTTTAAAACTTGGAAAGCCCAACACAAGAAGGGGCTGTACCACATAGAAAAAAGGGGGCGAATATATCATTTCCTATTCATTTTTGCTATCAATGGTAAAAGGTAATTGTTGGGTCCCATAGGGGCATGGGTGGCCCATAATAGGTTTATCTTTTCTCAGCGAACCCTTGATGGATAAAAGGTACTTGGTTCATCCCGTCAAGGTTTTCTCATTTTCATTTGGCCAAACTTAAGGATGTTATTTAGATCAACGAATCTGATCACATACAAATGATAAAAGCAAGGCTCAATAGGTGTCTTTTTTCTAGGAGGGAGCGTCACAATGAACAATGACGTTCTTTCGAGCATTTTTCTAATAGGATTCAAAGAAAACTAAAAGGAAAGTTAAAAAGAAGCAAACATGATTTCCATCCCCTTTTAGTCAAGAGATTTCATAGATTTTATACTGTGCCCGATCGGACACGTACACTAGTGGGGTATCCACCCTTGATATTTGATCCAACACAGTAGCCTCTTAAAACATGATTTCCAACCCCTTTTAGTCAAGAGATTTTATACTGTCCCCGATCAGACAAGTACACTAGCGGGGTATCCACTCTTGATATTTAATCCAACAGCAGCCTACTTTTTCAACTTTTTAAGAGGCTACTCTTGTTGTATCAAATATCAAGGGCAGATGTCCCTCCAGTTTTGGTGCCCGATCGGGCACCATATAATTTTTCATTAGTCAACAGGAAATAATGATATTTCCACAACTTTTGCTTCTTTTCCTTGAAAGTGACTTTATTTTTAAGGAAAGACAAAAAGAAGACAAAAAAAAAATTACTTTTAAGAAAAATCAAACAAAGGGTGAATGTGCTAGAAAGGGGAAAATATAAATTTCTTATGAACAATGATTATAGGGATAATGTTACCAGTTATCATAAAAGCATCAAGCATTTTTCCTCGCATCTCTTTCATGTCTCTTCCTTTTAGTAGGTAAAGTTGGGTAAGGCACAGAAAAGCAATAAGGAAAATAACTGTTGAGTAGCCACACCAGGTTGGATGGGAGCCAACTGCCGAGATATATTCTGCAGGAGAGGGACGTAACAATAGGCAACAAAATGATCTGATATCTGAATGTAGCTATGTGTAGAAAGATAGCAAAGGATTGAGAATCAATGTGATATGGAAGATTAGAAGGCTCCCAATAATTGCTGGGCGTAGCCCCTCTTCATCCTTCTTCGAAATATAGAGTTGCATTATTGGTATTAGAGCATAGGGAGATCGCCGTTGATGGTCTTCGCGGCTTACCGTTAGGATTTCCACCCTTTTTTATATGTCCTTATACTAAAAATTATTGCATTTCCACGCCATTATCTTTCTTTTTTCGTAGTTAACCTGGGAGTGAACCTCCCACCTAAAAATTTGTTGGCATTTCCACACCATTATCTTTCTTTTTTCGTAGGTAGTCTGGGAGTGAACCTCCCACCTCAAAATTTGTTGGGATTCCATGCAAAAGCACAGTCCCAGATCGGATAAGTGAGACGGATGGGGATGGGGATGGGGATGGGTTATAAGGGAATGGGCACCCTCCCTCTAACAACTAGCTTTTAGGGGTGAGTTCTTCCCGGTTAGATTCCCTACAAATGATATTAGAGCTCAGGGCGTGGTAACCCTGGTTTGCAAATGTCCCTCGGGGAAGATCTCAAAAATCCCAGTGTAATATCTCGTGGAAGATCACGACGAGATTGTCCACGTTGCTTTTATTGCTAGAGAGAAAAAGAAAAGTACAGCAATAACTGTATTTTCTGTATCTTGAAAAGACAGATTTCTGCTCTTTTTATAGAGCATTAGATGTCTATTCACTAAGAGAAGCATCTCTTCAAGACATCCCTTGGATTGGTTTGAATAATGACCATTTGATCGCAACTCTTTGCGATTTAAGTGGTTTGGATCATCCACAAAGTGTCCATTGTGTTAGAAAATCATCCATAATTGTTGGGAAGCAAAAGACACAATAAGTTTGAAAAACGGAAGTGAAAAGCCATGTCTATTATCTCCCATCGGATAGATTTTCAAACATCCGCGGTCGATCGGGCTACCGCAGTCGCTCACCGACATGCTTCTGGACATTTAATTTTTTACGATCCAAAGAACCGTGGTCGACCGGGCTACCCGCGGTCCACGCCCATACCTTTCTGGAAATCGTTTACATTTCCAAAAACCAATCTGCAGTCGCCTGAGAACTCCCGGTCGACCGGCCCTGTCTGAAAATTGTTTTTCTATTTAAAAAATAACTTGTGAAAATTCAATTAATTTTCAATACCATTTTGAAAATCTCTAACAATCCCTCACCATTTTCAAAATTAAAATAACTTTCTCATCAGGCTTGGAAAACTTATGCATAAATGAAGGTATCTCTTGATTTGAACCTTCACTTAGTGAAAACACATCAAAGTTAGACGGAATTGCATAGTAGACGTATCTTTGAACTAACTATTCTATTCAGCTAGCCAGGCACATCTTCACATATAAGATTTCGTCTTTATAGGCAGTTTCTAAGAGCCGACACATGTATTGGCCTTGTGTCTATATCTTGGTTTCATGAGTGCTCTAGAGACTAGCCAAGTCTCATAAGAAGCGGCACCACCCCCACACTCACATAGGTAGACTTATTAAGAG
Source organism: Tasmannia lanceolata (assembly GCF_043159265.1). Classification (NCBI taxonomy): domain Eukaryota; kingdom Viridiplantae; phylum Streptophyta; class Magnoliopsida; order Canellales; family Winteraceae; genus Tasmannia; species Tasmannia lanceolata. The sequence goes on along the minus strand of NW_027518714.1, from coordinate 46,791,621 downwards.
TGTCCCTGTAAGTAAAACACTCAAACACCATATTATAAGCCTATTAAGAGCCCATTTGCTCATTCTTACCCTTGTAAACATTACAAGTACCAAGCACTTTACCTTGGGATGAAAATAATGAATATTATAGTGCTTGCAATCTCTCCATATGATGTACTTGGACTCATTGAACTCAAGACTTGATGTTTATTCAAGTGTTGAGTCGAGGTTCCATCATTGGTGACTATTAGTTAATGACTTTAACCCCATCCCTACTGATATTTTACACATCAAATCTCTTGCAAGAGCTTTAGTTAAAGGATCAACCAAATTTTGGCTTGATCTCACATAATCAATAGTTACAATCCCATTGGTTAGTAACTCTCTTATAGTACTATGTCTAAGTCCTATATGTCTAGACTTACCATTATAAACATGATTTATGCCCTTGATAGTGTGGCCTGACTATCGCAATGGACATAAATCGATGGCATTGGTTTAGGCCATAATGAAATTTTTAATAATGAATTCCTAAGCCATTCTGCCTCTTTACAACATGCAGCCAAGGCTATAAACTCTACTTCCATAGTAGAGGTAGTAATGCATGTTTGCTTTTTAGAGGCCCAGGAGACAACTCTCCTACTAAGAGTGAAAATCCACCCATTGGTTGATGTATGGTCTATACGCTAAGTTATCTAATTGGCATCAGTGTATCCTTCTATCACTGTTGGATACCCATTATAATATAAACCATATTCAATAGTCCTCTTTAAGTATTTAAATACTCTATCTATTGCATTCCAATGTGCAAATCAGGACCACTGGTAAACCTACTAAGTTTACCTACTACAAATGCTATGTCTGGTCTAGTAAAAGTCATAGCATACATGAGACTACCAATAACACTAGCATACTCTAGTTGGAAAATGATCCTACTATGATTAGGATATAGCCTCCCACTAGGATCAATAGGTGTTGAAACAGGTGAACACTCAAAATGATTAAACCTTTTGAGCACCTTTTTCTATGTAATGAGATTGTGTTAGAATCTAACCATTTTCATTCTTTATGATTCTTATTCCTAAGATTATATCTGCTTCACCCATGTCTTTCATATCAAAGTTTTGAGACAAAAATGATTTAGTACATTGAATATATTCAATATCTGTACTAAATATTAACATGTCATCAACATATAGACATATTATAACACCTTTATTACCTTCAAATTTACTATAAATACATTTATCTGACTCATGTATTCTATAGCCATTTGACACTAAAACTTTATCAAATCTTTGATGCAATTGCTTAGGGGCTTGCTTAAGCCCATACAAAGATTTGATTAGTTTACAAACTTTATGCTCTTGTCCTGATAATATGAAATCTTCTGGTTGTTCCATGTATACTTCTTCATCCGATTCACCATTCAAGAATGCAGTTTTGACTTCCATTTGGTGAATATGAAGTTTGTATATGGAAGCAAAAGCTATTAAGACTCTAATGGTAGTAATCCTAGCAACTGGTGCATAAGTGTCAAAGTAATCAATACCGAATTTTTGTGTAAACCCTTTGGCAACTAGTCTTGCCTTAAACTTCTCTATTGATCAATCTACTCTCATCTTCTTCTTGAAGATCCATTTACAACCTATTGGTTTTGATCCAGGTGGTAGGTCAACCAAAATTCAAGTCTTATTTCCCATTATAGAATCCATTTCGTCATTAATAGCTTCCTTCCAAAAAGCAGCATTATGTTACTTTATGGCTTCTACATAGGTTTGAGGATCACTTTCTATGTTTAAGTATAACATGATCGAAGTTTTGAGTTTTTCTCTCATTTCTTCTACTAGATAGGTAACATAGTTAGGACCAAAACTCTTTTCTTTTCGATCTCTTTTACTTCTTATATCACTAGTTTCATTGACTTCTCTTTGAAGTTCTAGAGGGGGCTCCATGGAAGTACTATACTCAACTTCCTTTGGAATAGAAGTAAATCTATTTTCATAGAAAATAGCATCTCTTGACTCAACTATAGTGTTTATCTCAACCAAGTCATTAGGTGATCATTAGAAAATACATTCAATACCCTTTATTCCTAACTTTCTTAACTTAGGCTTAGGGACTTTGACTATAGCCCTACAACTCCAAACTTTAAGGTAATTTAAGTTTGGTTTTCTTTTCTTCCAAAACTCATAAGGGGTTATATTAGACTTCTTACTTGGAACTTTATTCAAGATGTAACAAGCCGTAAGTAAGGCTTCACCCCAAAAACTCTTGTTTAAACCAGAATTTACAAGCATTGCATTAACAATTTCAGTTAAAGTCCTATTCTTCCTTTCAGCTACCCCATTTTGTTGTGGAGTATAAAGGGCAGTAGTCTCATGAATAATGCCTTCTGATTCACAAAAACCAGGAAAGTAATATTCACGACCCCTATCAAATCTTAAGCATTTAATCTTTGATCCACATTGGTTTTCTACTTCAGTTTTATATACCTTAAACTTTTCTCAAACCTCATTTTTGTGACTAAGAAGATATACATAACAATACTTTGAATAATCATCAATGAAAGTGACAAAGTACTTTTGCCTCCTCTAGTGGGGACACTATGTATATCACACACGTCACTATGAACTAGGTCTAACAAGTTATTATTCCTATACACTTTAGGAAATGACTTTGTAATGATCTTATTTTGCATGCATATCTTGCATTTGTCTACCAAGTCATGTTGATACTTAGGAATCAATTCTAATTTAACCATATCATCCATTTTCCTAGTATTAACATGTCCCAATCGACTATGCCATAAAGATAAAGAAGAATCAACAACATAAGCTCATATTCACTTTATTAATATTCAATTTGAACATTCCTTCATACATGTATCCCTTCCCTACAAAAGTACCCCTAGAAAGAATAAACTTGTCAGATTCAAACACAAGTTTGAAGCCATTCTTGTTAAGAATGCTTCTAGACACCAAATTCTTTCTAACTTCTGGTACATCATAGACATCGGTTAGAGTGAGACATTTTACAGATGTGAATTCAAGTTCCACCATTCCTTTTCCTTTGACTTCTGTTGTCGACGAATTGCCCATATAGAGCACACTTCCATCAACTATTTCATAAGATGAAAATAGATTCTTGTCTTTGCAAACATGCCTCGTTGCGCCTGAGTTAATCCACCAATCATTGCCATCTTCAAGGATATTTGCCTCTGAAATCATGGCCACAAACTTTTCTTTGTCTGTTGGTGCACCCGACTTCTTATCTTTAACAAGTCGACACGCACTCTTTTAATGGCCTGGTTTGCCACAATTAAAACAAGCCCCTTTTGTTTTCTTATTCTTATTGAACTTCTTTTCAGGATTCTTGTTTCTCTTCCGATTGCCTTTCCCTTGTTGGTTTGAGTCCTTGACATTTTCCACCAAATGGATTTTAGAGGATAGAGATTCATGCTCTTCTTTGTTGTCTCTTATCCTTGACTCTTCCTCAATCCTGAGGCATTGAGCCAAGTTTTCAAGAGACATTTCATCTTTCTTGTGCTTGAGACTTTTTCTAAAGTCTTTCCAAGTTGGTGGAAGTTTGTCAATTATCGAAGGTACAATAAAAGAGTCATCAAGAAGAATGCCTTGCAACCTATCATCTACCAAGCAGAACTTCAAAAACTGACTTACAGTAAACTTCTTGCTACTTGCATCTTCTGCCATATATTTGGTTTCAAGTGCAGTCCAAATCTCACTTACCGATCCCATGCTTTGGTATTGTGGACTTCGATCCGAAGAAGAGGCGGGGGACGAGCTCCCAGAAAGTCTCTCTGGATCATCCATGTGAATTGAGAGCTCTACCAAGGAACTCTAAAAAAAATGCCTCTCACAGCATGAGTGGCGATGAAAGGTGAGATACCTCTCGATTCGGGGACCAGCTCGGATTCGAGACGTACCTTAAACAAAAGAAGAGTCGCCATCCAAGGAAGTGGGCCCTGGATCCCATACTATGCTTTGTTGCAATGGATAACCAGAGATATAAAAGAAGGTTCATGCCTGGTTACGAATTTGGAAGGTCCGAAGAGCACCTCACTCACCCAAGTGCAAGCACCTGGTCTCTTGTGCATTTCTTTATTGATTTTGAAGCGTTTTGGGCGAAAGTCATGTGAAATGGGAACATATATCTCCGAGAAGACGTCTATCTAATCATGCATGTCTAGGAGATGAATAATAAGCACACGCAAAAGAAATGAAAGAAATGTCACCTAAGAATAGTTAGGTTATGAGTGTCATGCCTAATTGTGGTACCCGATCCCGCGAGAGGGGTGGGGCGCGAGCCGCCGCGCTCTCTCTCTTGGTCTCTCGTATCCACGCGATTGGCGTGTGCATTTTAATATTGATTTGAATTCATCTTTCCTGTGAACTTGGGATCACTAAGGCAATCTGAATTCCACACGAAAGAGACTGACAGAGTCGCCACCTAGATATGGGATCTAGGACCCATAATTAACCAGAAATCTAGACTCGCTACCTGGTTACGAGAATGGAAGGTATGGGGAGTTATCCACCACATGCACCATTCCTGCCCGATAATCGGTCTTCGATTCCAAAAGCTAACTCTTTTAAATTTATTTTAAATGGCTCATTCAAATCTATGTTAATGTGCGAACTAAGTGATATGCATCCTATGATCTAATTTCAATGTGAATCCTAGATGTGTATCTTGATTTATTAATTTGTCTGGATTCATTCTAAGTGAAAGTTCTCCTAGAATTCTAATTTCATGGAAAGCCCTAAATGATTTGATTAAGCATTTACAAGAAAATTAATATCCAAAACACCACAATTTGTTGTGGTGCCGACTCGCGGGTGGTATGCCGTCAGACATCCAAGCTGCCTACGTACCCAAGCCTCACTGGGATCAGAGTCGACGTAGTTCGGTGCATTTAAGCTAAGCTACATATGCCTAACTCAACTAGGACACCGATCTAGACGGGATTGACTGTTTCAACAGTTTTAAGAGAAGTTATTTAATTCAAGTTGAGGATTTTATTATCTTAGGATTTCATCGAAGATGCTATATGATCATATCTAAATGCAAGTTGTCCCTTAGACTAATGCAGGTTAGCCTACATCCTAGTTTACTAGGCTTGTCCTAGGGAAAAACTGGATGACTAGTGTAACTTGACCTATGGCACGGTTGCTATACATAGCAAGCGTCCGTGATGAGGCTGGACTCCTGACTCTAGGACTCCCTAAAACCTAGGACTCCCTAAAACTTAGGACACGACACGACACGACACCAGTGTTCCTAAATTGGGCTCTAAGGGTTCCTAAAGGAATTTTGAATCCACCGGCTCTTGGGAATCTCGAATTCTTTTGGGTTTGTGGAAACTTTTAGAGTTTTCTTGAAGCTTTTATTATCTGAAGGTATTTAGTGTGTTTGGTAGCTTTTAAAGTTGTTTATTTAGAAGGTTTTAGTTTCATTTGAAATTTTTAGTGGTCTTTTGGTTAATGGCTTTTAACGGATTTTTATCAGTGGATTTTAAATGGGTGAATTTTAGTTTTGTTAATTTTAGGTTGGATGTACTTTAGATTAATGTCTTTCGATTTTGGTTTGGAAAATGACGTTAACACAACCAAGTTTTGACAATTGCACAAATTCGACAAACCATTGACCATTAAAAGATCTGACAAATGCAGCCCACTAAAACTGTCGTAACTCTTTAACCGCTTGGCCAAATTCAACGTACAAACATGCGTTGGAAAGATCTTTTATAGGGCTACAACTTTGTAGTTCTCCATTGTTTGTAAATCTGTGATTTAGAGGTTCGAATTTGTGTTGCAAACAAAAGGACAGCAACATTAAACTGGAAATGCCTAAAGGTGTGCCGCAACCATTTTGGACTTAACTTTTTAACCGCTCGCTGTCTGATCTAGCACGAATACTCGTTGGAAACGGCACGAAAATATCTACTACTTTGTAGTTAACCATTTCCCACGATTCTGTTGTTTAGAGGTCGAAAAATCTGTTTAAAGTCTAACAGCTAGCACTATGACGGGAATGATATTGGCACCCCCATGTTTTCTTTTGATAGTTCTTATTTTTTTAGTGATTAAAAGACGGTGAATATGAAAAATGGCTTGAATGGGCCTGAGATTAGATTCAAATGGGATGTTTGAAAAAGGGGTTGTTTTTATCTACTTGGCAAGGTGGGGTATGGATATTGGGTTCTTGAGATTGAGTGGGGGCTGTTGTTATCAAATTGGAGTGGGGGCTGTTGTTATCAATTGAAAGATGGAGGTTTTGTAAGCCAAATTAAATGGGTTTTGATAATTCATGTAAAATTCAAGTTTTCTTTCTTGTAAATGTTCAAAATTTTTAATGAATTGTTTTCCCAAAAGAAATCTAAATTCCCTAACAAGCCAATGATTTCAACATCCCATCGCAAATAGGTTCTAATGACCCTAACACATTAATTATATTTAGCATAAGTGAGAACATGACCAAGGCCAAACTAGTACAAAATTAAACATGACATCAACCAAAATATACGCAAAACAACACTCAATCCTACAAATATAGAAAAGAAAATAAAATTCCAAAAGACATACCTTTTTGTAGACGATATTCCATGCAAACTTATGGAGAAGAGGGATTTGGTCTAGAGAGAGGGCTTGAATTTTCTAAGAGAGGGGTTCTCTCCTCTTTTCTTTTTTTTTCCTTCTTTTCTTTGGTGAGATGAGAGGGTATTTATAGGAGAATGGGATAGGAGGTTAGGTGAGGTTAGGTGAGGTTAGGTAAGGTTAGGTGAGGTTAGGTGATGTTAGGTGAGGTTAGGTGAGGTTAGGTGAGGTTTGGATGGTTATGATGGGAGGAGAGGTTAGGTGAGGTTAGGTGAGGTTTGAATGGTTAGGATGAGAGGAGAGGTTAGGTGGTTTTGGATGGTTAGACCCAGGTCATGATCTGCCATTGATCTAACGATTTACGGAAATCGGGTCTCGGAATGGAATCAGGGTCCGGGCTATGAAGTGACCCTAGCTTATTTTGTCCCGATTGATGATCCGTAAAGTCAGATCAAGATATTAATGACCTAAAACATATAAATCAATGATAGAGGGGGTTCTCACATGGATTTAACACACTAATTTATTTGTTGATTAAAACAAAACAAAATGGGGTGTCTACAGATGCCCCTCTTTGGTAGAGATGACGTAGTCATTGAATACCAAAGTTAAAAATGACAGAACCATTTTGCGTAGTTTTAATCGACAAAGGACTCTCTAGACACAACGCACCTTAACATAATGCAAAACCTTAGATGAAACCCTAGAACTTGAATAATAATAAAAACTCGATGCGGCGCCGTTCACAAACGGGCAATTAGAGAATGAGATATCATTTTCGAATGGATTCTGAAGGGAAAGGACAAAGATCGCTCTCAAACAGTTTTTAGAAGGAGATGAGACGCCGCTCACAAGCGGGTTCAACGAGGATAAGAAGCATTCCCAAATGGACTTGGATAATGAGGCACCGTTCACAAACGGCCTCAAGGAGGATAGAAAACCATTCACAGATGGACTCGAGAAATGAGGCACCGTTCACAAACGGGCTCAAGGAGAAGACAAGACCATTCACAAATGGACTCGAGAAATGAGGCACCGTTCACAAACGGGCTCAAGGAGAAGACAAGACCATTCACAAATGGACTCGAGAAATGAGGCACCGTTCACAAACGGGCTCAAGGAGGACGATACCATTCACAAATGGATTCGAGAAAAGAGGCACCATTCACAAACGGACTCAAGGATAAGACAAGACCATTCACAAATGGACTCGAGAAATGGGGCACCATTCACAAACGGGCTCAAGGAGAAGACGAGACCATTCACAAATGGACTCGAGAAATGAGGCACCGTTCACAAACGGGCTCAAGGAGAAGACGAGACCATTCACAAATGGATTCGAGAAATGAGGCACCGTTCACAAACGGGTTCAAGGAGAAGACGAGACCATTCACAAATGGACTCGAGAAATGAGGCACCTTTCACAAGAGGGCTCAAAGAGGACATGAGACCATTCACAAATGGACTCAGAAAATGAGACACCGTTCACAAACGGGTTCAAGGAGAAGACGAGACCATTCACCAATGGACTAGAGAAATGAGGCACCATTCACAAACGGGCTCAAGGAGGACATGAGATTTTTCATGAACTTGAATTTGACGTAAGATTGGATTTGTTTGAATCAGGGATTGGATTTGATGAATTTTTATTTTTGGGAAATGAGGTACCGTCAGCAAACGGGCTCAAGGAGAAGACGAGACCATTCACAAATGGCCTCGAGAAAAGAGGCACCGTTCACAAACGGGCTCGAAGAATTTAGAGGTTTTCATGAATTTGAATTTGACGTAGAATTGGATTTGATGAATTTTGGATTTTTTTTTTTTTTTTTTTTTTGAACTCAATGAAATCGGGGACATTATAGATCGCGCCCAGTAAAGACAGTGGAAACCAAGACTTTGACGAATGATGAGACGACCAACCTTATGAACGAAGAACCATTAGTAACAAGAATGGATTAGGAACACTTTTATGAAACTTCAACAAGATTTTTCTCAATGAGACTGTTGGTCTTGTCTTCTGGGGATTTTGATAACTGAAACCTTGAACAAGACAGTTGAGATTGGTAATTTAGAACAATGGCTCTCTTGGATATAATCATGGAAAAGTGGGATTTGCCTCTTGACAGGTGTTTAGATAAACATTTCTTGACCAGGATAGTATTTAACAACTGGAAGGAGATTCCGAATTTTAATGGTTCATCTTTCTGAGAAATTGGCTCAACCACCATTGCATCTGGGGCTCTTCCAAGCTTAAGGTGCCTTCCTGGGGTATGATCTTTTTACGAAAGTTGGGCTTTCTGATGTTTCTACTTCTGAACTCTTCTGAGTTGATCTTCTTTGAAATGTAGCTGTTTGACTAGATTCTCGAACTCCTTCATACGATCGCAGGGAGCTGACGAGGCTGGGCCTTCTTCACCGAGACAGTTGCATCATTTGGACACCAGGACGACGATTGACTCTTTCTAAAGAGAAAACTTAGATAAAATGCACTACTCAAAAGATTGAGCAGCTCTGAAGGAGTGAACATAGAATGACAAAGATTGACTGACTACACTGACAGACACAGTAATACTTCTGACTTAGTTAATATTTTATTTGGTAAGTCTATCCTTTCAAGGAATGTTTTTTTTCAATTGGTGCACATGGGACTTCTTCCTTGAAACAGTAATGCCTCAAGGATTTAATTACGCCCCTTAAGATTGCTTAGCTTCAATGCCCCCAGTTTTGAGGATATCACTTGAATTTGCTTGAATTTCAGTTGATCTTCAGTCTTGATACCGGCTGTAGCCTTCTTATACTGATTCTCTTATCGTGACCAAGTTACCTCTTCAGGGTTTTTAACTTGGCGGACCGCGCTAGCCTTAACTTTTGCCTGAACCACCTTTCTAGGTTTTCGATCCAGCAGGCTATCCCCTTAGCTTTTGCCTAAGCCGCCCTTTCGGGTTTTCAACTTAGCAGGGAAATGATCTTAAATTTTGCCTAGACCGCCCTTTCAGGTTTTCAGTCTAGCAGATCTTCAAACTCCGTTCTTTTTTTTCTTTTTGTGTTTCGGGACCTAGATCATTAAATCTGAACACCGGAGGGACTTTATAGGTAGGATAGGGCTTTACAAAGAATGGCTTAAGGCTCAACAAAGATTTCGACCAAACCTGTGAACAGGTTGCCTCCATATCCCCATGTAGGAATTAGGACGTGTGTAGTTCAGGGCAAATGCCCCTAGTTTGAAAATAAATTGTTTGAAGGTTAATTGATTTTTCTTTTTTCTTTTCTTTCTGGAATAATTGGTTTCTCTTCTTTTGGAACTTGTCCTTCTTTTTTTTTCTTTTTTTTTTGAATCGACCGAACTCGGTTTAACCGAGCTGCCTACGTACCCCAGTGTAGGGATCAGGTCTTGCGTAGTTCGGGGAAATGCCCCTGGTTTGATGGGTTTTCAAGAAAATTTGATTTAGGCTCGAAGGGTTTGCAAATCGGTATTCTTTTGACATTGGGTTTTGATTTTGGGATTTAATCGGCCAAAGGAGGCCTTTCGATGAATCGATCTAGGTTACTAGAGTCCCTCTGGTACTGATTATTTTTTTTTCTCTTTTGTTTTTTTTTTTTTTCGCGGAGTTTGACGGCATTTCCAGGTAAGAGATAATGGATCTTCTTCTTTCAAGATTCTAATACGTGCTTTTGACTTTCATAGAGCGAAACTTGTTCTTTGACATCCTCCATCTATGGATTCGTACTCTCGATATCTGATGATCACTTTTCATTGTTTGCTTTTGAACTTTTCATCTTGAATTTGTTGGCTTTATGAATTTGAGAACCAAGGTCATTGATTGGAAATATGAAAGTTGTTTCCACTCTATGCCCCTTGTATAGCATATATCTTCTCACTTTCTTCATTTTCTTTGAGCTTTCCATCTATGTCTTGCCCCTGGTATCGGTTGTAGCTTTTCTAGACAATCTTCTTATTCTTGAAATAATTTTATCAATTCTTCACACTCTTTAGAGGGTAATGTATTTTCAATCGGCATTCACTGAATCAAAGTTTCAGTGCCAGTGTTTATCATTTCAATTTCATCTTTGAAAGGTTGGGATTGGCGCTCCTCCTCTCGTTCAAGTAATTGCTGTGACTCAAGTGGAGTTTCGTCAATTTTGTCCTCATTTGAGGAGGGAGTCTTATTTTAAGATCAGAAGCACACTTAAGAACAGACACAAGTGAACTTTTTGGAACTGACTGAAATTTTATTTAAAGAAAAGCTATTACATCAGACGACCTATCCTGAACATGCTCACGATTCACAACTCTAAATAAGAAAGAGAAACAGAAGATAACTTGCCTGGACTAGGCATTGACCTTTAACTGTAAGACCGGACTCAACAATTATACTGACCATGATGACTGACTCAACATAAAATAGTAAGTGACTAAAACTTTAACTGCTGCAACTGTTTGGCGTTGAAGGCTCGGCGAAGGCTGGTTCGTTCTGAACATCATCATGGCTGATACTTTCAATTTTGGACAATGATGACTGATTCGCATAGGGAAATGCCCCTAGCTCAATGATTCTGAGAGTGAACTCTGAAGGACTTAGCAAAATAATCTTGAAAAAGGTAGCCCCTAGAGGAGGAAGAGATCAAGGGTACAGGCAAGATTGGATCATCAAGATTGCACGATCAAATGATTGAGACACAATTTCCGTCAATGAAGACACAATCGAATCCCACAAAAGACGAATGATAGACACATGATCAAAAGATGAGATTGCATAGGATTACTTTCAACGGATAGATCATGAATGACTAATCCTATGAGATCTTTGGAAATGATGGGATTTATATCCTAACCCCAAAGGGAAAGTTTTTATTCTTCACACATTTTATCAGTGTTACCTGAAGGCATCAACCCTAATCCTAATCTAGCGGAGTGGAGATAGGATCTCAACTCATGACTTTGTTTGTGTACCTAGGACCGATCGTAGCCATTGGAAGATGGACTACGGTCTAATCTAGACACAAATGGGTAGGATATCCTAAACTAGGCTCACACATGTGATGCACATGTGTTCGTATACTACATGCATGTGTGGGTTAATCTAGGGGTAAGGCCAAGAGTTCCCTTAGCGCGAATCCATGTTCGATATACTGTACCAGTGTCCGGCGTATCAGTACGTGAACAATAGATCCGTTTACGCACCATAAAGGTACTAGGCTAAGGGTGGAATGCTTCTCTAGCACAGAGGCACCAGGTGATAAAATCCCAGTCAACCATGCTAGATAACACTCCGGGTTCCTAAAATAGGACGTGTGTGAATGTGAGATGCAAGGGTTTAGATGCAAGTGATGTAAGTGTGTGCAATAAGTTCGCGCAATCTATGATGCCTTCAGGTTTTGTTAAATTAAGTTCGAGTAAAATGTGATGAGAGAAAATAAAACAAGACAAACTAATCTAACAAGTATAGAGTTTTTATGAGCCAGTTAAATTAAATTCAAATGAATTATCTTTTGAAATTTTAATGAAGTTAGGTGGTCCCCAGCAGAGTCGCCAAACTGTGGTACCCGATCCCGCGAGAGGGGTGGGGCGCGAGCCGCCGCGCTCTCTCTCTTGGTCTCTCGTATCCACGCGATTGGCGTGTGCATTTTAATATTGATTTGAATTCATCTTTCCTGTGAACTTGGGATCACTAAGGCAATCTGAATTCCACACGAAAGAGACTGACAGAGTCGCCACCTAGATATGGGATCTAGGACCCATAATTAACCAGAAATCTAGACTCGCTACCTGGTTACGAGAATGGAAGGTATGGGGAGTTATCCACCACATGCACCATTCCTGCCCGATAATCGGTCTTCGATTCCAAAAGCTAACTCTTTTAAATTTATTTTAAATGGCTCATTCAAATCTATGTTAATGTGCGAACTAAGTGATATGCATCCTATGATCTAATTTCAATGTGAATCCTAGATGTGTATCTTGATTTATTAATTTGTCTGGATTCATTCTAAGTGAAAGTTCTCCTAGAATTCTAATTTCATGGAAAGCCCTAAATGATTTGATTAAGCATTTACAAGAAAATTAATATCCAAAACACCACAATTTGTTGTGGTGCCGACTCGCGGGTGGTATGCCGTCAGACATCCAAGCTGCCTACGTACCCAAGCCTCACTGGGATCAGAGTCGACGTAGTTCGGTGCATTTAAGCTAAGCTACATATGCCTAACTCAACTAGGACACCGATCTAGACGGGATTGACTGTTTCAACAGTTTTAAGAGAAGTTATTTAATTCAAGTTGAGGATTTTATTATCTTAGGATTTCATCGAAGATGCTATATGATCATATCTAAATGCAAGTTGTCCCTTAGACTAATGCAGGTTAGCCTACATCCTAGTTTACTAGGCTTGTCCTAGGGAAAAACTGGATGACTAGTGTAACTTGACCTATGGCACGGTTGCTATACATAGCAAGCGTCCGTGATGAGGCTGGACTCCTGACTCTAGGACTCCCTAAAACCTAGGACTCCCTAAAACTTAGGACACGACACGACACGACACCAGTGTTCCTAAATTGGGCTCTAAGGGTTCCTAAAGGAATTTTGAATCCACCGGCTCTTGGGAATCTCGAATTCTTTTGGGTTTGTGGAAACTTTTAGAGTTTTCTTGAAGCTTTTATTATCTGAAGGTATTTAGTGTGTTTGGTAGCTTTTAAAGTTGTTTATTTAGAAGGTTTTAGTTTCATTTGAAATTTTTAGTGGTCTTTTGGTTAATGGCTTTTAACGGATTTTTATCAGTGGATTTTAAATGGGTGAATTTTAGTTTTGTTAATTTTAGGTTGGATGTACTTTAGATTAATGTCTTTCGATTTTGGTTTGGAAAATGACGTTAACACAACCAAGTTTTGACAATTGCACAAATTCGACAAACCATTGACCATTAAAAGATCTGACAAATGCAGCCCACTAAAACTGTCGTAACTCTTTAACCGCTTGGCCAAATTCAACGTACAAACATGCGTTGGAAAGATCTTTTATAGGGCTACAACTTTGTAGTTCTCCATTGTTTGTAAATCTGTGATTTAGAGGTTCGAATTTGTGTTGCAAACAAAAGGACAGCAACATTAAACTGGAAATGCCTAAAGGTGTGCCGCAACCATTTTGGACTTAACTTTTTAACCGCTCGCTGTCTGATCTAGCACGAATACTCGTTGGAAACGGCACGAAAATATCTACTACTTTGTAGTTAACCATTTCCCACGATTCTGTTGTTTAGAGGTCGAAAAATCTGTTTAAAGTCTAACAGCTAGCACTATGACGGGAATGATATTGGCACCCCCATGTTTTCTTTTGATAGTTCTTATTTTTTTAGTGATTAAAAGACGGTGAATATGAAAAATGGCTTGAATGGGCCTGAGATTAGATTCAAATGGGATGTTTGAAAAAGGGGTTGTTTTTATCTACTTGGCAAGGTGGGGTATGGATATTGGGTTCTTGAGATTGAGTGGGGGCTGTTGTTATCAAATTGGAGTGGGGGCTGTTGTTATCAATTGAAAGATGGAGGTTTTGTAAGCCAAATTAAATGGGTTTTGATAATTCATGTAAAATTCAAGTTTTCTTTCTTGTAAATGTTCAAAATTTTTAATGAATTGTTTTCCCAAAAGAAATCTAAATTCCCTAACAAGCCAATGATTTCAACATCCCATCGCAAATAGGTTCTAATGACCCTAACACATTAATTATATTTAGCATAAGTGAGAACATGACCAAGGCCAAACTAGTACAAAATTAAACATGACATCAACCAAAATATACGCAAAACAACACTCAATCCTACAAATATAGAAAAGAAAATAAAATTCCAAAAGACATACCTTTTTGTAGACGATATTCCATGCAAACTTATGGAGAAGAGGGATTTGGTCTAGAGAGAGGGCTTGAATTTTCTAAGAGAGGGGTTCTCTCCTCTTTTCTTTTTTTTTCCTTCTTTTCTTTGGTGAGATGAGAGGGTATTTATAGGAGAATGGGATAGGAGGTTAGGTGAGGTTAGGTGAGGTTAGGTAAGGTTAGGTGAGGTTAGGTGATGTTAGGTGAGGTTAGGTGAGGTTAGGTGAGGTTTGGATGGTTATGATGGGAGGAGAGGTTAGGTGAGGTTAGGTGAGGTTTGAATGGTTAGGATGAGAGGAGAGGTTAGGTGGTTTTGGATGGTTAGACCCAGGTCATGATCTGCCATTGATCTAACGATTTACGGAAATCGGGTCTCGGAATGGAATCAGGGTCCGGGCTATGAAGTGACCCTAGCTTATTTTGTCCCGATTGATGATCCGTAAAGTCAGATCAAGATATTAATGACCTAAAACATATAAATCAATGATAGAGGGGGTTCTCACATGGATTTAACACACTAATTTATTTGTTGATTAAAACAAAACAAAATGGGGTGTCTACACTAATTGGTGTCTAAGTTCTGATAGGCAAACACATGCATGCTGCAGCTAAAGGTATAAGGTATGCACAAGAAAGTAAGAAAACACAACAAAACACTCAACACAACACAACTCGACTCCACACATGACTTGACGCAACAAACCCTAAACTCTATGTGATACTTGGCTCAGACCAAAATGGCCATCCATCCCGGCTGCTCTACGTATCCTGGCCTCGGGAAGAATAAGAGTCGACGTAGTTCGGTGACCTATTCTAAACTATGATGCCTAACCATCAAAGACCGCTATCCTAGACTTGATCAACTAGACCCAACTAGTTTTTAAAGCTTTTTGTACGAGTGCTTAAGTCCAAGTGAATTGTAATTTTTAGGATTCTCTATATGCCCTAACTAATGCAAGTGGGTTAGCCTTAAGCTAATGCAGGTGAGCCCTACATCCTATGTGTAACTAGGCTGTATGACCTAAGGAAAATAATGGGCTAACTAAGTGCATCCTGGTCTAGCCATCGGCTCGACCAAGTGTCTAACCGACCACGACTCGAGGCCTCTTAACTCTAGGGACCCTCACACGCAAGACAAACCATATCAATACAAACAGGACAGACTCCTGACTCTAAAATACCCCAAATATCTAGGACAGACTCCTAATTCTAGGGGAAGATCTTTTTGATAAGATTTTGAAGAATTTTTGTATTTTTGGAAGGTTTGAAATATTTATTTTGAAAGGTTTGGCTGGACCTGGGATAAAGATCCCAAGCTGCACTACGTACCTCATGGAAGAGGATCAAGCCAACGTAGTTCGGAAAAGACTCTCCTAACTACACTTAATGACTCAAGATTTTTGAGATATTTTGGATTTTAAAATGTTTTTCAAGTGTTTTTGATGTTTTAAAGTGTTTTCAAGTATTTTTTATGTTTTAAAATATTTTCAATGTTTTTGAATTTTTAAAGGATTCTCCCTTCTAGCCAAAGGGGAAACAAAGAGACAATCAGAAGGAAAACTTCTGTGATCCATAGCCTTGAGTAGTGTCAAATGAAAATTGTCTTAAACAAGCAAATCGATGTCTCAAATAGACGATAGAATAGAAGGAATCCCAAGAAGGTGTGAAAACCTAAGAAGACTGAGTTAGACCCTAAGAGAAGGAAGAAGAACTAAATCAAAATGAAGTCTTGCACTGCTCTTCTCTGAAAGAGGGTGCAGATGAGACAAGGCCTGTCTCTTAAAGGGGCTCTAAATGACTCTTTCATTGCCCTTGTAATGAAAGGGCTACCACTGTCTAAGGGTATCTAATAGACTGAGAATTCTCTACCTAAAGAAGAGGAAAGAAGAGAAAAGAGGGTATTACCATGACTCGGTAAATCCCTCTAAGGATGGGCTTGGGCTAATGCCTTCATCGCCTTAATCTACATGGACAAATTCCTGAACAGCTTTCTTGACTAATGAACAATTTCTAAGGAACACGAGAAAAGTAGCCCTAAAGAAAAAGAAACTCCTAAACCCGTGAAAGCTCAAAGACAAGAAGGGAAGATGTTGGCTCAAGAAACATATCGTCCTAGCCTAAACCCGAGTAAAATACTCTCAAAATCGGTGGATTGTTCTGAAGCTAATCAAAGCCATGAAGATCGAAGAAAATCTCAAAGCAGACGTGGGTCCCGAAAACCGAAGAACCCGAAGAGGGATAGAGAGGCATTGAAAAGGAACATTGAGGCTCAAAGTTGAAATTGAGAAAGAAAAAGTGCAACTTATCCCTTAAGTCCAAAACAAGAAACTAGAGCAAAGGCCAAAACCTATCACATTTCTATATGAACATACATATGTCTCTTGAATGCCTACTGTGAAGACTGGGAAGTGAAAATGAGAGAATGCAAGGGACCAAATCCTTGGCAATACATCGCCTCGATATACATCAAAAGCCAAGTATCAAAGTGAAATTTGAATTGAGAATAAGACTATTTCCATCTTCCGTAATGGAAATATAGACTCTATTTGCTAATGGGCCAATGAATGAGAAATCTACAAACGATTCACTAGGATTTTAAATAATCTCTTCCCTTGACAGAGATCAAACCTAAAGGGGCATGAAATGTGTATATACTCATACAATCAATGATAAAAAGCCGACCTCCGCATTTAATATTGATAATAGCACTATCAATTTGGTTGCCTTCGTGCTTGAAACAGCCACCCAATTTGATTACACAATCATAGGAAAAACAATGTAGTGCCATCATCACAACATATCAATGCAGACATCAACTCCTCTACCCAATATCCCAAGGGAATGTGAAATTCCAAGGGTAGGCCAGAGTACTACTCTAACGGCAACTTATGAGGAGGTAAAATTTAGGTTCCTAACAAGTTTTAAGCTTTTGAAAACTCTAACCCAAATTTGAAGATTAAGAGATCAAGAATGAAAATTAAGCACACAAGTTAAATCCTAAGTGCAATGCAAATGTAAAGTAAGAGATAGGAGAGAATGCACCCGAGATTTAAAGTGGTTCGGTTCTCCAACTCGAGGCCTACTCCACTCCACCAACCAAACCCGTTGATGGCTTCACTATTTGATCTTCTTAACTTCGGCGAAGATCGGTGCCGATTACAATTCCAATCGCCTTTAACCTTGGTGGCAATCCACACCACGGAGAGTGGGCTCCTCTTCTCCGAACACTTGCCCAAATACAATGGTCTTGATAAAGAAAGAAAGAACTAAAAAATCCCTCACAAGGGTTCAATATGTTTGTAGAAGGTGTACAAATTGAGGCCTATGATCCAAATCCTAATTCTAGAGGATGAGAGGCATAAACAAGCTTGATTCACTCTTAGGATATTCCAATAGGTTTTTAGAGTGTTAGGATTGATAATTGAGAAGTTTAGAATACCCATATATATATAAAAACCAAATATGACCGTTTGAGGGGCATAGTCGTAATTCTGGCAAAGTCCCCAACGGCTAGAATTTCTTCCCATTATAGTGGTCTCGGAGTTCCGAGAGATTTTCTCGGAGTTCTGAGAATTTATCTCGGAGTTCCGGGAATTGAAACAGAAGTTAGAAAAATGTTACTGGACCATTTCTCGGAGCTCCGAGGAATCTCTCCGAGTTCCGAGCTCGGAGCTCCGAGAAGCCTATTTCCAGCAGATTTTCAATTCTGTTTTTGGGCTTCCAACTCTACACCAAGTTGGGATTGTTATGAGGGTTCCAAAGTGTTGGAACACCACAAGGACAATCTCTTAAACATTTAGGGTGTGTGTGATTTACTTTATTTATGCCTCTTAAAATCTAAACTAGGATTGGATCTTATACATTCTAAAGTGACTTTGATATTCAATTGCGATGCTTCAAGTCTTCATGCGTCTTGGATCTCCGATGTCTTTGGCCTTCCGCATGCAGTCCAATGAGAATTCTTGGCCTCAATCCAAGCAATCTTGTCTTTACACACTCATGATCTACAACTTAGGTAATCAAACACATTAGTGATATAAAATCACTTGTGTATTGGAATCATCAAAAGAAGATGGGAATGCCAAGGTGTGAACCATTGGGCTTACAATCTCCCCCTTTTTTATGATGATAAGAACAAGAGATTTTTCAATAAAAGCACACATATATTTCCTTACATTAG
Source organism: Tasmannia lanceolata (assembly GCF_043159265.1). NCBI lineage: Eukaryota > Viridiplantae > Streptophyta > Magnoliopsida > Canellales > Winteraceae > Tasmannia > Tasmannia lanceolata. The sequence continues at coordinate 46,772,981 of NW_027518714.1, read as the reverse complement.
ATTTTTCTCCCCCTTTGGCATCTATAAAAATGATGGGGTAAAAGAAAATCAAAGGAATGAAATTTACAATTTTAAGCTCCCCCTTTTTCAAGGAAAAAGACAAACCTAGAACTCCCCTATATAGAGTTTTTATTCAACACAAGAGGGGATATTTAAACAACCATAAAAAGATATTCAATTTTAAGTGTTAACTCCTAATCTAACAACACATATGAAGAGAATCATATGGGGGCTTTGGGAACCCAAGCTTTCTTGGTTCCACCACAATCCCTAATCTTAGATGCACATTGAAATTGGTAATGACCATTGATTCCACAATAATGGCACCTAACATGAGGGTTAGATAGACTGGTCCTATCATAAAATACATGATTAGGTCTATGACTAGCCTTCATCAAGATTATGTCAATAATTTTATCACCATTTAAGAATCCATGGAGACATAATCTTAACCTTTCATTTTCATTATGAAGATGGGTTATTTGATTTAGAAAATCATTAGTGTCATCTTCATACGATTTGGAAGATCTTGCCACATTTTGGAGTTTAGCAAATTGGCAAGATTTCTCATCCAAACAACCCTTAAGGGTTTCAATCTCAAGTTTAAAATTTTCAATTTTTACTTTAGCTTGAGATTTGGAAGAAGAAGATTCATTTCTCAAAACATCAATTTCATTTTCTAATTTTGAAATAGATTTTTTTTTAACTTTATTTTTTGAAATTTGAGAATGCAAGGTTATGCACAATTCATCATAAGATATGTTTCCACTATCACTACTTGATGAATTACAAGATGGGTTAGAATTTACCTCATCTTCATGGGTGAGTGCTATGAAGCAAAGATCATTTTTATTAGCTTCCCCTTCACTTGAGCTTTTTTCCGAGGTGCTAGAAGCATCCCAAGCGGCTACAACACCCTTGTTCTTCTTCCAATCCTTCTTTCCCTTGTACTTCGAGGAAGATGACTTGAGAATGGGGCACTCCGGTCTTTTGTGTCCCGTCTTCTTGCAATTGTAACACCTTAATCCTCCTTCAACTTCACTTTCTTCTTTCTATCATTTTTGTGTTTCTTTCTCCATAAGCTTTTAAATTTTCTTAACGCTTCTTCCTCATCACTATTCGCTTCATTTGAGGATGATGAGTCCATCTTGGAGGCCTTTAGAGCTAGATATCGACTTTCTTTTTCTTTCTCCTTCGACTTCTTCTCTTCTTGACGGCTAGTGAGGAGCATCTCATGAGTGATAAGAGATCCTACAAGCTCCTCCATAGTTAGCGTCTTGAGATCATTTGATTCTTGTATAGCGGTGACCTTTGGATCCCAATGTGGAAGAAGTGACCTAGCAACTTACTCACAAGCTCATAAGTAGGATAAGATTTACCAAGATTAGCTAATTCATTTGAAATTTTAGAGAATCGGGTATACATTTCGAAAATACTTTCATTTTGACCCATTCTAAACATTTCATATTTGCTCTTCAACAAGTTTATTTTGGAATCCTTGACTTGTGATGTTCCCTCATGGGTAACGGCAAGAGTATCCTAAATAACCTTGGCGGAATAAAAAAGAGCTACTCTATTAAACTCCTCCGTAGATAAGGCGCAAAACAAAGAGTTTATAGCTTTGTAATTTAAATTTGCATGCCTTTTCTCTACTACATTCCATTCTTCAAATGTCTTAGAAGGCTATCCATTTTCTATAATATGCCAAAGCTCCACATCTATCGAAAGAAGATAGATGCGCATCCTTGTCTTCCAATGTCCATAGTTGGACCCATCAAAGAAAGGAGGTCTAGTTGTGGAATGGCCTTCCGGAAGTCCGGTTCCATTTATGTTTGCCATTTCACAATTAGAAAGTTGCCAAAGATCTTATGATCTTTCCCTTATTAAAATTTTAAAATTTTTTACCAAAGATTCTAAGAAAAGAAAATCTTTTAAGAGTCAAGGTTTTGATACCAAGTGAAATTCAAAGGGTAGGCCCGAGTACTACTCTAACGGCAACTTATGAGGGGGAAATTTAGGTTCCTAACAAGTTTTAAGCTTTTGAAAACTCTAACCCAAAATTGAAGATTAAGAGATCAAGAATAAAAATTAAGCACACAAGTTAAATCCTAAGTGCAATGCAAATGTAAAGCAAAGATAGGAGATAATGCACCTGAGATTTAAAGTGGTTCGGTCCTCCAACGCGAGGCCTACTCCACTCCACCAACCAAACCCGTTGATGGCTTCACTATTTGATCTTCTTAACTTCGGCGAAGATCGGTGCCAATTACAATTCCAATCGCCTTTAACCTTGGTGGCAATCCTCACCACGGAGAGTGGGCTCCGCTTCTCCGAACACTCGCCCAAATACAATGGTCTTGATAAAGAAAGAAAGAACTAAAAAATCCCTCACAAGGGTTCAATATGTTTGTAGAAGATGTACAAATTGAGGCCTATGATCCAAATCCTAATTCTAGAGGATGAGAGGCATAAATAAGCTTGATTCACTCTTAGGATATTCCAATAGGTTTTTAGAGTGTTATGATTGATAATTGGGAAGTTTAGAATACCCATATATATAGAAAAACCAAATTGACCGTTTGAGGGGCATAGTCGTAATTCTGGCAAAGTCCCCAATGGCTAGAATTTCTTCCCATTATAGTGGTCTCGGAGTTCCGAGAATTTATCTCGGAACTCCGGGAATTGAAATAGAAGTTAGAAAAATGTTACTGGACCATTTCTTGAAGCTCCGAGGAATCTCTCGGAGTTCCGAGCTCGGAGCTCCGAGAATTATCTCGGAGTTCTGAGAAGCCTATTTCCAGCAGATTTTCAATTCTGTTTTTGGGCTTCCAACTCTACACCAAGTTGGGATTGTTATGAGGGTTCCAAAGTATTGGAATACCACAAGGACAATCTCTTCAACATTTAGGGTGTGTGTGATTTACTTTATTTATGCTTCTTAAAATCTAAACTAGGATTGGATCTTATACATTCTAAAATGACTTCGATCTTCAATTGCGATGCTTCAAGTCTTCATGCGTCTTGGATCTCCGATGTCTTTGGCCTTCCGAATGCAGTCCAATGAGAGCTTCTTGGCCTCAATGAGAGCTTCTTGGCCTCAATCCAAGCAATCTTGTCTTTACACACTCATGATCTACAACTTAGACAATCAAACACATTAGTGATATAAAATCACTTGTGTATTGGAATCATCAAAAGAAGATGGGAATGCCAAGGTGGGAACCATTGGGCTTACAGAATGATATCAATATAACCATGTCTTCCAATTCCTACTATCTCATTCTCCCTTTTATCAACACTACAACCTGCCATGGTCAATACACTTCTCCCATCCAATCAACAAAGGACTCTTGTCTTCCAATTCATACTATCGCATTCTCCCTTTTATCAACACTACAACCTGCCATGGTCAATACAGTTCTCCCATCCAATCAACAAAGAACTCTTGAAGATGATTAGCTATGAAGTAGGCTTATATACCAATATCAGCCCCAAAGAAATGAGAAGTGTGAAAAAATGACCAGTATAAGAGAAAGTGTTTTTGTTGCATGTGAATTAATGACAAGTAAACTTTGTTTACATCCTACTGAACTTCCAAGAATCTTAACAAGGTGTTTCCTAAACAAACATGAGTGGACTTCGAAAAGTACAGAAACTCATGGAGGCAGCAACAATTTCATGTATCTAATCCTATTGTATTCTCAACAAAATAACCACACACGTTCAACAAGAGGAGTTCAAAGACCAGCTGCAACAGCACACATGAGGTTCTAAGAATCTAATTGAAGTTGACAAGGCACAGCATTGATTGTATGACGATAACATATGATATAACTGATGGCATTTTTACATGCAAGGCAATCTCGATCCTGACAAATTTTTGAACATGGTGGTGCCCGTCTATATTGAATCAAAATGCTGCTGAGAGAAAGGGTTCTATTAGAAGCAGAGAATGTAAGGACTCTAAGCTTTTTACAATCAGCAGGTGAACCAAAAATTTCCAAAAGATAAATGAGATACCATGATCCAAGAAATATGACATGGCTCACACATGTCATGTCATATTATAATAAAGATCACACCGACAGAAACAAATAATGAAAACTCTGAAAATCCAACAAATAAGATCAAAGAAAATGGGACTTTTGTTGATCTACCTCCAACTCAGCAAGACTTTGTAAAACAGATCATGAAAGCACTTTTTCTATAAAAAAAAAATTGAAGAAAGCACGAGTCTACAAAGCCTGCAAATTTCATCAACATACCTACTACATGTATATCAACTTCTCATTCAAAGAAAACACCATGATACTCAGTAAAAAAATATCACTTAATCTCAAACATCAACAAACACACTATAGAATTATGGGATTAAAGAAGAGATGGGGAGAAGATAAATACCTGGATCGGGATTTTTCTTTCCTCTTTTACCTCTTCTTCAATTCCTCAGACCTTGATCTCCATCCTTTAACTTTCTCTGAACTTTCTACTCTCTATATCTCTCTCAATCTCTTTTCTAGATCTCCTTTTCCTCAACTCTCCCTCTGCAATATTGAAGATCTATTAAAGAAGATGAGGAATTTTTTATTTTTTTTCGATCTCTCCCTTCGAAACTCCCTCTCGACTTCTCTCGGATCTTTCCCTCAATTTCTCTGTGAAATGGAAAAATGAAATGATCTTTAGGTAAGGGGTAAAAATGTAGAAGAAGAAATGGAAATGATGGAGGCTCGAAATAGATCGTCGGATCTATGGAAAACTCGACGGAAGCTGAATATTTGGCCGGAAAAGGAGATCAATAGGTTAGGGTTTGAGGTTTTTGGCAAGAGAAAATGATAGATAGGAAAGATTGAATGAGTTAGGGTTTATAGAAAGAGGAGCTCTAGGGTTTCAAGCTACAATGAGGCTACAACATAGAAATTCAATGGAATTAGGCTTGCAGGATTATGGCCGGAGTGTGTCTGAGGTTTGACCGGAGAAGAAAAAAAATGGTTAGGGTTTCAAGAAAGGGGATCTAGGGTTTCTGCAAAGAAACAAGGATAGAACAATAATTTTAAAGGGAAAATAAGGCAGAAGATGAAAGAAATATGCCGGCCAGAGCTTAGCCGGAGCTCGGCCGGAGTTTGGCCGAAAAAAATGGAGGCTAGGTTAGGGTTTCAACCAAAATTTCTCTTTTTTCTCACTCTCTCTCTCTGATTTTAGATCGGAAATGAACTCCCCCCTTCAAGCTCCCTCACGAACTCTATTTATAGATACAAGGACGTGAGTGATGGTGAGAGTGGCTGTTAGAAAGATTTTTGGCCAAGGAAATGGTAGCTCCCCTCTTCTTTTCTCCTCCAAACCCTCTATTTTCTCCCTCTGCTCTCGCCCCCTTTTTCTTTTTTTAACCCCTAATCGATCATATAAGAGAGAAATGATATATTCTGACCCCCTATTTGATTCGGGACAGCCACCCACTGGACAATTCAACCCCCTCTTTGCATAAGAAAATGGTAAATTCAGCTCCCCTCTCTTAATATATTTTCTAATTACCTTTTGTTGTATATGGGAATGGGTATGGGCACATCCCTGCTTTAATAAAACCGCCACCCCTTTCATTATGAAAAATGGTATACTCGCCCCTTTTTCATGCCTCTAGACATCTCTCTTCTAGTGCATTTTAACTACTATTATTTTGCATAAGGTAATCTGGGTAAGAGCAAAACTGATATATTTGCCTTCATTTTACTGCCTCTGGACAGCCCTCTTTATAAAAGGAAAAGATATATCATGCCTCCATTTCTTCCTTGGACAACCCCCCTATAAAAGAGAAATGATATCTTCACCTCTATTCTTGCCTAAACAGATTCTTTGGTCCATATTTTTCATGAATTTTATGCATTGGGGTGATTCAGATAAGAACGAGGGTGAGCATACATCCTTTTACTCTTTAAAAACATATCAACACAATCATTTTGTGATAATTGCACCAATTAATTTTGTCTTTTCCTCCTGTCATTTTCAAATGACGTTAAGGATAGCACTTCTTAACTTTTTTTTTTTAGAATACAAAGGCTACTGATATCAACCCAACCAAGCTTTCTAAATTTACTTCACTTTCTATTTCATCATAGAATTGATGTTAAACACAAACCTAGCTTTGATAATAACACAAACTCGACATGTCTTTTCCTCCCGAAAATATCAAAATAAGGCTGCGGGTAAGCATTGGGGCTCGGAGACTTGGAAAAAGGAATGCCGACACCAAAATCCAGCGGTATTTCATAATTTTTTCGATTTTTGTAGGAATGAAGGAGTTGGGGTGACCGGAGTACCACTAGGGTTCAGAATCACTTGGGCCGTCCGAATTCTCAAAAATGATCTACATACAGGGAACTTTCAGGTTTTCGAGTTCGTTTCGCGTTTAGAGCTCGGTTCTTCGGAAGCTAATTCGCTTTCGGGATTTTTATTCGAATTTGGGGAAGAAAAGGTCTGGTCAAAATGGGGTGTCTACAGGTATATGTCGAAAAGTGTATCCGACAGAGCGTTGAGAATGTGCCCTTTGCAAATATAGTCGTCTTGTTCTCATTTCAGCCTTGCACGAGGCTGCGCTAGAGTCTCATTTTCTACTGTCACCGGCTTTGGGGTTGTGAGAACATGGACCACTTTGAGTGAAGTGAGAATGAAGTGCAACTTCTTTTGCCACCGCTTGAAATTTCCTTTGTCAAAATGTTCAAGTTTGGCGAAGTCTTTGGTCATTTGACGAATCGAAAACAATGTCATTGAAGCACTCAGAAACAACTAAAAATTTGTCTTAAGATTGTTGGTGGGAATTTGGAGAAGATAGAATTTTGTAGAGTTGCTTCAAGGCGCGTAATCGCTTTCCTTAAGACAAATTTCGCCCCCACCAGTTGTGAGCAAATGGGATCCGCGAATTGCCTCCAAGATACAATGAAGCCTTGTAAGAAGATTGTACAAATCTTTGATGTTTGATGACGCTTTGCACAAGCGGAATCAAACCCAAAACTCCTTTCAAGAACTTCAAGCCTTAGAGAAAAAACACTAGAACTATTTCTGCAGAAACAATCTTTAGTGCACTGTTTTATGAACAATTATCTTGAAAAACAAGAGAGTAAGAGATTGCTAGAGAGAAAAAGAAAAGTACAGCAATAACTGTTTTTTTTGTATCTTGAAAAGACAGATTTCTACTCTTTTTATAGAGCATTAGATGTCTATTCACTAAGAGAAGCATCTCTTCAAGACATCCCTTGGATTGGCTTGAAGAATGACCATTCGATCACAACTCTTTGCGATTTAAGTGGTTTGGATCATCCTCAAAGTGTCCCTTGTGTTAGAAAATCATCCATGGCTGTTGGGAAGCAAAAAGACATGAAAGAAGTTTGAAAAACGGAAGTGAAAAGCCATGTCTAGGATAGATTTTCGAATATCCGCGGTCGACCGCGCTACCGCGGTCGATCGCCAACATGCTTCTGGACATTTTATTTTTTACAATCCAAAGAACCGCGGTTGACTGGGCTACCAGCGGTCGCCCGCCCACACCTTTCTGAAAATAGTTTACATTTCCAGAAACCAATCCGTGGTCGCTAGAGAACCTCCGGTTGACCGGCCCTGTCTGGAAATTATTTTTCTATTTAAAAAATAACTTGTGAAAATTCAATTAATTTTCAATACCATTTTGAAAATCTCAAACAACTTCTGCGTGGAGGGAGAGATTGTTGGGGTTCCACGCAAAAGCGCATAGTCCCACATCGGATAAGTAAGATGGATGGGGATGGGTTATAAGGGAATGGGCACCCTCCCTCTAACGGCTAGCTCTTAGGGGGAGTTCTACCCAGTTAGATTCCCTACAAAATTGAAGAACAAAGCCTTAGCCAATAGAGTTTGAGGCTCAACCCCTTCCTTAGATGTAGTCATTTTCAATAAAAAGGCATTTGGCCATTCCCACACCTTTTATTCATCTGTACTAAAAAAATGAAGTATTTTCCAGTAAAGGGACAAATAAAAGAGGGTGGTAATGGAGGGATGAGGGGTGGAAATATCATTTCTTGCACCATGTGTCAATTTCCATCCCCAACTGGCAGGTGTGGGTATCATGTTTGGTTCTTGCATGTGTGCAACTCTACAGGTAGATAGATATACCTGACCTACAGAGCTAGACTAAGGGCATGAAAGATCAACCATGACCAAATCATTTCACAAAACCCAACAGGGTCAAAACATTTCATGGAAGAATGTATTATAACAAAGGAAAAAACTTTTCACCACTATGCTCACATGAATGCTTGATCCACAATTTCCCACAATAAAAAATGATGAAATATATGTCACAAATAACATATGTACTTAAGCATGTTCCAAAGCACGTAGTAACATTTTCAATGCAAGTACAATCCTCAATATGATTTTCAAATATAACAAACATGAACATGTATAAACATTAGAAAGCATTGATAAAAAACAAGCTACTCACCTCCGATGAAATTCTCAAAATCAAGACTCACGAAAGGGAATACTTGAGGTTTGAATAGGGTGGTCGCGAATTGTAGTGGGCCGTCCTAGAATGGCTGAAACAAAAGACAAGGGGGTGTTAAACATGGGCTGCTTTGGTTAAAAAATGACCCATAAAAGTTGATGTTTTGTAACTAGATTTTTAAGAACTAGAAAATACAACTATACTAACCAAAATATACCTTTGCTCATTGTGTTTCTACGGAAAAATCAAACCGGAAGGATCGGTTGAGTTTTTGCGCGGCAGTCAACCCAATAAAATGGGGCATTAATGCGTTGGCAACTATGGACCCCCAATGGGGAATGCATAGTACGTTGGTAAAATGGATCCCTCTGATGGGAAAAGTAAGTTGGAACTGACGACAAGTATTTGTGTAGGAATGAGTTCCGATAGCGTTCATCGCCGGTGAGACATAGCGTGTCTTTGGAACCACAATGTTCTATGCTATTATATGGACTAGGCCTATGACCCTGAAGTGTTATTGTTCATTATGTGACTCACTTTTGATACCTTTTATCTTCGCTAGAATTTGATATGTGAACCTTCAAATATTCTGACTGTGTCTGGTGACTTAGTTTGACTTCAGTATACCTATGTCTTAACTAAGGTTCTGAAATCCCCAATGTTGACTGGTGGAGCGTGTGACTGTGTTATTCATTTCTTGCTTTGATAGTATATTGGTCCATTTCTATGACCTCTTATTCTCTTGGCATGCTTAGACCTAGTTAAAGTGATACATTGTTACTTTACCCGTGGATTAAATTTTACAATTCCCGAGACTTGATTCTTGTGAAGATTCAGAGAAGGAGCAAAGTCTTGCTTATTTGGAGATTTAGTTGCACTGGTTTATTTTCGTAGAGTGAGTATTCAATCTAAATATTGTTTAGATACATTGATATTTTATTCTTGAATTTGGGATGTGAGTGAGATTTATATCATTTATTTTAATTCATGTACGAGCTTTATTATTGTGGATAATGCCAAGAGTGGGTTTGAATTATTTTTGCTTAGCCTTGCTGATGCAGCCCCTATTCATGTGAGAGACAAGCTGGACCATCCAATGGCTTTAAGAAGATTAGCCCACATTCAAGTCCAACACAAGGCCCAAGCCCAACTTGAATCCACCAACAATAAAGGCCAACTCCAGCCTATGATCATGGACACGCCAATTCGGGCCTGATCCAGTTGCATTCCCGTCATAATGATTTTGGTCATTTTTGAAGCAACGTTTTTGAGCCTTTAGATGGATGAATCAAGGAAAATGGTAAACTAATAAGTTGTAGATATGTGAATTCTCTTTCCAACGGATATTTATGATCTTCAATTGGCCACGTGGTTGAAAAGTTAAGACCATTTTAGTAGACTTTGTCTGTAGGTCTTTGACTAGTCAATGTGTTTCCTAAGCTATTAATGATGTATGTAAGTCCCTAAAATAGTTTGTGGGCTAGCTTGAACATCTTTTCTATTGTATTTCTTCTATAAAAGTCCAACAAACATCTATATTGAGTAGTAAGTTGAATTTTGAATGAAAATTTTCCCAGAGCATTTCCCTTGAACCTTGAACCTAGAAGAGTTTCACTTCTTTCTTGAAGAGTAGGAGCTTTCCCTATCATTTGTTTCCTTGAAGACAACTATAAATCTAGAAGAATTGATGCTACCTTCCTTCTTTGGCAACCTTAAAGAGTAGCCATTGAAGTTGTTATCTTACCCAGAATTTTATCTTTGCATGACATCCTACTTCCAGCATACTTTCGAGTACTTTATAGTGCTTTTATGAAAAACTTTCTTCATCAAAGTTTTAGATCTGTGAGTCCTTGAAATTTTGGCTTTGGAATCATGTCATTCCGATCTATATCGAAGGATATATGCTCATTTTACTGCATGCTTATAAAGTTCACTTTGCAGGTGTGTGGCGTTGTCACGTGCCAAGCCCTGGTCGCGGTTCGGGGCATGACAAGATTTTTTTATAAAAGAAAATCAATTTGTGGGGTTTGGTCTACTGAACGAAGGCTCGTTCTACAGACTAAGGCATATTGGATTTTTTATTATTTTGGAATCGATCGACCGAGATGGGGTTGGTCAATCGAACCAGCTGGGATTCGCCCAAAGTTATGTTTAGACCATTTAGGGCATCTCAGATGGCAACCCTTGCATTTGATTATGACATTTAGACCTACTATGGCACACTTTTGGTAATTAGCGAATTGGATGGTAATTGATCAAATCTTGGACCAAGATGAAAATTTGGATACTCGATCAAGGTAAGTAATATCATATTACTTTAGTTCTTTGACCTCAAATGATTTCCTTGACACTCCCTTGAACTTATGACCTTATGTTAGAATCCGATTCATGCAAAATTTTGTGATTAGTCCATCATGTGTCTTGGATTGAGTCTAGCATGTTTTTGGATATCGTATTTTTTCTGTTCCCATACTCCTTCGAGTTACCCCTTTACTGTTGTGATATTCAACTCTCTGTTTGACTATGAAATTCTATTTGTGAAAGCTTTAGTATGTGATTCTTGACATTTACACTGTACACACCTTTTATGATAATTGACATTGTGTATTGTGGATACTTCATATGGAGGCTTACATTATTATTGTGAATTCCCCCAGTGGGGTTTAATACATTGGCATTGTCGATGGGAAATTGTGAAGCTGCTGATCGTTGGCTAATAATGCAGCATGTTTTTGTGAACCTGAGAGTTCTACAGGGCTCTATGGCATGATGTGAATGTGGATTAAGTCTATGACCTCATACTGTTTTTATTCGACATATGAGTTGTGCGTGATCCCTTTGACTCATATCAGAATGTGGCTATGAGAAACTCTGATCATTCGTCCGTGTTCAGAAACTTAGCCCTTTTTGCATTGCATCCTGTGTGAATTTCCTTATGGTAGATTAACGAGACAAGCTTCAGAATATGTGACCATGTATCATACCTTGTGACATCAGCTCATATCATTCGTTGCTTACTCCTCATTCAATTCTATTGGCCTTCTTAGACACAACTATAGCCTATAGTGGTACTTTATTACTTTACTGGGTGTTATCTCACCCGCAGTTTACATTTATCAAATCCTGAATTGACTCTTGTGAAGGTGCATAGCGGGAGTGAAGCCTTTATTATTTGGAGACCTAGATTATTTTGATTTTTACATTGTTTCGAGTGAGGATTCTATTCGAAAAGTGTTGATGAATTTTATGATTTTGATTCATTTTGGAATGGGAGTGATACTTTTATAGTTATTATTGTTCTCTGTTGGTGTAAAGACTTAGCACATTATTTATATGCTTGATTTTATTCTTGTTAATGGTAAATTGAATATGATATCGAACGCCTTGTATGCTGTGAGGTTCTTCTTGCAAGTGTGTGGCACTGTCTCCTGCTGGGCCGTGAGAGTTTTGATTTAGGTTCAGGTGTAGATTATCAATTTAGGATTAGGTTTAGGGTATAAGTTTTGGTTTTTGATTTGGGTTTTCGGTTCGGGTTTGGGTCTTGAGTTTGGTTTTTAGGTTGGTTTGTGTTTAGGTTTAGAATTTTTTGAAACAATTAGTTTATTAATACTTTTTATTGTTTACCGGCTGTTTTGATCGCCGGTAAAGGTATAAAAATTTAGCGGCAGTTACGTAAATACTAATGCAATCACAGAGAATTTATATGATGGGTGGCCGTGAAAACACGTGAAGTTTAAAAAAACTAGGTACGGCCCACTTTTTTGATGATCCAAACCGTTCATCTGTTTGGGCACAACGTAAATAGGTTGTGCCCCAAAAATCAGTTCCATAGGATCATCCTAACCCTCCGATCTGTAGAAGATTCCATAAATGATTTTTGGAAATCTCCATATTCAGATCAGTTTAGATTGGAGGGTTAGGGTCATCCTATGGAACTGATTTTTGGGGCACAACCTATTTACGTTGTGCCCAAACAGATGAACGGTTTGGATCATAAAAAAAAGTGGCCAGTACCTACTTTTTTAGACTTCACGTGTTTTCACGGCCACCCATCATATAAATTCTCTGCAATCACAAGTCCTTCACATCTTTGCCGTCCGGTCAGAACCATCGGTAAAAAAAAAACTCTTAAGGCCCTGTTCGATTAAGATTATGACAACCTATTGTGAGTGCTAAACTGATTAATGGAGTCAAATTTAAATGGAATTTTGAGTTCAATAATCAGTTGGGAACTCACAATCACTTGTCATTATCTTAAACGGAAAATCCTCTTCTAAAATATATAGAGAAAGACGAATTTCACACACCGGAAAATCCTCTTCTCAAATAGTGAAACAAAAGTTTACACTAGCCCAAGAACAACAACCAAAGTAGAAGAAAAACAATGCCCAAAAAAGATGTGCTTCAATATATGAGAGAAGAACAAAACATACAAGATAAAGAACACAAAAAGAAGAAAGCTTCAAGAGGAAAGCTTGCACAGAAGAGAGCTTCAATGGAGGTCTAGGTTGTGGTGAATCTCTACCAAAATGAAGGTTATGAGAATAGGCTTGGTCAAGGAAAGTAAAGAGAAGATAGCTTAGGTAAGTGGTAGTGGGTATGGGAAAGTGGTGTCTTAAATGCTTAGGGAAGTAGTGAGTTCGGAGTTCCAAGTAAAGGTTTGAATTTGAAATAGGTAGGTAGTGGGAAAGGATGGAGCAAACATGTGTGGCTCACACATGTGCAAGCTAGGCAAAAAGACCAACATTCCCATGGACACAAAAGTACATATTTGCCCTCACTACAACACTCAAAATAAAAATAAAATAAAGCTACCAAAAAAATACACTTTAAAATTTAACAAACAGGGCCTAAACAAAACTCTATACCACTGGTATATGTACCGGTGGATAGCGGATCTTTCTCCGGGGTCATGATAGCCCGTAAAACCCCACTTTCTTTTAGGGGTGATTGACTTAATTATGTAAATTTGAATGAAGTTTTGGTTATTTTAGTTGGTACTTAGAAGGATCTAAGGAATAAACTAGTAAATAATAGGAAAGTTACGGGTATATTGGTGGCTGTTTAAAAGCTAGAAGATGAGAGCCGTTTTCCCCCACTTGTGTTACCTCAAATACTTACTTGTGGTAAGAAGTGAACCCCATTCTGTACGTCTCTATCAAAAGAACAAAAGAAGGAAAAAAAAGCACTACAAGTGACAATGGGAGCTGGATTAATATGGTAATTGGGCGGCCTGACTTTTAGCTGACAACAACCTTAAAATCTATTAAGAGAAAATTCTATAAAGGGACATTTCTCTTCGACACCAGATAGACATTCTAGTGTAACACTAATAATGGATTTATCCATTTTGATCCTTCTCCTCCTTGCCTTCATTCCTTCGTATTTCCTATTAAGGAAGAAGCGAAAAAATGAGCTAAGGAATTTACCTCCAGGTCCAAAAGAGCTTCCTATCATTGGTAATCTGCACCAGATCGGCGAGTTAGCTCATCGCTCTCTCGAGAAACTCTCACATGAACATGGGCCTCTAATGTTCCTTCAACTTGGGTGCATCCCCACGCTTGTTATCTCCTCGGCCGATGTGGCAAGGGAGATCATCAAATCCTATGATATTGTGTTTTCTGGTAGGCCTGTTTTGTATGCTGCAAATAAGATTACTTATGGATGCTCAAGCATGGCTTTCTCCCCCTACGGGGAGTACTGGCGGCAAGTGAGGAAGGCTAGCCTCTTGGCACTGCTGAGCGCAAAGAGAGTGCAGTCTTATCGGATGGTGAGAGAAGAAGAGGCGGGTCTTCTAATTGCTTCACTGCGCAGTTCTTCTATCTCTTCGGTACCTATTAATTTAAGCGAGTTAACGCTTTCGCTAGTGAACAATATTGTCTGTAGAACAATTTTCGGGAAGAAATATGATGACATTAGTGGAGGATATGGTAAGAGTAGATTTTATGATATTCTAAAAGAATCACAGGCCTTGTTAGGTGGTTTCTGTATCTCTGATTACTTCCCGGGTTTGGAGTGGGTCAACACGTTCACTGGCATGAGAGCGAGGCTTGAGAAGAACTTCAGGGAACTCGATGATTTCTATGAAGGAGTCATCAAAGAGCACCTAAATCACGAGAGGCCTGAAACTGAGAATGAAGGCATCGTTGATTTTTTGCTCAGAGTTCAAAAGGATCCAAGTCTGGCGACCCCACTTAATAGAGATCAAATAAAGGCCATCATAACGGTTTGCTTCAGCTTTCTCCCTCCATTTTTCCTCTTGGTTTACAATTCAAGAATTTAGTCATTGATATTTTTTTATGGGTAAGCTGGGGTTAGTAGGACCCCAATCAGTATATTAAATAAATAAAGATGATGCAATACCAGGAACAAGACCATTGCCCAATCCCTAAAACAATGTCTAAGGAAGAGGGCGGAACAACCACAGTCATGATACCATTGAAGACAAACTCATAACAAGCATGAGAAAAGAAAATAAACGAGCTAGATTTGAGTAGTTCGTGGGGCTTGCGAGGAACGCGATCCCTAGAGCCGGTCCCCATACACAGGTGAAGCTATGTTTATTGTGATCCAGGAGGTTTATCATCTTCTAGCTAAACTTCCTTATTCTCTAGCTCTTCCTCAACTTCTGAACCTTTGGGGATTCTGGTTTTCTTTGATGGAAGAGTTTTACTTTCTTTTGTTGGGGGCGTTCTTCTTCACCATCTTCATGTTCTGACTCTTCTATGGTGGAGTACTCTGTTTTAGACCCAAGGCTTTCATTTTTCACAGCTTTCTTGGGTGTGCTTTGCATGGGCTTTTGAGACATTAGTTGGTTTAGATTTGCCTCCAATTCCCTAATTGGTTTATTATTTCACTAAGGGGGAGTAGTAACTATGCCCGGAATATCTTCTCCATTTGCATCGTCCTTCATTTGGGAGAAGGCAGACTTTTCGGGGATTTGGATTTAGTCTTAGCATCATCTTCCATTACAATTTTTTTGGCATTAAATTCTCGGTCATGATCTGTGGGCCTGCTTTCTTTTCATGGATTTGGATTTACTCTTAGCATCATCTTCCATTACAATTTTTTCGGCATTGAATTCTGTGTCATGATCTGTGGGCCTGCTTTCACTTCCTCTTTGTTGTTCTTTTTTTGTCCCACTAGCTAGTTTCAATTAACAACATCTAGATTTAACTTTGCCAAATCTACTCAGTTAAGGCCCAACTGAGTCCATCAAAAACTTGAAAAGCCCATTTGATCCAGTTGAGTTGAGTCACTCGGCTGACCAGGCAAGTCCTTGTTAAGTCTGTTAAAGTATAAATGATTAAATAATGCCATCTCCAACGGGTTAAGTTTTTGAAGTAATTGGTCGTTTGACATGTTATCAGAGCAAAGGTATTGGATTCAAAACTCCTTGATATTAAAAATCGACATGCAATGCCCAACCCAAAAGAGGGGCCACATGTGCCACATGTAGGCTAACCCTAAGAAAAAAAGGGCCACACTTGAGGGTGAGGGTAATGTGGAGTGTAGAATTATAAAAAAGATTAAATAACACCATCTCCAATAGCTTAAGGTTTTGGAGTAATTGGTTGTTTGACAAAGTCTGAGTTTCTAAATAGCACCATGAACTGATGATTTTGGGTGATACAAGATCTGTTCATTGCCGGAATCGATACATCTTCATCTTCGCTGGTATGGACGATGGCAGAGCTCATAAGGAACCCAAGAGCGATGAAGATAGCACAAGATGAAGTGAGAAGGATTATCGGCACAAAAGAAATGGTTCAAGAAAGCGATCTTCACCAACTAAACTACATACAAGTAGTTGTGAAAGAATCCCTGAGATTGCATCCTCCAGCTCCTTTACTATTACCAAGGGAAACAACTGAGAAGTGCATCGCTGGAGGATACGAGATTCCTGCAAAAACGAGGGTATTGGTTAATGCAACGGCCATCGGTATGGATAGGAAATATTGGGAGAGCCCTGAAGAGTTTTTGCCAGAGAGATTTATAGACAATCCAATAGATTACAGAGGACAAGATTTCGAGTTCATACCATTTGGGATTGGGAGGAGGGGCTGGCCAGGGCTCCAGTTCGCAATACCTGTAATTGAACTTGCCCTGGCAAATCTTCTGCACTATTTCGGCTGGGAGTTGCTGCAGAAAGTTAAAAGGGAGGATGTGAATATGACCGAAGCAGCAGGGATCACAATTCACAAAAAAATTCCTCTCTTTCTACTACCCACTTTCAAGGCTATTAATGCCTAAGCAAGTGCTTGTACTTACTGTCTCTATCTGTATGAAATAAGATATTGCTAGACCTGGCATAAGAAAAATAATGAAATAATGTGACAAAAGGAAGTCTAATTACCTTCTTTTTCCTTTTATTTGAGTAAATTACAGGAAATTACACAAGGTATTATCAATTTAGAGAAGGAGAGCTCCATCTCATTTGAAACTCTAATGGACCTCGGCTTCGTATCCGACAAAGTTTTTGCCTCCTCCGAGTCCAGCCCGAGGGATGATTACTACATATTAGAATAAAAAAAAATTCTAAAATCAGATCTACATGTCCTTGAGACAACTTAAAGTCACAGAAAGCATAATTAACTAAAAATGTATGGTACATTATGACACTGTCTGAAAAGTTTTCATAGCTTCTTAGTATCCATAGCATGCAGTTAAATTAACGTCTATACTCGTAAAGTGAAGTTAAAGTGATGTCTTCATTCCTAATATGGGATAATGGGACCCTGCTATATTATCCCAAGACTAACCCGTACAAGTGTGGCTCTTTGGCTTAAAGTCTTGGGTATGCTCCCCAGAGACGAGAGTTCGAATCCCCCTGGGCTTGCCCGATGCGCGTGGTTTACGGGTGATTGCACGCATCCGGAAGGAATTAGTCCCACTCTACAAAGTGGGTGGGGACACCCTACGTCATCAAAAAAAATAAAATAATAAAAAATAAATAGAAAAAATTCTAGGGTTAGAGAACCACGAAAGAACGCCTGCAGAACTGTCCAATTCGAATGTACAATACACCTAAAGAAAGCGACCGGGGTTTGTCACTACAAGAAATCCTTCCTCTGTTTCTTCCTAAATGGATCATTTGATGGGTTTTAGATTCCATCGGTGTTTGAAAGGTAATTTCTGCTGGTACATAAGGTGATAGTATAAGATAACAAGAGCGTACAACATTCCAGGAAGTGAATGGCAAAGAAAAACTGTAAACTTATTACGTTGAAGTTAAAGATTGCCACTCTTAAGATATTTGAACATAAGTAACATTGGAATCGAATAAATCACCTCAAAACTCTACTTTTTGGTAATTTAGCATAAAATCACCAGGCTGCTCAATTTCTACATGGGTATAGGAAAAAAAATTAGAAAATCTAAAAGCCACTCTTCCAACTCCCATTTTCAAGCAAAGAATCTTAGAAAGATCTTCCTACATCAATTAGAGAAGTTGCTCATATGCTCTCTATTGTAGGTGGCCGTTGAAAAAATATAATAGGACAAAAGAAGAACAACTACGAAGAAAAATAAAGAAATATAAAAGAAATCCCCCTCCCTCTCCCCTCATGTCAAACATTGGCCATCACAAATATATATAAGTGTTACCATTAATAATGTATGTTTCACCTAGTTGCAGACCATGGTATCAAGTATTTTTTAATGGAAAAGACTATTAAAATGGAAAGACCGAGGTGGTCAAAAGTACAACAGAAGCAAAGAAATTAAGAGACAAACAGCATCACTCATAGTGGATAGAAAAGGATGAAACTATGAAATCTTGAGTGAGATGAGGGGCAAATCAAAGAGCTCCAATCCTTGCCTATTAACTCCATCCTGAGCAAGCTTGTCAGGTTTACTATTAGCAGACTTACATGTGTGATGGAAACGCACCCTATGACCCCCAATGTGGTCATGAATTTCTTCGATGGTGTAAATACCCAAAAATAACCCCATTAAAATTTCGTCCCCCTTTAATAAGAGGGGTGTTTTTGCCAGTCAGAATTTGGTTTTGATTAGGGATATTTATGAAATCCTATAAATTCATCGCTTTGTGGCTAAAACAAACCCTAAACTTTTTGTTCAGCCTTAGAGAAAGAAATCAGAGAAAGAGAAGGAGAAGAGCAAGGAGATCACGATTTCGGAGTCGAAGCCGCGAATCAAGGTAAGAACTATGAACTACGAAGAATTTGGATATTTAGAAACCCTAAAACAAGGGTTTGATAAGTAAAAGAAGGGAATTGTGTTTAATATGGGTTAGAAATAAGAATCTTTGGATTGATCTTGAGTTTCTTCGATCCGATATTGTTTTACGATTCCAATGAACTCAAAATCAATTGTTAAGAAATTCGAATTCAGAAATTAGAGACTTTGACCTAGATTTTGATTATTCTATCGGTTATTGTTCGTTTAAATTTGGAGCGTGAAATCGGATTTGGCGGATTCCTCTCGTCAAATCAGATATGAATTTCTGAAGTGTTGAGAAATAAGAATCTATCGGTTATCGTTCGTATCAATACGAATCCATCGGATCTGACCTCACGCAATTTGGAGTCCGATTGAATCAGATATGAATTTTTGAAGTGTTGAGAAAATCGGAATAAAATCTGGAATTCCGTCAGAAAAACCCAGCCCGCACTTCGGATGCCCGACTTAGGGTGTTCGGGTGTCCGAAGGGGCCATTCGGGCGTCCGGTCCGGCCGTCTGAATGTGAAGGGATTTGAAACCCGAGAGTTGGATTTTGGAAAAAGTTTCAGAGACGCCCAAAGGGGGCGTTTGAGTGGGTGTCTGGGCGTCAGAAGACCTTGGATCTGGCATCCGAACCCGCTTGAATTTGAAAATTTATTTTGAATTTTTGACTTTGATCCGTTGGCTTTTAGGTTACTTTTTGGGGCCCTTATTCGTTACTTATGTTCTGTTCAGATTAGAATATTGAAATCTAAAAGGATTCAAGGAAGGAAACGACCATCATGGAGGTACGTAATAACATACTACTTTGGGTGTTTCGTAAACCCTATGCACTTTGAATTGATATCGACTTTGGAACCTCATATTGATACCTTTGAACCTCTGAAATAGCTTTAGGTCTAGTATGCCTATTTTTGTTTCACCTATTTAGTGTGATCCTCTTACTATTCTAAACCTTTGAAATAACTGTTGAAAACTTTGAACCTTTAAAAACTATCGGTATAAACTTTGAATAATTGGAACCATTTGAATATGAACCTTTGAACCTACTTCTGAACACTTCTGTGGAGGCTTGGGTATTTCTGAAACCTTGCCATATGGGGGTAGTACAATTGGCGATTCTGAAACCCACTGTGGGGGTAGTACACTGGAACTTCTGGCCCATCAGTGGGATAAAACGTTGGCCCTGTCAACTTGTATCTGAACTTTGAGGAACTAGTTCCAACACCGAGGACTGTCGGTGTAAACAATAACATGTCTTCTGGACCATGTCGATGATTTTGAAGTGTATTTGAATTCTGAAAATCTTTGACTTTGACCAGAACTTAAATATTGAATTGCTTTATTGCACCTTTAATTCAGTACCATATTTGACATGCACTTATATCTACTTTGTGCCTATTATTTCAGTTGAGACCCCAGTATTAAGCTTTGACTCTGTTATCTGACCCCTATTGAGCACTGGAATGCTTAGATCTCTACTTAGAGCAGTGCTTTATTATGTACTGAACTTTTCAGCTGATTGTAGTTATATAATATTTTTCAGGTCTTGACCCTCGTGAGGTTAACGAGGAATAGGACGCTTAGCTTTGGAACTGGATTTTGGCTTGGAGAGTAGTTAGTTATTTTCTATTCATTAGGAAGTGAGTACTTTGAATAAGATGTAAAGACCTTATTATATTATTTTGTTTTGACTCACGGGAGAGCTGAGATTTGATTTGACTGTGTTGGGTTCGCAATTATTGAGACTTTAATATTTTAGTTATGGAATGCCAGGTTTACTTCTGTTATTGCTTGTAGTCTTGTACATTTGTGGGACTTGTCTTGCAGGTGTACGGCGTTGTCATGTCCTACACCCAGGGTGGGGGTTTGGGGCGTGACAGAAAAGTGGTATCAGAACCTAGGCTTTAGGTCCTAGGTAGAATCATTTGAACAAAGGACTTTATTTGTGAGAATTGGGGATTGATGGGTTTGTGTGTTTCGGGGATGCCTGATAACATAAATCAGTAGCGTGATCAGGGCCCAATTATAAATTCAAATGCACCTGGGACGCTTGGGAGGCATGCGAGTTTGCAATTGGGTAAGAATCATGAGAAATATAAGTGATAGATACTAGCTCCAAATGGGAATGTTTTGTATTACTATACAATGTATTTATGTAACTATGTTGCAGACAATATTCTGATTAAGCGTTTTATTGGATTTAGGATTATGGCAACTCGAGGAGGACGTGGAACTCGAGTGAACCATACTAGAGCCCTCCATGACATTATTGGAGGAGATCAAAATGTGGCTCAAGAAGAGCCAGAGATTCAGGAAAATCAGGACCAAGGGATTCAGGAAGAACAAATTGTTCAGGACCCTCCGAATCAGGGAGGTCAAGCACCGAATGAGAATCCTGAGGCACCACCGCCTCAAGATAAAATTGTACAAGAATGGACTGAGATGAGAAATTTCATGAGAGCCATGATTGGATTGGCAAATCAACAGCGTCAACAACCTCCGTAACAACAACCGCAAGTTTAAGGGCCACTAGTGGCAGGACAGCCGCACCAAGTGTTTGGAATTCTTGAATTTATGAGGCTTTCACCAAAAGTTTTCAAGGAATCAACTACGACAGATGATGCCGAGTCCTGGCTGGAGAATGCTGAAAAGGCCTTTGAGGCAATGAACTGCAATAGAAATGACGATAGGGTTAAATATGCTACTTATAAGTTGGAAGGGAGAGCCCTTCATTAGTGGAAAGGAATTCAGAGGAAGTATGAGCACCATCAGGGACCTTTCACTTGGGTGATGTTTCGCACCGAGTTTCTTGCAAGATTCTTTACTCGTAGTACTCTGTACCGTTTGCATCAGGAGTTCTCCCAGTTGGTGCAAGGAGATATGACTGTGGAAGATTATGAAGCGGAATTTGATAGGCTAGCACGCTTTGTTCCTTCTTTGGTACCTGACGATGAAGCAAAGATGAGTAAATTTGAATTTGGCTTAGCTATGTATCTGAAGAAGGGGATAGCTGGATCTACTGTCCCAGAATCGTATGAAGATTTGGTGGAAAGGGTTAAGAAACTTGAGGCAGTTCATCAGGAAGAAAGAGCCTGTGCTCTAGCTAATCAGAAGAAAAGAAATAGAGAAAGTGAAATCAAAGGAGGACAAGCTCAAGGGGATCAGCCCAAAATCACCAAGCACCCAAACCTCGTGCTTTTAAAGAGCCTAGAGGAAAGCAAGAAAATTGTGGGGGCTATCAGAATAAGTCAGCACTGAATAGATCTGTTGCCCCGAAATGCGAACGTTGTGGGAAGAACCACCCTACTGAGACTTGGAGATGGAATACTGGGGCTTGTTTTCAAGGTGGCAAGGTAGGCCATAGAATCGCAGAGTGTCCTCATCCAGCGGGCGATGCCCAATCAGTTCAGGGGATGCCTACTGTTCGAGCTCAGACAGTTCATGCTCAGACTATTCAGAGCAGAGCTGCACTAGTTAATTCTCAAGGGCATTAAAGGACTGACAGGCCTCGTGTTCCGACACGAGCTTATGCTCTCACTCATCAGGACGCTTAGGCCGCTGGCACAGTAGTATCATTATCTCTGCCTATAGCATCCTCTTATGGTTATGCATTATTTGATTCTGGTGCGACACACTCGTTTGTTTCATCTACTTTTGCTGCACTACATTGTTTGCCTACTCCACCTCTTGATTATGATCTGTATGTTAGCACTCCAGTAGGAAAGGAAATTTGGCTAACCAAATTAGTTAGATGCGTCCTATTAGAGTTGGAAATAGGAAAATGTTAGAAGATCTTATCTTGCTTGAGTTGTCTGACTTTGATGTGATTTTGGAGATGGACTGGTTGTCAGCCCATTATGCTTTGGTAGACTGTAATAAGAAGGTAGTAAATTTTGAAATCCTGGGAGAGGAAAAGTTTCATTTTGATGGGAGTGGAGCTCACTCGACTCTTATAGTTTTGTCTGCAATGTAAGCTTGTCGACTTCTTAGACAAGGTTGCGAAGCTTTCTTGGCATCAGTAGTTGAGGTTAATGATAATGATATGAAGATTGAGAATATTCCTTTAGTTAAGGAGTTTATAGATGTATTTTCTGAAGTCCTTCCAGGTCTAGAAGTTGAGTTTACTGTTGATTTAGTTCCTGGAACGACGCCTATCTCTAAGGCCCCGTATCGTATGGCACCTTTGGAAAATCAAAGAATTGAAAAGTCAGTTGGATGAACTGTTAGAGAAGGGTTTTGTGCGACCCAGTGTTTCACCCTGGGGAGCACCAGTCTTGTTCATTAAGAAGAAAGATGGAAGTATGAGGTTATGCATAGATTAATAAGAATTGAACAAAGTCACCATAAAGAACAAATATCCGCTTCCGCAGATAGATGACTTGTTTGATCAATTGCAAGGGGCAAGTGTGTTTTCAAAGATCGACCTTCGATCGGGTTATCATCAGTTGAGAATCAAATCAGAAGATGTTCCAAAGACGGCCTTCCGAACTTGGTATGACCATTATGAGTTTGAGGTTATGCCGTTTGGATTAACAAATGCCCCGACAGCTTTTATGGACCTGATGAACAGAATATTCAGACCATTATTGGATCAGTTTGTGGTTGTATTGATTGACGATATTCTGGTATATTCTAAAATTTGGTCTGACCATGAGCATAATCTGAGAGTTGTCTTAGAAACCTTAAGAAAAGAGAAGCTATGTTAAAAATTGAAAAAGTGTGAATTCCGGCTCGACTCAATCTCCTTTTTGGATCATGTGGTCTCTAAAGATGGAGTATCTGTAGACCCAAAGAAGATTGAGGCGGTAATGTTGTGGAATAAATCGAATAATGTTCCTGAAATTCGTAGTTTTCTAGGTTTGGCGGGATACTACTGCCGTTTTGTTGAGGACTTTTCGCGTATAGCTCCCCCTTTGACCCATTTGACATGGAAGAGGACAAAATTTGTTTCGCTGAGGATTCCGAAAAGAGCTTTCAAGAATTGAAACAAAGGCTAGTTTCTACTCCCATTCTAACTCTACCTGTTAGTGGGATGGGATTTGTAATTTACAGTGATGCCTCGAAGAAAGGCTTAGGGTGTTTGTTAATGCAGAATGGCAAAGTGATTGCGTATGCATCACGCCAGTTGAGACCTTTTGAAGAGACTACCCGACCCATGATTTGGAATTGGTAGCCATCGTGTTTGCTCTGAAAATTTGGAGGCATTATCTGTATGGAGAACCTTGTGAAATCTTTACTGATCATAAGAGTCTAAAAAATATTTTTACTCAGAAAGAACTCAACATGAGACAGAGGCGTTGGTTAGAACTGTTGAAGGACTACGACTTAACCATAAGTTATCACCCCGGAAAGGCTAACGTGGTAGCTGATGCTTTAAGTCAGAAGTCATCTGTGAATCTGACAACTTTGATTACTTCTCAGAAGTATATTTTGGAAGACCTCTGAAAAGAAGAAACAAAAATTCGTGCTCCCAACTCTGGGGTACTGATGGCAGCACTCCAAGTTCAGCCCACATTCCAAGAAAGAATCTGGATAGCACAGGAATCTGACCCAGAACTTTGTAAAATTAGAAACAAGTTAGAAGGACCTGAATCTGAATTTCGAATTCACAATGATGGTACCTTAATGTTTGGTAACCACATTTGTGTTCCGAATGATACTGTTTTAAAAAAAGAAATTTTGAAGGAAGGGCACAGTTCGCATGATTCTGTACACCCTGGAGGTACGAAAATGTATAAGGACTTGAAAGAAAATTTCTGGTGGAATAACTTGAAGAGAGAAATAGCTCAGTATGTATCCCAGTGTCTAACTTGTCAGGTGCTTAAGGCAGAACATCAGAGATCACCCTGAACACTGCAACTACTTCCCATCCCAGAATGAAAGTGGGAGGAGATTACGATGGACTTTGTGTCGGCTTTACCTAGTACTCTCTCAGGCAATGATTCCGCATGGGTAATTGTGGATAGATTGACAAAGACAGCTCATTTTATACCCATTAGAACCATCCTGACACCCGAAAGGTTGGCCAGATTGTATGTCGATCAGATAGTTAAGTATCATGGTGTGCCTAAAGTCATTGCATCTGATAGAGACACCCAGGTTTATGTCTCAGTTCTGGAATAGCTTACATTCAGCAATGGGATCTTCCCTTAAGTTCAGTATTGCTTTTCATCCTCAGATAGATGGATAATTCGAAAGGACCATCCAGATTTTAGAAGATATGCTCAGGGCTTGTTTTATGGATTTGAAAGGATTTTGGGATGATCATCTTCCCTTGATTGAATTATCTTACAATAACTGTTATCAGGCCAGTATTCGGATGGCACCTTTGAGGCCCTCTATGGGAGGAGATGTAGATCACCTATATGTTGGGATGATGTGGGTGAGAGAAGACTCTTAGGACTGGATTTGGTTCAACAAGCAGTGGATAAAATCCAATTGATTAGAGAGCATCTTCACGCGGCACAAAGCCAACATAAGAGCTATGCAAATGTCAGACGAAGAGAATTGGAATTTCAAATTGGAGATAAGGTGCTTTTGAAAGTATCACCCACCAAGGGAGTGATGCAGTTTGGGAAACGAGGAAAACTCAGCCCAAGGTTTGTGGGACCTTATAAAATATTATAAAAGATTGGAAAAGTGGCTTATTTACTGGCCTTACCTCCATCGTTGTCTGGGGTGCACAATGTGTTTCATGTGTCTATGTTACGAAAGTACGTATCAGATCCGAACCATGTGATTAAATTGGAACCTCTGAATCTAAGAGAAGATTTGTCATTTGAAGAACAACCTGTTCGAATTGTGGATCATAAGGACTAGGTTCTCAGACGAAGGACTATTCCATATGTGAAAGTTCAGTAGCAGAATCACTCTGAACGTGAAGCCACCTTGGAGCTGGAGGAGAAAATGAGATCGAAATATTCGTTCCTACTTAAAAATTCAGGTACGCGATAGGTAAATTTCGAGGACGAAATTTTTCTAAGGAGGGTAGAATGTAAATACCCAAAAATAACCCCCATTAAAATTTCGTTCCCCCTTTAATCAGAGGGGCGTTTTTGCCAGTCAGAATTTGGTTTTGATTAGGGCTTCTTAAGAAAACTTATAAATTCATCGCTTTATGGCTAAAACAAACCCTAAATGTTTTGTTCAGCCCTAGAGAAATAAATCAGAGAAAGAGAAGGAGAAGAGCAAGGAGATCAAGATTTCAGAGTCGAAACCACGAATCAAGGTAAGAACTATGAACTACGAAGAATTTGGATATTTAGAAAACCTAGAACAAGGGTTTGATAAGTAAAAGAAGGGAATTGTGTTTAATATGGGTTAGAAATATGAATCTTTGGGTCGATCATGAGTTTCTTGGATCCGATATTGTTCTACGATTCCAACGAACTCAAAATCAATTGTTAAGAGATTCAAATTCAAAAATTAGAGACTTTGACCTAGATTTTGATTATTCTATCGGTTATCGTTCGTTTGAATTTGGAGCGTGAAATCTGATTTCGCAGATTCCTCTCGTCGATACGAATCCATCAGATCCGACCTCTCGCAATTTGGAGTCCGATTGAACCAGATATGAATTTTTGAAGTGTTGAGAAAATCAGAAAAAATCTGGAATTCCGTCAGAAAAACCCAGCCCGCACTTTGGACGCCCGACTTAGGGTGTTCGGGTGTCTGAAAGGGCCATTCAGGCATCCGGTCCGTGTGTTCGAATGTGAAGGGATTTGAACCCCGAGAGTTGGATTTTGGAAAAAGTTTCAGACACGCCCGAAGGGGGCGTCCGAGTGGGTGTCTCGGCGTCCGAAGAGCTTGGGTCGGGCGTCCGAACTTGCCTGAATTTGAAATTTGTTTTGAATTTTTGACTTAGATCCATTGGCTTTTGGGTTACTTTTTGGGGCCCTTATTTGTTACTTATGTTCTGTTCAGATTAGAATATTAAAATCTAAAAGGACTCAAGGAAGGAAACGAACATCATTGAGGTACGTAATAACATACTACTTTGGGTATTTCATAAACCCTATGCACCTTGAATTGATATCGACTTTGGAACCTCGTATTGATACCTTTGAACCTCTGAAATAGCTTTAGGTCTATGTAAGCCCAATGGTTCCCACCTTGGCATTCCCATCTTCTTTTGATGATTCCAATACACAAGTGATTTTATATCACTAATGTGTTTGATTGTCTAAGTTGTAGATCATGATTGTATAAAGTCAAGATTGCTTGGATTGAGGCCAAGAAGCTCTCATTGGACCACATTCGGAAGGCCAAGACATCGGAGATCCAAGACGCATGAAGACTTGAAGCATCGCAATTGAAGATCGATGTCGTTTTAGAATGTAAAGATCCAATCCTAGTTTAGGTGTTTAGAGGCATAAATAAAGAAAATCACACACCCCTAAATGTTTAAGAGATTGTCCTTGTGGTGTTCCAACACTTTGGAACCCTCATAAACAATCCCAACTTGGTGTAGAGGTGGAAGCCCAAATGAATAAGAAACAGAATTGAAAAACCAGCTGCATATAGGCTTCTTGGAACTCGGAGAATATTCTCGGAGCTCCGAGAAATTCCTCGGAGCTCCGAGAAATGGTCCAGTAGCATTTTTCCAACTTCTGTTTGTATTCCCGGAACTCCGAGAGAAATTCTCGGAACTCCGAGAAAATCTCTCGAAACTCCGAGACCACTAGTTCGGGAACAATATTATAGCCGTTGGGGATTTTGCTAGATTTACCACTATGCCCCTCAAACGATCATATTTCAGTTTTCTATATATATGGGTATTCTAAACTTCCCAACTATCAATCCTAACACTCTAAAAACCTATTGGAATATCCTAAGAGTGTATTAAGCTTGTTTATGCCTCTCATCCTCTAGAATTAGGATTTGGATCATAGGCTTCAATTTGTACATCTTCTACAAACCTTGTAAACCCTTGTGAGGGATTTTTTGTTTGTTTCTTTCTTTATCAAGACAATTGTATTCGGGCGAGTGTTCGGAGAAGCGGAGCCCACTCTCCGTGGTGAGGATTGCCACCAAGGTTAAAGGCAATTGGAATTGTAATCGGCACCGATCTTCGCCGAAGTTAAGAAGATCAAATAGTGAAGCCATCAACGGGTTTGGTTGGTGGAGTGGAGTAGGCCTCGCGTTGGAGGACCGAACCACTTTAAATCTCGGGTGCATTCTCTCTTATCTCTTGCTTTATACTTGCATTGCACTTAGGATTTAACTTGTGTGCTTAATTTTCATTTTTGATCTCTTAAATCTTCAAATTTGGGTTAGAGTTTTCAAAAGATTAAAACTTGTTAGTAACCTAAATTTTCCCTCCTCATTAGTTGCCATTAGAATAATACTCGGTCCTACACTTGGAATTTCAGTCTAGTATGCCTATTTTTTGTTTCACATGTTTAGTGTGATCCTGTTACTATTTTAAACCTTTGAAATAACTGTTCTGAACTTTGAACCTTTGAAAATATCAGTTTGAACTTTGAATAATTGGAACTATTTGAATATGAACCTTTGAACCTACTTCTGAACACTTCTGTGGAGGCTTGGGTATTTCTGAAACCCTGCAATATGGGGGTAGTATAATTGGCGATTCTGAAATCCACTGTGGGGGTAGTACACTGGAACTTCTGGCCCGTCAGTAGGATAAAACGTTGGCCCTGTCGACTTGTATCTGAACTTTGAGGAACTAGTTCCAACACCGAGGACTGTCCGTGTAAATAATAACATGTCTTCTGGACCATGTCGATGATTCTGAAGTGTATTTGAATTCTAAAAATCTTTGACTTTGACCAGAACTTAGATATTGAATTGCTTTATTGCACCTTTAATTCAGTACCATATTTGACATGCACTTATATCTACTTTGTGCCTATTATTTCAGTTGAGACCTCAGTATTCAGCTTTGACTCTATTATTTGACCCCTGTTGAGCCTTGGCATGCTTAGATTTGTACTTAGAGTAGTGCTTTATTATGTACTGAGCTTTTCAGCTGACTGTGGTTATATAACATTTTTTAGGGCACAAACCCTCGTGAGGTTAACGAGGAATAGGACGCTTAGCTTTGGAACTGGACTTTGGCTTGGAGAGTAGTTAGTTATTTTCTACTCATTAGGAAGTGAGTACTTTGATTAAGATGTAAAGGCCTTATTATATTATTTTGTTTTGACTCAGGGGAGAGCTGATATTTGATTTGACTGTGTTGGGTCTGTAATTATTGAGACTTTAATATTTAAGTTTTGGAATGCCATGTTTACTTCTGTTATTAATTGTTGTCTTGTACATTTGTGGGACTTGTCTTGTAGGTGTACGGCGGTGTCATGTCCTACGCACAGGGTGGGAGTTTGGGGCGTAACAGAAAAGTGGTATCAGAGCCTAGGCTTTAGGTCCTATGTAGAGTCATTTGAACAAAGGACTTTGATTGTGAGATTTGGGGATTTAGATAAGGATCAATTAGGAAGCACTTGATGGGTTTGTGTGTTTCGGGGACGCCTGATAACACATAAATCAGTTGCGTGACCATGGCCCAATTATAAATTCAAATGCACCTGGGGATGCTTGGGAGGCATGCGAGTTTGCAATTAGGTAAGAATCATGTGAAATATAAGTGATAGATACTAGCTCCAAATGGGAATGTTTTGTATTACTATATAGTATATGTATGTAACTATGTTGAAGGCAGTATTTTGATTAAGTGTTTTATTGAATTTAGGATTATGGCAACTCGAGGAGGACGTGGAACTCGAGTAAACCATACTAGGGCCATCCATGACATTATTGGAGGAGATCAAAATGTGGCTCAAGAAGAGCTAGAGATTCAGGAAAATCAGGACAAAGGGATTCAGGAAGAACAAATTGTTCAGGACCCTCCGAATCAGGGAGGTCAAGCACTTGATGAGAATCATGAGGCGCCACCGCCTCAAGATAATATTGAACAAGAAAGGACTGAGATGAGAAATTTCATGAGAGCCATGATTGGATTGGCAAATCAACAGCGTCAACAACCTCCACAACAGCAAACGCAAGTTCAAGGACCACCAGTGGCAGGACAACCACACTAAGTGTTTGGAATTTTCGAATTTATGGGGCTTTCACCAAAAGTTTTCAAGGAATCGACTACGGCAGATGATGCCGAGTCCTGGTCAGAGAATGCTGAAAAGGCCTTTGAGGCAATGAACTGCAATAGAAATGAAGATAGGGTTAAATATGCTACCTATATGTTGGAAGGGAGAGCCCTTCATTGGTGGAAAGATATTCAAAGGAAGTATGAGCACCATTAGGAGCCTTTCACTTGGGCAATGTTTCGCACCGATTTTCTTGCGAGATTCTTTCCTCGTAGTTCTCTGTACCGTAAGCATCAGGAGTTCACTCAGTTGGTGCAAAGAGATATAACTGTGGAAGATTATGAAGCGGAATTTGATAGGATAACACTCTTTGTACCTTCTTTGGTACCTGATGATGAAGCAAAGAGGAATAAATTTGAATTTGGATTAGCTATGTATCTGAAGAAGGGGATAGCGGATCTACTGCCCCGGAATCGTATGAAGATTTGGTGGAAAGGGCAAAGAAACTTAAATCAGTTCATCCGGAAGCAAGAGCCTATGCTCAAGCTAATCAGAAGAAAAGAAATAGAGAAAGTGAAATCAAAGGAGGACAAGCTCCTAGGGGATCAGCCCAGAATCAGCAAGCGCCTAAAACTCCTGCTTTTAAAGAGCCTAGAGGAAAGCAAGAAAATCGTGGGGGCTATTAGGATAAGTAAGCACCGAATAGATCAGTTGCCCCTAAATGTGAACGTTGTGGGAAGAACCACCCTACTGAGACATGGAGATGGAATACTGGGGCTTGTTTTCGATGTGTCAAGGTAGGCCACAGAATCGCAGAGTGTCCTTATCCAGCAGGAGATGCCCAATCAGTTCAGGGGATGCCTACGGTTTGAGCTCAGACAGTTTAGACCCATACTATTCAGAGCAGAGCTGCACCAGTTAATTCTCAAGGGCAGCAAAGGACCGACATGCCTTGTGTTCCGGCACGTACTTACGCTCTCACTCATCAGGACGCTCAGGCCGCTGGCACAGTAGTATCAGGTACTCTGCCTATAGCATACTCTTATGGTTATGCATTATTTGATTCTGGTGCGACACACTCGTTTGTTTCATCTACTTTTGCTGCACTACATTGTTTGCCTACTTCACCTCTTGATTATGATCTGGACCTTGCCGATGATTCCGAAGTATATTTGAATTTTGAAAATCTTTGACTTTGACCAAAACTTTGATATTGAATTGCTTTATTGCACCTTTAATTCAGTACCATATTTGGCGTGCACTTATATCTACTTTGTGCCTATTATTTCTATTGAGACATCAGTATTCAGCTTTGACTCTGTTATCTGACCTCTATTGAGCCTAGGCATGCTTAGATCTGTACTTAGAGTAGTGCTTTGTTATGTACTGAGCTTTTCAGCTGACTGTGGCTATATAACATTTTTCAGGTCTTGACCTCGTGGGGTTAACGAGGAATAGGACGCTTAGCTTTGGAACTGGACTTTGGCTTGGAGAGGAGTTAGTTATTTTCTATTCATTAGGAAGTGAGTACTTTGAAAAAGATGTAAACACCTTATTATATTATTTTGTTTTGACTCAGGGGAGAGCTGAGATTTGATTTGACTGTGTTGGGTCTGCAATTATTAAGACTTAAATATTTAAGTTATGGAATGCCTGGTTTACTTCTGTTATTGCTTGTAGCCTTGTACATTTGTGGGACTTGTCTTGCAGGTATACAACGCTGTATTGTCCTATGCCTAGGGTGGGGGTTTGGGGCGTCGCAGACGGCATTAGTGAGCCTCCTATGAAGAGGAGTGACGGGAAAAAAAATCAAACATAGATAATGTCGCAGAAATCTCCAAGCGTGTTGTGGGCAGGATCATGGCAGGAAGATTTTTACCTGTTCGATTTTCCATCACCTCCTTCGAAAGATCTCGAACGTATAAGGCTCTAGAGTTGTCTCCATCAGTGATAGTGCTATCGCCTTACCCTATTGTATTGCCATAACGGAAAAAGATTCACCCCATCCCAATGATCTCTCTAATAAATAAGCACGGCACCATACCGAGTTTGAAAGGCAAAAACAGCGCATCTAGCAGTCCACGCTTTGGTGTATCCTAGCGGTCCGCGCTCTGGTAAAGATTTGGACATCATCAGATTGGTGCCCACCGTGGTGCCAACAGAGCCTCTTTGATAAAAGAGAGCTTGGCACCATACTTTTCAGTGCCAGGAGGCGTAATCGATCCAGGCAAGGCTCGCCAGAGCAAAGAAACTGCCCTCTAGACACTTAGAGGTTGAGGCACTTACTCAGTTGCTTGTTCTGCGCTGGCCACCTCATTGCTTCTCCAACTTTGTATCACTCGTATGACAATATGGCACTTCGGTTAATCTGCTATGATATATTGTTATCTGAAAAAAACACAAAATAGATAAGACAAAAATTCATCTGGTCATTCATAAAAAGGTGTCGCCTTGCTGGCTAGTACAAAAAAGCAGAGAGAAAAAAGAAAGAAAGCCCGTACGCACTGTTCACCACCCCCTATCGAGAGAGCCTGATTTTGTTCGGATCGAAGAAACACAATCCTTTGATTTGTGGAGGAATAACAAGTAGAATTCTAGCAAGCAAAATAGTTAGAAACTTTTTATTCTTCAACTAAAACTTCCATTATAGTGGTTTCTACCCTTTTTAATGGAGAAATACATGAGAAAAACTTCCAAGCTTCTCCACTATTACCTTAGGGACTCAAATACATCAATAATAGCTTAGGAACTCACAACACTTTGACTACCCTAGGAACTAACAGACACACTTTACTAAAATAGCTATAACTCGCTAACCACTTGGTCAAATTAAAAGTGTAAATATTCATTAGAAACATCTCAAAAAGAGTTACAACTTCCTGGTATATCATTTTTTCTAGATTCTTCCATCAAATGGTCCAAAAATGGGCTTGAAGATCTGGAAGCAATATTGTAGTGAGAATGTACCTACATAAATCTTCCCATGTTGAACGTCAACTCGTCCCTGAGTTGACCGGACGTCAACTCGTCCCTGAGTTGACTGGTTCACTTTCATGATATGGAGTAAGATCAGAAATATTGAAAGTAGCTGAAACGCCATAATCACCAGGTGATTGAACTCGAAACGGACCATCCGCACGATCTTGAAGTTTGCCAAACTTCCCTTGTTCAAGAAGACTCGTCCTCAAGTTTTGAAGTGTCGAAGAATATTAAACATCTTAAACTCTTGAGGAACAATTCTTATTACATACTTATGAAGACGAAAATAGAATCTTTCTCTATATTGAACATGCCTAAATTCATAAATATCCCCTATAGGCTTCATTGTCGGATCGAATAAAAATGGATCACTGTAAATGGATGAGGAAATCAATGTAATTTTCTCCACCCACCCAACTCTTTAATCTCCATTTGTTCACCTAATGTGCTGTCATATCCAATTCCTTTAATAAATGACTTACATCCCTAAGTACTAATGGAGAAAGGAATATATACCCATTGAAAATCATTTGGCCATCATTTTTGGGTTTTTCTCTCCCACTTTTCTTTGTGCCTTGATTTTGAGAAATCATTTGAGAGTGGATTAGGCTATACTTTGTACATCTATGAGAGATTTGTAGTGAGCTTCAACTTGCATTGTAGCCTACATAGAGGCAAAGCTTTTAACTTCTTCATCGTTGTAAATTTGGCGAAAGGAACGCCGTGTAAATTCCTTGGAGAGTTTGGAATCGGTGGCAAGGGCATCTGTGTTTAATTCCCTTGGGTGAAGCGCTTAGAATTCGGTGAAGTGGGAGAGTCGATGTAAAGGTGGAAAGCGCATCCTCATTTAATTCCCTTGGGTTGTAAAAGCCTTGAAGCCGGGCATGGTGGAGACTTCAATAGTGAAAATCCTCAAGTGCGACCTTGAGTAGAGTGGAGTAGGCCGTTGGCCGAACCACTATAAATCTTTGTGTCACTTGTGTTGGTATTTCTCTATCTCTCATTCTCTTTCTCACTCTCTTATTTGTGTTTTGCATTACATATTTAGAATTGAGTGAGTTTGCAGTGGAATTTTACTTAAATACCTCTATATTGCTAATTAGGCCACTAAATCTCCTAATTTAGTGTGTTGTTTAACAAGGGTTTTTAAGCTTATATAAATTTGTGGTATTTGATTAAGCTTAACTATTTCAACTTAATTAATGAAATTCCAAGGGTGGTCCCGAATTGGCAACAAATGAGGAGTGAGAAATTAGGTTGCTAACAAGTTTTAACTCTTTTGAAAACTCAAACCCAATTTTGGAAATTAAGAGATCAACAATAAAATTCAAGCACACAAGTTAAATCTAAAGTGCAAATGCAAATAAAGAGCAAGAGTAAGAGAGATTGCACCCGAGATTTAAAGTGGTTCGGTCCTCAAAACTCGAGGCCTACTCCACTCCACCAACCAAACCCATTGATGGCTTCACTATGTGATCTTCTTAACTTTGGCGAAGATCGGTGCCGATTTACAAATTCCGATTACCTTTAACCTTGGTGGCAATCTTCACCACGGAGAGTGGGCTACGCTTCTCCGAACACTCGCCCGATACAACATTCTTGATAAGAAAGAAAGAACAAAAAATCCCTCACAAGGGTTTACAAGAATTGCAAAAGATGTACAAATTGAGCCTATGATCCAAATCCTAATCTTTAGAGGATGAGAGGCATAATCAAGTTTGGTTCACACTTTGGATGTTCAAATGAAGTTTTAGAGTGTTAGGATTGATAGTTGTAATGTTTGGAATGCCCATATATATAAGAAAAACCAAATATGACCGTTCAATGGCATTGTCGTAATTCCAAGAAAAATCGCAACGGCTAAAAATCCGACCGTTGTAGTGTTCTCGGAGTTCCGAGAATATTTCTCGGAGTTCCGAGAAAAATCTCGGAGTTCCGAGAAAACAAACAGAAGTTGGAAAAAAGTCTACTGGACCATTTCTCGGAGTTCCGAGAATTTCTCTCGGAGTTCCGAGAAACCTATTTCATGCAGATTTTTATTTCTTGTTTTTAGGCTTCCAACTTAACACCAAGTTGGGATTGCTATGAGGGTTCCAAGGTGTTGGAACTCCACAAAGACAATCACTTATATATTTAGGGTGTTTGTTTATTTACTTAATTATGCCTTTCAAATCTAAAACTAAGATTGGATCTTTTACAAACTAAATATGACTTTGGTCTTCAATGGATTCTTCAAGTCTCCATTTATCTTGGACTTCAATGTCTTTGGCCTTCATGATGTGGTCCAATGAGATCTTCTTGGCCCCAATCCAAGCAATGTTGTCTTAGCACCAATGTGATCTACAACTTAGACAATTAAACACATTAGTGATCATAAATCACTTGTGTATTGGAATCATCAAAATAAGATGGGAATGCCAAGGTGGAAACCATTGGGCTTACAATCTCCCCCTTTTTGATGATGACAAGCACAAGAGATTTTCCAATAAAAGCATTCATATTTTCCTTAAACTAGAATTCTCTCCTCCTTTGGCATCAATCAAAAAGATTGGGGTAAAAGAGAAACAAAGGGATGAAATATTCAATTTAAAGCTCCCCCTTTTTCAAGAAAAAAGACAAACCTAGAACTCCTCCTATTTGGAAAACAATTTCAATGCAAGAGGGGATTTTTAACTACCCATAAAAAGATATTCAATCTTAATGCAAAAGCCCCTAATCTAAGCACATATGAATATAATCATATGGAGGCTTTGGGAATCCAAGATTTCTTGGTTCCACCATTATCCCTAATCTTAGATGCACATTGGAATTGGTAATGACCATTAATTCCACAATAATGGCATCTAACATGAGGGTTAGATAAATTAGTCCTATCATATGTATGTTTAGGTCTTTGACTAGTCTTCTTTAAGATTATGTCAATAATTTTGTTACCATTTAAGAATCCATGGAGACATAATCTTAACCTTTCATTTTCATTATGAAGATGAGTTATTTGATTTAGAAAATCATTAAATTCATCTTCATAAGATTTGGAAGAGCTTGCCACATCTTGGAGTTTTGCAATTTGGTAAGTTTTCTCATCCAAACAACCCTTAAGGGTTTCAATCTCAAGTTTAAAATTTTCAAGTTGTGCTTGAGATTTGGAAAAAGATTCATTTTTCAAAAAATTAAGTTCATTTTCTAATTTTGAAATGGATTTCTTTTGAACTTTATTTTTAGAAAGTTGAGAGTGCAAGGTATTGCACAATTCATCATAAGATATTTTTTCACTATCATTACTTGATGAATTACAAGAGGGGTTTGAATTTACCTCATCTTCATGGGTGAGTGCCATGAAGCAAAGATCATCCTTTTTATTTTCTTCCCCTTCGCTTGAGCTTTTGCCCGAGGTGCTCAAAGCATCCCAACCGGCGGCAAGAGCCTTGTGCTTCTTCCATTCCTTCTTTCTCTTGTATTTTGAGGAAGATGACTTGAGAAGTGGACAATTCGGTCTTTTGTGTCCAATCTTCTTGCAATTGAAGCATCTTAAGGCTCCTTCAACATCACTTTCTTCTTTCTTCTTCTTTTTATCCTTTTTATGCTTCTTTCTCCATAAGCTTTTAAATTTCCTCAATGCTTCTTCTTCATCGCTATCCGCCTCGCTAGAGGATGATGAGTTCGCTTTGGAGGTTTTTAGAGCTAGAGATCGACTCTCTTTTTCTTTCTCTTTCGGCTTCTTCTCCTCTTGTCGGCTAGTGAGGAGCATCTCATGGGTGATGAGAGATCCTACAAGCTCCTCCATGGTTAGCATCTTGAGATTCTTTGATTCTTGTATGGCGGTTACCTTTGGATCTCAATATGGAGGAAGAGACCTAAGCAACTTACTCACAAGCTCATCAGTAGGATAAGATTTACCAAGATTTGCTAATTCATTAGAAATTTTAGAAAAACGGGTATACATTTCGGAAATGCTTTCATTTTGATCAATTCTAAACATTTCATATTTGCTCTTTAACAAGTTTATTTTGGAATCCTTAGCTTGAGATGTTCCCTCATGGGTAACGGCAAGTGTATCCCAAATAACCTTGGCGGAATCAAAAAGAGCAACTCGATTAAACTCCTCCGTAGATAGGGCGCAAAACAAAGAATTTATAGCTTTGTAATTCAAATTTGCATGCCTTTTTTCTACGACATTTCATTCTTCAAATGGTTTGGAAGGCAACATGTATCCATTTTCAACAATGTGCCAAAGTTCCACATCTATCGAAAGAAGATAGATGCGCATCCTTGTCTTCCAATGTCCATAATTGGACCCATTAAAGAAGGGAGGTCTAGTTGTGGAATGGCCCTCCGGAAGTCCGGTTCCATTTCTATCCGTCATTTCACAATTAGAAAGTTGCCAAAGATCTTATGATCTTTCCCTTGTTTGAAATTTTTAAAGAAAAATTGACCAAAGATTTATAAAAGAAAATCCTTTAAGAGCCTTTCTCTGATACCAAGTGAAATTCCAAGGGTGGTCCCGAATTGGCAACAAATGAGGAGTGAGAAATTAGGTTGCTAACAAGTTTTAACTCTTTTGAAAACTCAAACCCAATTTTGGAAATTAAGAGATCAACAATAAAATTCAAGCACACAAGTTAAATCTAAAGTACAAATGCAAATAAAGAGCAAGAGTAAGAGAGATTGCACCCGAGATTTAAAGTAGTTCGGTCCTCAAAACGTGAGGCCTACTCCACTCCACCAACCAAACCCGTTGATGGCTTCACTATGTGATCTTCTTAACTTTGGCGAAGATCGGTGTCGATTTACAAATTCCGATTACCTTTAACCTTGGTGGCAATCTTCACCACGGAGAGTGGGCTACGCTTCTCCGAACACTCGCCCGATACAACGTTCTTGATAAGAAAGAAAGAACAAAAAATCCCGCACAAGGGTTTACAAGAATTGTAGAAGATGTACAAATTGAGCCTATGATCAAAATCCGAATCTTTAGAGGATGAGAGGCATAATCAAGTTTGGTTCACTCTTTGGATGTTCAAATGAAGTTTTAGAGTTTAAGAGTGATAGTTGTAATGTTTGGAATGCCCATATATATAAGAAAAACCAAATATGACCGTTCAATGGCATTGTTGTAATTCCAGGAAAAATCGTAACGGCTAAAAATCCGACCGTTGTAGTGTTCTCGGAGTTCCGAGAAAAAATCTCGGAGTTCCGGTAATACAAACAGAAGTTGGAAAAAAGTCTACTGGACCATTTCTCGGAGTTCCGAGAATTCTCGGAGTTCTGAGAATTTCTCTCGGAGTTCCGAGAAGCCTATTTCATGCAGATTTTCATTTCTTGTTTTTAGGCTTCCAACTTAACACCAAGTTGGGATTGCTATGAGGGTTCCAAGGTGTTGGAACTCCACAAAGACAATCACTTATATATTTAGGGTGTTTGTTTGTTTACTTAATTATGCCTTTCAAATCTAAAACTAAGATTGGATCTTTTACAAACTAAATATGACTTTGGTCTTCAATGGATTCTTCAAGTCTCCATTTGTCTTGGACTTCGATGTCTTTGGCCTTCATGATGTGGTCCAATGAGATCTTCTTGGCCTCAATCCAAGCAATGTTGTCTGAACACCAATGTGATCTACAACTTAGACAATCAAACACATTAGTGATCATAAATCACTTGTGTATTGGAATCATCAAAATAAGATGGGAATGCCAAGGTGGAAACCATTGGGCTTACAATTAACAAGGGATAAAACTAAGGGATAAAACTAGGGTGATTTTAGTAAGAGTTTTTCAAAAGGGAAAGTTTTTATAAAGACATCCAATTCAGCCCCCTCTTGGGTTGCCTACTGGGATTTCAGGCTTGCTTCAAAGGAGATTGTCAAAAGTTTACCCAAGTTGAAATATGAAAATAGTCTTGTATGTAGAGGTTGTCAACTTGGTAAACAACATAAATATTCTTTTAAACCCAAGCATATCATATATACTTCTAGACCATTACAATTGTTGCATATGGACATGTTTGGACCCATGAAAACATGTAGTCTTAATGGTAGAAGATATGTGTTTGTGATTGTTGATGATTTTTTCAGATTTACTTGGATTTCTTTTCTTGCATCCAAAGATGAAAGTTTGAATAATTTTGTACTTTGTGTAATAGATTACAAGTTGAAAAATGATGTAAGATTTCAAAAATTAGAAGTGATCATGGAACTGAATTTGAAAATATACACTTTAGTACATATTGTAAAGAACATGGAATTGATCACAACTTCTCAACACCTAGAACCCCACAACAAAATGTAGTGGAAAGGAAAAATAGGGTACTTCAAGAAATGACTAAGTCTATGCTTCATGACAAGAACTTGCCTATAATCTTTTGGGCAGAAGCCGTTAATACGGCTTGCTATGTAATTAATAGAGTCATGATTAGACCCCATACACACAAGACACCTTATGGGTTTTTGGAATGATAGAAAGCCAAATATTAGATATTTTAAGGTGTTTGGGTGTAAGTGTTATAGCTTGAATATAAAAGACAACCTTAATAAATTTGATGCTAAATCCGATGAAGGTATTTTCCTTGGATACTCTACTAGAAGTAAATCATATAGAGTATTCAATAGAAGAACATTTTGTGTTGAAGAAGCAATTCATGTGAAGTTTGATGAACTTAGTGAAGATATCAAAACCACACATGATGATGATGATTATGAAGTGAACCCCCAAAACACAAACCAAAATGAAATTGAACATGATGTGCAAGTTGATAACATTAGTGAGACCTTAGAGACACTAGATTTAGAGAGTCCTCCAAAGTGGTTGATGATCAAGGGAAAGAAAAAATGATTCTATCCGGTAACCCAAGTACCCAAATTATCGGTGATACCTCTCAAGGAGTGAAAACTAGGTCACACTATAGAAATGTATGTAAGTTTGCTGCTTTTTTGTCACACATAGAGCCTAAAAGTATAGATGAGGCCGAAAAAAATGAGTTTTGAATATTGCCATGCAAGAGGAACTAAACCAATTCGAAAGAAACAAAGTTTAGAAATTATTTTCTAGACCTAGAGACCACACAGTGATTGGTACTAGCTGCATCTGTAGAAATAAGCTAGATGAAAAAGGAGAGATTCAAAGGAATAAAGCACGATTGGTAGCCCAAGGTTACAATCATGAAGTAGGAATCGACTATGATGAAACCTTTGCACCCATTGTCCGGTTAGAGGCCATTAGGATGCTTCTTGGATTCGCTTGTCATAGAGGATTCAAGCTATATCAGATGGATGTCAAGAGTGCATTCCTAAATGGATTCATAATGGAGGAAGTTTATGTTGAACAACCTCCCAGATTTGAAGATTTCAAATTTCCTAACCATATCTATAAGTTGGACAAAGCCCTACATGGATTAAAGTAAGCTCCTAGAGCTTGGCATGATAGGTTTAGATCCTTTTTATTAGACAATGGCTTTGAAATGGGTAAGGTTGATAAAACCCTTTTCATCAAGAAGCAAGGAGATGACATACTCATTGTGCAAGTCTATGTTGATGATACCATTTTTGGTTCAACAAATGAGAGTATGTGTAATGAGTTTGCTCAATGCATGCAAAATGAATTTGAAATGAGCATGATGATAGAACTCAAATATTTTCTAGGTCTACAAATTCATCAAATGAAAAATTGCATATTAATTAATCAAGAAAAATATACAAGAGAATTGCTTAAAAAGTTTGGGATGGATAGCTCTCCAACAAAGCTTACTCCTATGAGTACATCCACCAAACTAAGCAAAGATGATCTTGGCCCATCTACTGATCGAAAAAAGTATAGGGGTATGATAGGGAGTCTACTGTATTTGACTGCTAGCCGACCCAACATTATGTTTAGTGTCTGTGTATGTGCTAGATTTCAGTCATACCCTAAGGAATCCCATTTGCGAGCTGTCAAAAGAATATTCAAGTATCTCAAGGGAACTTATAATCTAGGTTTATGGTATGAAAGTTCCAAAGAATTTAACCTAGTAGGGTATTCGGATGCTGACTTTGCCGGATGTAGAGTGGATAGAAAAAGTACAAGTGGCACTTGTCAGTTCCTAGGTGGATCCCTTGTATCTTGGTTTAGTAAGAAGCAAAATTCAGTCGCCTTATCCACTACGGAGGCTGAATATATTGCTGCAGGAGCTTGTTGTGCACAAATTCTTTGGATGAAGAACACCTTAGAAGATTATGGTCTTAAATTTGAGTGTGTTCCAATTCAATGTGATAACACAAGTACAATCAATCTAACTAAAAACCCCATTCAACACTCTAGGACAAAATATATTGAAATTAAGCATCATTTCCTTAGAGATCATTCATAAAAAGGTGATATTTCTATTGAGTATATCAACACTGATGAACAACTTGCTGACATATTCACTAAACCCCTAAGTGAAGAGAGATTTTGTGATCTTAGGAGTGGTTTGAATATGTGGTCACTTCATCAAGTGAAATTTTTTTGATTGAGCTATTGAATGTCTATATCTATACTATGTATTTGGTTGAGTGTTTGATATTGAATGCATGGTCATGATGTCAACTTAACTTTAAAAGCTACTCAATTGGTGCTCTTAGTCCTCTTACCTCGTAAGGTGGAGAGTGTACTCTCACTTTGTAATTAAGATATCTAATCATTTGGCTACATGCCTCATCATGACCATGAACATGTCTATTTACTTTTTATTACTATATTTATCTAGGGGAAGAAAAGGTTTTTTTTTTAAAAAAAAAAACAAAAAAGGGGGATTTTCACATGTTTTATCTTTCCCCATTCTTTTATGTGACTAAAGGGGAGAAGAAAGGCAAATTGATTATGTGTACGCATGTATGCTCATTTTTGCAATCCCACTTGGTATTCCATGCATATGATTCATCTAGTCACCATGTTAGCTCTACCTATGCTTACCGAGTGCTCATCGTTAAAAATTTTAAATCAATGCATAAATCTCTTAATCATCTTAATTATGATAAGCATATATTGAGGGGGGTACAATTTGCACAATTGTTTTATTAAGGGGGAGCCTCCAACCCCATAATCAATTTAGGTTTGTCATCATAAGAAAGGGGGAGAATATAAGCCCAAGGGTATATCCCTCTCTTGTTTTGATGATCAACAAACCCAAATTGATGGTA
This sequence comes from Tasmannia lanceolata, assembly GCF_043159265.1. NCBI lineage: Eukaryota > Viridiplantae > Streptophyta > Magnoliopsida > Canellales > Winteraceae > Tasmannia > Tasmannia lanceolata. The sequence continues at coordinate 46,731,130 of NW_027518714.1, read as the reverse complement.
GTTTGCTAATGGCTTCTCTAGTGCTGTGATTTAGACAGGTTATGTTCATATCAACATTTGAAGTAAGAAGAACCGGGCTAGTCTTAGAGAAAGTCAAGTCTTGGTGGTTATCCTTCAAGCCAGATGGTCTATTGAAGAATCAAGGGAACCACAAGCGTGAGAGCAATATTGAAGACTATCCCAAGACAAGGAGAAGCTCGTGCAAGCGCCCAAGTAGATTGAAGATCAAGAAGACTCAAGGTTCATATAGTTTAGAATGCATTGGAGTCCTCTTGGCATTTAGTGTCTGCATGTTTTGATATTTTCAAATCATCTTTAAAACCATTTTTCATAGTGCATTAAAAGATTTAAAAACACATGTATAAAGCCCAAAGACCATGGCCCAAAGTCCATTAGAATAAAATTTTAAAATCAAGTTTTTAATATAGGGCCGGTTAACCAGGATAGGCCGGGCGACCGCGGAAGGCTTGCTGGAAATCCAGAAACCTCTGAAATTAAGCAGGTCGGTCGACCGGGTCACGCCAGACGACCGCGAATTGGTTTTCTAGAAATCTTTCCAGAACACGTCCAGGTAGGTCTTGAAGGACGATCGTGACGAGCCGATCGACCGCTGAATATTTTGAGCCCAAATTTTTATCAAACAGGTAGCCCTCGGTGGGCAACCGCAGTGACCTCGGTCGACCGTGGCGGTTTAAATTTTGAAAATAAAAAAAGGACGCCCGATAAACACGGGCGACCGCCGTAGCTCAGTCGACTGCGCCGGTCTGGCAAAAGAGCCGTTAGGGCCTGTGCAGGGTAGGTATACCTACCCTGTTTATTACGGTTTTGCCCTTGAACGGTCATAAATGAAGTTGGGCTATTTAATGACCATTAAAGACCTTCAAATCATTCTTTTTTCATATTATCTTTGAAACTATAGAGCTTTCATCTTTGAAAATCAAAAGAAATCTTCTTCTTCCTCTTGTGCATTTAAACTTACATTCATTTCTTGTCAAGATGATCTCCCCAAGCATTATGAGCTTGAGAGTTGTATATGCATTAAAGAGGCTCGAGAGCTTTTATTTCTTCATTCTTTCTTTTGGAGTTGCAAAGAGAAGTTTCTTTCTTCAAGGCAGTAGTGCAACGAAGAAGAACGTCCTTGGAGGCGGATTGTATACACGGGTGTGTCCCCTTGTGGAGGTAGTGATTGTTTGTAACTCTTTGTGAGGCGGCATTGAGGAGTCTCACCGTAGTGGAGAAAATCCCAAGGAAAGACTAAGTACGTGGGTAGTGGAGTAGGTCAAGTTGTGACAGAACCACTATAAATCGCCGTGTAGTCTCCTTGCTCCCTTTCTCTCTCTCTTTTCTTATGGTGTGATTGGTAATCTCTTTCATTTTTCTATTCGAATATAATTTGAGCAAGGGTTAGAACTAATTAGGTAAATCACATTTTCCTTAGCATTTTAAGTAGAAATTTTTTAAAACACCCAATTCACCCCCCTCTTGGTTGTTGCCCTTTGGGATTTCAACAACCTTGAGAAGAGAGGCTGTAGTTGGTTTCCTGAACCACTATAAAAATCTTTTATTCAAGTTTCCTCCTTCCTCTTCTTTTCTACTTGTGGTGCTTGGTAGATACCTTCCTTTACATATCTTTAATTAATTGAGTAATACCTTCCTTTACATATCTTTAATTAATTGAGTAATACCTTCCTTTACATATCTTTAATTAATTGAGTTTTTACCCTTTCAAGTAAGTTGAATTGTTTTTGAAAAGTAATTAAACATGTTTTTTTAAAAGAAACCTAGTTCACCCCCCTCTTGGGTTGCTATCTAGGATTTCATTTGGTATCAGAGCTAAGGCTCTTGTTAATCGACCAAGTGTCTACAAAGAGAATGGCAACCACCGACATATGTTGAAGGCACCCGATCAAACACTAGCCATTGGAGCACATCCGAGCGTGATCCTTTGTTCAAGATCACAGCCACTCAGGATAAATAACCGTATGATCACACGATTGATCTAGATCTTGATCAATGACTCAGATCCAATCTGAAAAAAATTAAGCGCTCTGATAGATCCTCGCGGGGATGCGTACGTGCAATGTATAGACTGTGCAAAAAAGCTCCCTACAACCCACACCACAGAGGGTGCACTAGTCCCATGCACCATATGCACAAGCGTGGGAGGGTACTTATTAACCCCTCTCCACCTTTCTCATTTTCCAAGGTGGTTTCCACAACTTTTAGGGGCCGTTTGGATACGCGGATTTAGAATCTGGGATATCTTCAAAATTGTAGCTAAGAGACCAGAGAAGAAGCGGACCAGCTGTCGTTTTTGACTTCTCGCCCTTCTTTCCATCAGCAAGAGAGTAGCAGATCCTCCCATATTTCCAGGTCTTAGAAATCTCATGATGCAGGAGACATTTTTAAAACTTGAATTTCTCACTTAAAATCCAAGAAATGCTGTCAGGACAGCATACAACAGCTTGATCATGAACCCTCTTTTATGCTGTTTTGAAACTAGAAACCTGGATTCTAAAATCTGCGTATCTGGTCGTTTGGATATGCGGATTTCTTCAAAATTGTAGCTAAGAGACAAGAGAAGAAGCAGACCAACCGTCGTTTTTGACTTCTCGCCCTTCTTTCCGACAGCAAGAGAGCAGCAGATCCTCCCATTTTTCAAGGTTTTAGAAATCTCAGGATGCATGAGAGATTTCTAAAACCTGGTTTTCTTACTTAAAATCCAAGAAACGCTGCCAGGATAGCGGCAACAGCTTGATCATGAACCCTCTTTTACACTGTTGTCAAACTAAAAAACTGGATTCTAAAATCCGCATATCTGAAAGGCCCCTTAATGTTCACTTTCAAAACACCTTTTTTCAAAATAAAACTTTGTTGTTTCAAACAACTATTTTTATAACTATTTTTCAAAATTCGGTATTTTGAAAATATCTAACAGTTTGTCTATTGTATCACTGTTCCTATCATTTTACATGTGTTCCATATCTAGAGTCCAAGAAAATCTCATCATAGTAACAAAGAAGTCACTGAAAGCGATTTTGCGCTCTGAAACATCCTTTCGTATCTTATCAAAATCCCATGGGAAGCAGGCAGGATCGCTAATTCAAAGTGGGTCCCAATTGCTTTAACATTAGCAATCGGTAGATTCCACTTCCATCGTTATCTGGAATAAATCGTATGGTTGTTTAATCAAAGATAGGGCAGTGACAAAAGAAGAGCTGCTCCACTTGCATCGTTATTTCTGGAGGTGGTGGACCCCATCCTATCTCTATAACTTCACAGTGGTTCTTTCTTCCAAGATATTTCTTGTGGGAATGAAACTAAAAAGACAGTGAAGGTTGAGCCTTTCCCTAACACCCAAATTTTGGGTCCCACCTTTGCGACGGGATCGATGTGGTAGGATCTATCCGAACTGACAACCACAAGTGGGGACCACACGTTGTTTGGATGATCCTAATCCTTAGACATACAAATGGTTCTCTATGTGACCACGTGGGTCGCATGATATATATATATATATATATATATATATATATATATATATATATATATATATATATATATATATATATGATTTGTTTACTAAACGAGCTGAATCCGAACCTGACCAAGCTCGAGCCTGGCTCGGCTCGGCTCATTAAAAGCTCGGGCTCGTTCGTTTACTAAATGAGCCGAGCCGAGCCTAGCTCGAGCTTTGTTGAATTTTGGCTAGCCGAACACGAGCCCATAAAAAAAGCTCGTCACGAACATGAGCCAAGCCTCAAACTAAGCGAGCTGAGCACGAATACCCCAATGTTCGGCTCGGCACGGCTCGTTTGCAGCCTTAGTTTTGAGGCCTCACTTTTTACTAACATCAACCTAAAATATCTATTAATTGAAGGAGATTTTATATGGTGCCCACTAGTCCCACGTACGTGGGTACGACAGAAGTGCCGCCCAACTACGAAGGGCAGCACTTCTGTGGTACCATGATTTCGCACTGGCACCATATAATGAGTTTTTATACGGTGCCCAAGAGTCAAGTACCATGTGAGCGGTACTGCCCTTGATATTTAATCCAACAGCAGTGGTTCGATCAAATATCAAATATCTAGGATGGTACTTCCATCGTACCACCTTAATAGGACTTGACGAGTGACGACCTAGAACCATATAATTTCTCCAATATAATTGCTCTATGAGAAATTTATATAAAGGGAACTTTTTCTTCCACCCCAGATTGACATTGAAGTGTAACAACAATAATGTCTCTCTCTATTTTTATCGGTCTCCTCCTTGCCTTCATTTCTACATTTTTTCTTAGACACATAAGGAAGAAGAGAAAAAATGAGGCAAGTAATCTACCTCCAGGTCCAAGAAAGCTTCCTATCATTGGTAATCTACACCAGCTTGGCGAATTGCCCCATCACTCTCTCGAGCAACTCTCGAATGAACACGGGCCTCTAATGTTCCTTCAACTTGGGTCCATACCAACTCTTGTTATCTCCTCAGCCGACGTGGCGAGGGAGATCTTTAAGTCCCATGATATTGCATTTTCTGGTAGGCCTGTTTTGTATGCTACCAAAAAGATTTCTTATGGATGCTTAGACATGGCTTTCTCCCCTCTTGGAGAGTATTGGCGGCAGGTCAGGAAGTTTAGCCTCTCTGAACTCCTGAGCGCAAAAAGAGTGCAGTCTTATCGGACCGTGCGAGAAGAAGAGGTGGCTCTTCTAATTGCTTCAGTACGCCATTCTTCTACCTCTTTGGTACCTATTAATTTAAGCGAGTTGATGTTTTCACTAGTGAACAATATTGTCTGTAGAACAGGTTTCGGTAAGAAGTATGGGGACAATAGTGGAGGATTTGGAAAGAGTAGATTTCATGATATTCTAAAAGAAACACAGGCCTTGTTAGGTGGTTTCTGTATCTCTGATTTCTTCCCGGGCTTGGAGTGGCTCCACACGTTCACTGGAATGAAAGCGAGGCTCGAGAAGAACTTCAGGGAACTCGACGATTTCTATGAAGAAGTGATCAAAGAGCATCTAAATTCCGAGAGCCCTGAAATTGAGAACGAAGATTTCGTCCATTTTTTGCTTCGAGTTCAAAAGGATCCAAGTCTGGCGACCTTGCTTAGTAGAGATCACATAAAGGCCATCCTAATGGTTTGCTTCATCTTTCTCCTGCTTGGTTTACAATTCATGAATTGAGCCTGATAAATTCGACCGTTCTAGGAGACTTTCTCCCACTTGTACCGGTTGTGCCACAACCGATGCAGCACACACACACACACACACACACACACACACACTCTCTCTCTCTCTCTCTCTCTAACAACAAAACCGGTACATGGGACCTCACAATTGAATTATTTAGGTCTTTGAACAAGGTAAGCTCCACATGTACTTATTCTCACAACCAGTTCTCTGTGTTCTTTCATTTAGCAGAAATCCTTGGTGGGGCACAACATGAATGATTACTAACTCTTTGATCCATACAAATTTATATATGGTGATGTTGTATTAGATCGGATGGTTAGGATCATCCGATGGAGATGATTTTTGGGGCACATCCTATTTACGTTGTGGTTTAAGAAATGAATGCTTTGGATCTTCGTGGGTGAGCATACATTTTGAAAACTGCAATGAAGGCGAAATGTTCGATGATCCAAACCATTCAGTTTTTTAGCCCCAATTTTAGTCGACTGTGGCCCAAAAATCAACTTCATTGGATGATACTAACCCTCTATAATATGTAGATAAACTACACCATAAAGAAATGGATCGAAGAGTTAGGATTATCCAATGGAGATGACTTTTGCAGTGCAATGTATTTGACTTAAGGCCTAGTGCTAAATAGTTTAGATCTTTGAACAAGGTGGGCCACACTCTATTTTAAAAAAAATAGGTGCACCTACGTACAAATACTATATAATGCATATTTATTAGAAAATTTATTGCGGCTCAAGTTATTTCAATATCCAAACCGTTCATTTGACGGCCTCAATGTAAATAGGCCTTTCCGCAAAATCCATCTCCATATGATGATCTTAATACTCCTATATATAGAGGTTGATCAGAGAGTTTGGATCATCCTATGGAGATGATTTTATGGGCAAAGCCTATTTACGTTGAGAAGCAACAAATGAACTGTTTGGATCTTCAAACCAGGAGGGCCCAAGTGTTTTTTTTTTTTTTTAAATACACTTTTTATGGTGTCCACTTTCAAAGATTTACATCATTCATTCTTGGCCCCAACAAGGATTTGTGCTCAAGGAGATAAGAGAGAGACCTAGTTGTGAGAATAAGTATAGATGATTCCTACCTTGTTCAAAGATCTAAACAATTTACTTGTTATGTCCCACAAAAGGTTCATGGGAGAGAGAATACTATACTAGAGAGAGAGAGACAGAGAGAGAGAGAGAGAGAGAGAGATGTACCAGCACAACCAATACAAGGGAGAATTTTATCCTAGAAAAGGTAATTTTATCCTAGATGGGGATGAATTTATCAGCTCACTTCATGGATTATCCATCTCATATAACACAATCTAGTACTAATAGCCCAAATCTACTTAGGTCAGGCCCGATTGAGTCAATCAGAAACTTGAAAAATTCTGGCAATTTGACGGAATAGTTAGCCTGACCAATGAAAAACCCATTTCATCCATTCGAGTTTATTTACTCGGTTTTGGCCCCAATTGGCTATTATGTAGTGTTGTGATCATAAGAGCATGGTAAGAAAGCTTGGGACATACATGGCCAAAGGGTCCATGTAGAGATCTACCAAAACTACAAATGAAACAACAAAATAAAAAAGACTTTTATATATCAAAACAATTGGACAAGAGTTTTGGTATTATTTTCCTCTTTCCTTAGAATCTCTACACTTCTTCTCCCTTTAACCTTTACCCTTGAAGTTTCTCTTTAAGCATACAATGTCTACACAAATAACTCATATCTATAAACCCATGACACTCTAAAATGCCTACATACATTTACACCTTCTTAAAGTCCTCATGAGTCCTTAAGTATCCTAAGCAACATCGATCATAGGAAATCCTCAACAACATTTCCCCAAAATCATGGAATTTGATTTTGATTTACAATTTCCAATTTACTGCAAGTCCGATTTTCTTAATAGCGCCTTGAACTGATCATTTTGGGTGATGCAGGATATGTTAATTGCCGGAACTGATACATCTTCATCGTCACTGGTATGGACCATGTCAGAGCTCATAAGAAACCCAAGAGTGATGAAGAGAGCACAAAATGAAGTGAGACAGATTATCGGCAAGAAAGAACGGGTTCAAGAAAGTGATCTTCACCTACTTAATTACTTAAAATTAGTTGTAAAAGAGTCTCTGAGATTGCATCCTCCATCTCCTTCATTACTTCCAAGGGAAACAACAAAGAAGTGCACCGTCCGAGGGTACGAGATTCCTAAAAGAACAAGAGTATTGATTAATGCAAGAGCCATCTTTATGGACAGGAAATGTTGGGAAAATCCCGAAGAGTTCTGGCCGGAGAGATTTATAGACAATTCTATAGACTTCAAAGGACAAGATTTTGAGCTCATTCCATTTGGAGTTGGGAGGAGGGTCTGCCCGGGGATCCAGTTTGCAGTATCAGTAATTGAGCTTGCACTGGCAAATCTTCTGTACTGTTTCAACTGGGAGTTGCCGCACATGGTAAAAAGGGAGGATGTGGATATGAATGAATCAGTAGGGATTACAACGCACAAAAAAATTCCTCTCTGTCTAGTAGCCACTTTCAATGTCTTTAATGCCTAAGCAAGTGCTTGTACATGCTGCCTTTCTATTTGTATCAAATAGATTGGTAGACGTTACATAAGAAAATAGTGAAATACTGGGACAAACTCTATTCTAATTACTTTTTTTCATTTATTTGTCCAAAGTGAAGGAAATTACACATGGTATTATCAATTTAGGGAAGGGATTTTGTGTCACGCCCTTGACCCGAAGGTGCGATAGGCGTCACGTGTCTGCAAAGTAGAACCTCACAAGCAAGCGAGGTTAAAATGTTCATGATTTAAAGGAAAATTGAACCTGTGCAAAAAAGCTCAACCCTAACCGACAAAATGGGTATTAGGCAACTTCCGCCCGTGTTCTCAAAACCCAACTTCCGTTAGTGTTAAAATTTCTGCAACCCATCTGTTTAATGCAATAATTGGGTGACTCGTCTGATGAAGCCCCTACCCGAGTCACCTCCAGCAGTGACTCCACCACCCCTTGCTCCACCTACTAAAGAGAGCTTCCCCCACTTTGCCCAGTCCCATATTTCCCTATCTCTCCACCCATTGTCATCCACATTGACCCAACCCCCTAGTGATCGTTCGCAGCAGCTGTTACCAAGCGAATCTTCCTCCCAAAACTCAGTTTGGAGTGAAGACCATAGAAAAAACTTCCAATGGAGACCAGCCATTTATTTCAATGAAGTTGACATCAAGAATGGTTTTGCCCCATTTTGCCTATCCTTGATTGCAAAATGCGATTATGGAAGACTAACATTAGTGTTGGTCAGATAAACATTGACGAAAAATTCTCTCACAAAAAACGGACTGTTACGATAATGGATCCAAGGCATTTTTACTAATTAGGCTAGGATCAGACCACGACTTCATGGCGGTCTGGTTGGCTAGCAACATCAAAATCCACGACTTCATGCAGAACCACTATAAATTTGGTGTGCATCTTTTCTTTTTTCTCTTCCCTTTCATTCTTTCTTTGTAGACGTTTGTATTTCATTTTACATTTGTTGTACTAAACACATAAGAAAGATTAACAACAAGTGAATTAGGGTTTATCAACCAATTAAAGTAAAAAATTTTAATCACCAACCAATTCACCGCCCACTTGGTTGCCCTAGACTGATTTTAAAACATGGTCTTTATTCATTGACAGATGACAATGTTGATTACAATGGGATCATTACACCAGCACCTCTCATCATTCCCTAGTAGGGCATGTTACAACTACTTTTCATTGGTAAAACTTCCTAAGGTTTCGATAGTTCCAACCGTGTGGGAGTGGGTGACCTTCCATTGTTTTCAGCCAGTAGGTTCTGGGTCTCACTATTTGTGTGACTCTGTAAGGCATCACCCAGTTCGGACAGAGTTTGACTACCATTTGTGGCTACGATACGGAGGCGCATCTCATAACAAGGTCACCCATGCAGTAAATCATTTTATTCATCTTGGCATCGTAATACCTCGTCACCCTCTGTTGATATGCCGACATTCTGATCCCAATCCTTTCTTTGGCCTCTTCAAGTAAGTCGAGGTTTGCTCTCAACCCTTCATCAATGCGCTGCTCATTAAACTTTTCCCGTCAGAACTGGGGAACACTGACTTCCACCAGGACCAGTGTTTTAGTCTCAAAGATTAAGTTGGATAGGGTCTCCCCGATGGCTGTCTTGGGTGTAATATGATATGCCCAAAGAACAATATGCCCAAAGTAGGTTGGGTTGGAAGGGTCTAACCTCCGGGCGAAATCGCTACGTGCAACGGAACTAAATAATCGTGTAAAACAAAAATTTTCTCTTTGATTTTGCCTTTAACGCAGGAACTTAGGTCTAGATGGTCTGATGGTGATTTTTCCCACTAACCTAGGAAACTAGGAACCTCGAACGGCCATGAACGATCCGATCGCAGCAGACCCGCAAGTTGAACCGATTGATTCTTCAAATTGCGCGAATTGAAGTTGAAGAACTTTTTTCAAACACATGTACTGATCTATATCATCATCTTTGGATGGGAATTTGAATTTTCTTGATGGGTCTTTAGGTTTTCTCAAAACAATTTGAACTAGAGTTGAAAAACTAGGAGATAAAGAGAAAAAAACTTGAGAGTAGAAAAGAGAGATAGTCTTGGATGTTTTTCCAAGGAGAGAGCGTGAATTTTCCAGCCTTGATGAGCCTCCAAAAATATGATATGATAGTTTATATAGAGTTGGTTTCCTACTTTTAAAAATTTCCAAAGTTTCTCTAACAATTTGACTCAAATTAGGAAAACTAGTTAACTAGACTTTTAAAATTGGAAACCAATACAAAGTGGGAACCTATGGAGCTTTCTACTAGAATTTGGCATGTTCCAAACCTTGAAAAAATTTGGTTTGCTTGCACTGGGTGTTTTTGCTTGTGGGGCCACCTTGATGTAAGTGCATTCCCGCTACAAATCTGCTAACCGATTTTCAAACCCGTTTTTGGGCTATTATATAGAAGAATTTGTAAAAGTAATAAACTACAAAGTTGTATATCTTTCAAAGTTGTTAAAAATGAGTACTTATGCACTCATTTTGTCTAATAGGTCAACGATTTATGTAAAATGCAACTATACGCGAAATACACACTTGTTATTTAATTCTATAATTAAATAAACAAATTTCTTCCCATCCAATGGGATAGAAGCTCTATCCATGATATTATATTATGCCCAAAATGCCCCTAAGTTAACAATTAACTCTTTTGGTATTCCAAATGCGCCCTATGCTTTGTATCCATCAAAGGAATTACGTAAATCTTTTCCCCTATCATCAAATGCAATGATTCTAGTCCATCTGTGTAGTCTAGTAAATGCGGACACTTATCCAAAGGATATAAATTAGTCATTCGCGTTGTGAGTGGGATCGTTGCAGGGATCCGACGGTCGATCCTGCTCTGTTGTCAACAACTACAATTGCATTGGATTAGTGGCCTCTATCGAAACATAACCCTGAAGATGGATGTCAAATCATCATACCCCTAATCATATCTAATATGTGCAAGTCTCTTCTCCATTCCACATCTACTGAGTTGAGTCCTACAGGGGTGGACAACTACTACCCCCTGAGCCCACTCATGGTATACCTTCCATTCAAGCAGTTAGGGCCCACAAATGCCTTTGCAAAGTCATTTCAAAAACATTAAAGTGTTTTAATAAAACCTTTGATAAACCATTTATCAAATCCGCTTGGCCAAGATATTTTATAGGCCTAGTGCTCTGACCGAGACTGTAAATGATATCCCAGCAGTTGGGAAGGAGAATTCCATATCGGGTCACACTATTAGACTTGTGGGTTCCTCCAAGACTCCAGTACTATCCTCTGGTGATCTCTAGAAGGACCACTGTTAGATAGACTAAGAATCAAGGCCGGGCCCACAAAACTATATGACCCCTCAAATCTAAGGACATGTAAAGGGTCCTGTCTTGTAGAATAGCCTTAGTAACACCTGTTCACAGGCTATTCTAGTGTGATCATGTTCAGTGCGTGATCCTATCATCGCAGCCATTCTTCTTGCTTAGGGTCCACTACCCAAGTGACTGAGATAAGCCATTGCACAATACGCGCATGTAGACAAGATTGGTGCTAGTTGAGTACAGGAGGAGATGTCCAATCTCGACCCCAACCAGGAACATTTAAGGTCTGGAAAGAACCAAGATACCATATGCGGTATTATGACTTGGCCCTAGCTAAAGTAGCACCGAACTCATGGCGATTTCTAATCGGCTTCAGGTACGTAGTTAATGTGAATCTTTAGAAGACCCCAACTTTGAGCCTATTCCAAAGATGTGCTTCTTTGAAGACGCATCGCGAAGGGGGTTAGATCTATTTAAGCTAGCGTGCCGATGTTAAGATGGTAAAGTGCAAACGGACTTCAATTCACGATTGGAAGAACATATCTTTCTTTGTCAGTCAGGAGAGCAATTGGACGGTTCCCTCGAATTGGTCCAAATGCAAGACCAAGGCGCTAAGACGACAACCCACCTTAATTGGTGAAGATCTTGAGGTGTTCGGTGACATCCTTAAGCACAGGGACATCCATTTGAGGGAGCTTATTAACTAGCCGATGTTAGTAGAGATGAGAATCAGTATTGCTACTAGAGCACGTAGGTGTCTTAGGCCATCTGTCATATATATAAATAGCTTATTCTCTCTTTTTTTTTTTTTTAAATCTGTTGCGCCGATCTCTTACACTATTATTTTTTGAAGAAATGGAGAGCTCGACAAACCTTGATAATATGAGGGTGATGGCCCGAGATGGAGGTGCGCCCCGAGTTGGAGCAGGGCGAGGGACATCTTTGGAGAAAAGGGAGCCTAGCTCATCGACCTCTGCTAACGATCCCTGTCAGGGTAAAACAGGTCGTCCCAGTACCGGCGCCAAATCTCCTGGGACTCTTAGAGCCCTATTTAATGAAAGGCACAATGGCCCGAGAGCTTCTTCTAATGGTCCGTTCGATCTGGATGGTGATGCCCTAGGAGAGGCGGACCCAGTCTTCCGACCGGATTGGGTCGTTCTGAAGACTAATAGTGGGACCGGCAAGCCTCGTGTGGCAAGTGAGGTTGTCTTGAAGAGTAGGATTTCCAAGGACAAGACTCGGGTCTACGACGAGCCTTTGGAGACGAGCATAGAGGGAATTTGCTTGTCTTAACAGCGAGATCAGTGATCTGAAGAAGGAGGAGATCAAGTTAAACCAGACCATTCAAGATAAGGATTCTGAGATTGAGAGTCTGAAGAAGTCTTTGTATGAATTGTAAGTGAAGTATGACACAGACTTTGAAAGATACTGAGCGGAGGTGAAAGATCTTGTGGAATCTAGGGTGGCTGCAGTAAAGGCTAAAGAGGAGGAGTTTTTTAGTCTTACTACTAACTCTTATACCGTGGGGTTCTCTGATTGGAGGATTGTCGTTTCTCAGAACTATCCAGACATCTCTTTCGAGGAGATCATCCTTCAGTAGGCCATAGTGACCCCGGAGAATGTGGAAGAAACAACCCCTAAGCCAACCGAGCAGGAGGATGCCCCCTGCCTTGAGTTTTCCTCCTTGTTATTGAAATCCCACTAGGAAATCCTAGAGGGGGGTGAATTGGGTGTCTTTAAAAAAATTTAACCTCTTTAAAAACTTTTGTAAGATTAGTTTCAAAATCATAAATGAATATCCACTCTTAGACCTTTTGTCAAACACTTGTTAGATGACTTTTGAAAACCCTAGTTGATTATTCCCTTTTTAATCTTTCTATCAAAATACTTGGTGATTGATTAATGATTGTAAATCCCACAACAAGATAAATGATTAGATGAATGGTTTCTTTTAGGCCTTTTATCAAACACTTGGTGGAAGGTTTATACAAACTTAATTAACAAGATTAAATTGGCTAATTAGCAAGGTACTAGATAAGCAAGTTAATTATCAATGATAACTACTCACTCAATTCTAAGTGTATAAATGCAAGCACAAATAAGAGTGAGGGTGAGAGAGATAAATACCACACAAGAGACATGAAGATTTATAGTGGTTCGGTCTTAACCCAAGACCTACTCTATTATTCTCAAGTTTTGTCTCCTTGAGGAATCCACTATCTCCGAAGGAACTTAAAAACGGCGTTCCTTTCGCCTTGTACAATCCGAGCGTTCAAGCTCCAAGGGTCTTAAGTATGATGCCCTTTGTTGCCAAGTTTACAATGAAGAAGAAGATCAAAGCACACTCTAAATTTAGCCTCTTGAAGGCTTGATACAATGTAAAGCTCACAAGAGTCTCTCAAAGAGAATTACAAAGATAAGCCTAGGTCTAATCCCTTTAGATATTCTCAAATTGAGGCACAATGGTATTTTCCACTCTCTAATATGTTTACAACAAGTTTAGGAATGAGAGAGATGAGTTCACATACTTAGGGAACCCATATATATAAAGAAAATCCAAAACTAGCCGTTACAGGGGCATTTATGTAATTCTGGGCAACTTCCCAACGGATCTATTTCAGGGCATTTTTGGCATTTTCCAGATTTCAGACCCGGTTTTGTAAACTTCATATCTCACTCGTTTCTCGTCAGATTTCAACGTTCTTATACTCGATTTGTAAACTTATCATATAAGAGATGATATACACAAGGGAGGCTTTAAAGGACAAGATAACCCATAAAGGACAAGATTAACTTTAAAGGACAAGATTAACTTTAAAGCCCCTCCTTTGATAAGTTCACTCATTTGGAGCATGGTTGCTCCATATGTGTCTTTTGACATTGTCTTGTGCTTATATGTGTATTTTGAGTTTAAGACAAGTAAACCCATAGCCTAGATTTTTATGTCATATCCTATTAGGCTTCATGCTTATCTTGGATCATCTATTTGATTTCATTTGGTATCATTTTGGTATCAATATATGGTAATTGTCATTCCAAGGATAAGTTTTCATTCTAGTGGTCTACCTTGTAATCTCTTTCATAGGATCTTTCTTAGAGTTATTTATCTTATTTCCTATGATTAGACATCCTTATCATGTGTTTCTAAAGTTTTTTAGTATATATAATCATGATAAGATTCTTTGTTGGCCATGTGTTCACTTTCATATATTTGGCCTATTGTGTCATGTCATGCCTTGCTTTATAGGTTTCACCTAAGGCCAATGATAAAGACAAAGGGGGAGAGCTTACTAGTGTTATATGTAGAATCATATGGACCATAATGACTTGTAGCATTGTCTATTTTGATATTCCTAACATATTTGTGCTTTAACTTGCATATCTTTAATAAATAAAAAGAGGGGGTTTCATAATCAACTTTTTGAATTTTGTGCTAAAACCTTAATATCATTGTTGATCCTCATTCATAGAAGTATATTACACTTGCTCATCCTAATTTCTTTGAAGTTGAGTGGTTATCATGTGTGTTTTTACTTTTTCACTCATATACCCATGATATACCTCACTGTCATGTCATGAAATGTGCTAACAGTTAACCATATACACGACAGTTAAAAAGGGTGAGTTCTTAACTTTCATTATATATATTCTTGCTTATCAAGATAGGTCTTACATCATATTAATTCATCACCTCATGATAAGATTCTATAAGGAATTAAAAAAGGGGGGGCTTATCATGCTAAACTTTAAACTTGCTTTATTTCGTTCATGATAAGTATAATATGAGCTTTAAATTCTTATACTATTATTGTTTTATTTGTCATAGGGTTGATTTACATTAGGTTTATTCATATACACCCAAAATTGAGCTAAATTGAAATGTCTCTTTGCTTTTTCTCCAACATAGACTTGATTTATATTTGGTATCTTGTTTCTATGTTGTTATGCTCTTATCATGCCATCTATACCTTGTTTATCTTGTATTCATGATAAAAAGTTAGGGAGAGTATCTATATTCATTGAATATCTATCATGCTTTGTATTGTGCTTAACTGTTAATCCTTCATTTTTGCTTATGACAAAAGGGGGAGAGTTATGAAATTGATTAGATGTCCATGATTCATAAGTATTCTATAATATAATTTGGTAAATCTAACTTATGCATATGTTGAGGGGGAGTAGTTATGCTAATATTGTTTATCTAATCCTCATAAGAGGTTCCTCCCACCTCTAATCAATTTCGTTTGTCATCATAAAAAAGGGGGAGATTGTAAGCCCAAGGGCCCTCGTGGGTTCTCTCAATCACTTTGTTTTGATGATTAACAAACACAAATTAATTAGTCATTTATGGGCTAATTGTTTGCCTTGAGTGTTGTGCTATAGACAGGAAATTTACAGGTCAATCCGGCAAGCACATACATCATTCCATGGCCTATGCTTGAAGATGAACCACATACAATGTCAAGGAACTTGAACCAACTTGAAAGAGTGATCCATGCAAGAGACCAAGACTTGAAGATGAGCTTTAAAGTTGAAGATGTGAGTAATGAGTCTTGTGTTAGATTCTATAATTTAATCCCATTTAGGTATCCCCTGTTGAGGCATGGGATACCTAAGCGTTGTATTCAAATCTAGTATAATAATGTCGAAATCTAACGAGAAACGAGTGAGATATGAAGTTTACAAAACCGGGTCTGAAATCTGGAAAATGCCAAAAATGCCCTAAAATATATCCGTTGGGAAGTTGCCCAGAATTACATAAATGCTCCTGTAATGGCTAGTTTTGGATTTTCTCTATATATATGGGTTCCCTAAGCATGTGAACTCATCTCTCTCATTCCTAAACTTGTTGTAAACATATAAGAGAGTGGAAAACACTCTTGTGCCTCAATTTGAGAATATCTAAAGGGATTAGACCTAGGCTTATCTTTGTAATTCTCTTTGAGAGACTCTTGTGAGCTTTACATTGTATCAAGCCTTCAAGAAGCTAAATTTAGAGTGTGCTTTCATCTTCTTCTTCATTGTAAACTTGGCAACAAAGGGCGTCATATTTAAGACCCTTGGAGCTTGAACGCTCGGATTGTACAAGGCGAAAGGAACGCCGTATTTAAATTCCTTCGGAGATAGTGGATTCCTCAAGGAGACAAAACTTGAGAATAGTGGAGTAGGTCTTGGGTTAAGACCGAACCACTATAAATATTCGTGTCCCTTGTGTGGTATTTATCTCTCTCACCCTCATTCTTATTTGTGCTTGCATTTATACACTTAGAATTGAGTGAGTAGTTATCATTGATAATTAACTTGCTTATCTAGTACCTTACTAATTAGCCCATTTAATCTTGTTAATTAAGTTTGTATAAACCTTCCACCAAGTGTTTGATAAAAGGCCTAAAAGAAACTATTCATCTAATCATTTATCTTGTTGTGGGATTTACAATCTTTAATCAACCATCAAGTATTTTGATAGAAAGATTAAAAAGGGAATAATCAACTAGGATTTTCAAAAGTCATCTAACAAGTGTTCGACAAAAGGTCTAAGAGAGGATATTCATTTATGATTTTGAAACTAATCTTACAAAGTTTTTAAAGAGGTTAAATTTTTTTAAAGACACCCAATTCACCCCCCCCTCTTGGGTTGCCTAGTGGGATTTCAATAACAAGGAGGAAAACTCAAGACATGGGGCATCCTCCTGCTCGGTTGGCTTAGGGGTTGTTTCTTCCACATCCTCTGGGGTCACTCTTGCCTATTGAAGGATGATCTCCTCGAAAGAGATGTCTGGATAGTTCTGAGAAATGACAATCCTCCAATCAGAGAACCCCACGGTATAAGAGTTAGTAGTAAGACTAAAAAACTCCTCCTCTTTAGCCTTTACTGCAGCCACCCTAGATGCCACAAGATCTTTCACCTCCGCTCAGTATCTTTCAAAGTCTGTGTAATACTTCACTTACAATTCATACAAAGACTTCTTCAGACTCTCAATCTCAGAATCCTTATCTTGAACGGTCTAGTTTAACTTGATCTCCTCCTTCTTCAGATCACTGATCTCGGTGTTAAGACAAGCAAATTCCCTCTATGCTCGTCTCCAAAGGCTCGTCGTAGACCTGAGTCTTGTCCTTCGAAATCCTACTCGTCAAGACAACCTCACTCGCCACACGAGGCTTGCCGGTCCCACTATTAGTCTTCAGAACGACCCAATCCGGCCGGAAGACTGGGCCCGCCTCTCCTAGGGCATCACCGTCCAGATCGAACGGACCACTAGAAGAAGCTCCCAGGCCATTGTGCCTTTCATTAAATAGGGCTCGAAGGGTCCCAGGAGATTTGGCGCTGATACTGGGACGACCTGGTTTACCCTGACAGGGATCGTTAGCAGAGGCCGATGAGGTAGGCTCCCTTTTCTTCAAAGATGTCCCTCACCATGCTCCAACTCGGGGCGCACCTCCACCTCGGACCATCACCCTCACATTATCAAGGCTTGTCGAGCTCTCTATTTCTTCAAAAAATATTAGTGTAAGAGATCGGCGCAACATATTTTTTTTTTTAAAGAGAGAATAAGCTATGTATTCATATGACAGATGGCCTAAGACACCTACGTGCTCTAGTAGCAATACTGATTCTGATCTCTACTAACATCGGCTAGTTAATAAGCTCCCTTGAATGGATGTCCCCGTGCTTAAGGATGTCACCGAACACCTCAAGATCTTCACCAATTAAGGTGGGTTGTCGTCTTAGCCCCGTGGTCTTGCATTTGGACCAATTCGTAGGAACCGTCCAATTGCTCTCCTGACTGACAAAGAAAGATATGTTCTTCCAATCGTGAATTGAAGTCCGTTTGCACTTTACCATCTTAACATCGGCACGCTGGCTTAAATAGATCTAACCCCCTTCACGATGCCTCTTCAAAGAAGCACATCTTCGGAATAGGCTCAAAGTTGGGCTCTTCTAAAGATTCACCTTAACTACGTACATGAAGCCGATCAGAAATCGCCATGAGTTCGGTGCTACTTTAGCTGGGGCCAAGTCATAATACCGCATATGGTATCCTGGTTCTTTCCAGACCTTAAATGTTCCTGGTTGGGGTCGAGATTGGACATCTCCTCCTGTACTCAACTAGCACCAATCTTGTCTACATGCGCGTATCGTGCAGTGGCTTATCTCAGTCACTTGGGTAGTGGACCCTAAGCAAGAAGAATGACTGCAATGATAGGATCACGCACTGAACATGATCACACTAGAATAGCCTGTGAACAGGTGTTACTAAGGCTATTCTACAAGACAGGACCCTTTACATGCCCTTAGATTTGAGGGGTCATATAGGTTTGTGGGCCCGGTCTTGATTCTTGGTCTATCTAACAGTGGTCCTCTAGAGATCACCAAAGGATAGTACTGGAGTCTTGGAGGAACCCACGAGTCTAATAGTGTGACCCGATATGGAATTCTCCTTCCCAACTGCTGGGATATCATTTACAGTTTCGGTCAGAGCACTAGGCCTATAAAATATCTTGGCCAAGCGGATTTGATAAATGGTTTATCAAAGGTTTTATTAAAACACTTTAATATTTTTGAAATGATTTTGCAAATGCATTTGTGGGCCCTAACTGCTTGAATGGAAGGTATACCATGAGTGGGCCCAGGGGGTAGTAGTTGTCCACCCCCGTAGGACTCAACTCAGTAGATGTGGAATGGAGAAGAGACTTGCACATATTAGATATGATTAGGGGTATGATGATTTGACATCCATCTTCAGGGTTATATTTCGATAGAGGCCACTAATCCAATGCAATTGTAGTTGTTGACAACAGAGCAAGATCGTAGTGGTGCCCATCATTGGGTTCTGCAGGATCGACAATCGGATCCCTGCAACGATCCCACTCACAACGCAAATGACTAATTTATATCCTTTGGATAAGTGTCCCGCATTTACTAGACTACACAGATGGACTAGACTCATTGCATTTGATGATAGGGGAAAAGATTTACGTAGTTCCTTTGATGGATACAAAGCATAGGGCGCATTTGGAATACCAAAAGAGTTAATTGTTAACTTAGGGGCATTTTGGGAATAATATAATATCATGGATAGAGCTTCTATCCCATTGGATGGGAAGAAATTTGTTTATTTAATTATAGAATTAAATAACAAGTGTGTATTTCGCGTATAGTTGCATTTTACATAACTCGTTGACCTATTAGACAAAATGAGTGCGTAAGCACTCATTTTTAACAACTTTGAAAGATATACAACTTTGTAGTTTATTACTTTTCCAAATTCTTATATATAATAGCCCAAAAACGGGCTTGAAAATCGGTCAGCAGCTTTGTAGCGGGAATGCACTTACATCAAGGTGGCCCCACAAGCAAAAACACCCAGTGCAAGCAAACCAATTTTTTTCAAGGTTTGGAACATGCCAAATTCTAGTAGAAACCTCCATAGGTTCCCACTTTGTATTGGTTTCCAATTTTAAAAGTCTAGTTAACTAGTTTTCCTAATTTGAGTCAAATTGTTAGAGAAACTTTGGAAATTTTTAAAAGTAGGAAACCAACTCTATATAAACTATCATATCATATTTTTGGAGGCTCATCAAGGCTGGAAAATTCACGCTCTCTCCTTGGAAAAACATCCAAGACTATCTCTCTTTTCTACTCTCAAGTTTTTTTCTCTTTATCTCCTAGTTTTTCAACTCTAGTTCAAATTATTTTGAGAAAACCTAAAGACCCATCAAGTAAATTCAAATTCCCATCCAAAGATGCTGATATAGATCAGTACATGTGTTTGAAAAAAGTTCTTCAACTTCAATTCCCGCAATTTGAAGAATCATTCGGTTCAACTTGCGGGTCCGCTGCGATCGGATTGTTCATGGCCGTTCGAGGTTCCTAGGTTCCTAGGTTATTGGCAAAAATCACCATAAGACCATCTAAACCCTAGGTTCCCGCGTTAAAGGCAAAATCGAAGAGAAATTTTTTGTTTTACACGATTATTTAGTTCCGTTGCACGTAGCGATTTCGCCCGGGGGTTACGACCCTTCCAACCAAACCTACTTTGGGCATATTGTTCTTTGGGCATATCATACTACACCCAAGACAGCTATCGGGGAGTCCCCATCCAACTTAATCTTCAAGACTGAAACACTGGTCCTGGTGGAAGTCAGTGTTCCCCAGTTCCGAAGGGAAAAGTTTGATGAGCAGCGCATTGATGAAGGGTTGAGAGCAAACCTCGACATGACATGACATAAAAAGTTGTCTAAGGAAGGATTTCAAACAATTTCCCTAGACATGACATTTGAGCACATAATTTTGCTAGAAGAAATACATAAATCAATACAAGTATATACTAATCTAGCAAATGCCATTTTTATCCAAATTAGAGTTCAAATATGAAAGATATACTCTTATGGGTTTAACTTGAACTCATGGCAATGAAGAGGTTGATATTCATGCAAGATCAATTATGGTATTCACATTAAGTGCTCTATTGTGGTTTTACATGTGGATTGCTATTAAGTGCAAAATGATCTAAGTCTTAGTGAGTGCACTTAGAGTAGTATATATAGATATATAGGAATCAAACAATATAAGTCTATTGTATCTGTAAGTTGTTTCTTTAAGAAAATGTGATCTTTAAAACACATATGAGGCTAGATGCAAGGAAATAATAATGTGACATCTAGCACCCAAATAAACTCAAGTGATATGGCATTTAAGCTCAAGATTAACTAGATACATGGGAATCATGCATATTGTATCTAGAAGTATACATTCCTATAGACACCCTCATTTTGCTATACTTTAAAAAGTAAATGATTTGGTAGTTTGTCAAGTTTCGAGTCCGTATTCCACCTAGGATTAAGCATCTGTGCATTTTAGGGTAGATTTTGCCTTGTTGAAGGAATTCTGAAGTTGATTCGCAATCTTAAAGGTTTCTAGGGTGTTCCAATGGTATCTAGAAGATGATAATTCAAGTTTCCAACCAACTGAAAAAAACCTGTTATTTTTAGAATTTTTGGATTTTTCCTTATTTTTGCCTATTTTTACACTACAAGGGTATTTTGGTCATTCCCAATGTGTCTCGTTTGACCCCCGAGTTATATTTGAGAAATCTTGAGTGATTTTATAAATTTTGAAAAAGCTGCTATTTTTAGAAATTCATGGAGTTTCCACATTTTCATCATCTTATGGATATTTCAATCATTTCTCGTATATCCAAAACCATCTCGAGGGTACGGCTGATGGATTAAGAGTAATTTCATAAGATTTGGAAAACCTGCTAAATTTAGATCTCTCAAGATTTTCTCTTAGTCTTGCACTTCTGGGGTATTTTAGACATTTCCAACATATCATATTTGGTCCCTAAGTTGTGTCTAAGAAATCTTGAGTCCGTTCATAAATTTTCAGAAATCTGCTATTTTTGGAATTTCTTAGTTTTTTCCCTAGTTTCGCCAAATTCTAGCACCTCGGGGTAATTTGGTCTTTTCCTCTGTAATTCTTTTGATCCCCGAAATATGTCTGAGAGATTATTAATGATTTTCTGAATTTTGTAAAACCTGCTAAATTTAGAATTTCTCAGGTGTTTCGCTTAATTTGGAAATTCTAAGTGTTGATGGCATCTTGGGTATTTTCAGGGGATACCAAATGATCATGTTTAATATTGCTCACCGAAAGGACCCAATTTTAAAAATTTCTATTTTTGAAGTTTGACTACAGACTTTCCATTTTTAATTTTTCTCTTTAGGGGTGAACCAATATGAGGGCATTTTGGTCGCATTTGGATGTCTAACAGTCGAATAGGGGCATTTTGGTCCAAAAAGTTGTTTTCCGAAAAAGATGGTCCGATCATATGTGAGGGATGCACCATAAATGTCAAATGGGTTGGGTCCATATATAGAATGTTGAATTTAGAAAAATTTTATTGAACTTTTACGGAAAAATCCTAAACCCGTGTGAAATGGCCGATTGGGCTTTAGCCCCCAAAGATGGAGCTCATATGGGTTCACCCATATGGGTCGACCACCATGGTGGGCGCCCCACATGGCTAACCCACATGAGTTGAGCACCCAACCTTGATGATGTCACAAGTTAAAAGAAAAATAAAAAGAATAAAAAAGAAAAGAAGGAAAGAAGGAAAAGATGAATGATTGCTTAAAAAAGTTTTATTCCAAAGAAGCAATGTGGAATGAGAATAGCATGTCTTGATTGACAAGAAATTAAGATTGGAATCAAATCCAATTTGAAAACAAGAAAGAAAGAAAGCAAGAGGGAAAAATTGGAAACAAGCCAAAAAGGGAGCTCTCACATTGGAAATTACTATTTTTCTCTTAACCCTAGCTTTTTTGTATAAAAATCAAAGCAAACAATCCTAGGAAAGATTCAAAATTCGTCCTTTTTCTCTCTCCTTCCAAGAAAAAAAAAGAGAAAAAAGCCTCTTCTCTCTTGAACTGTGTTTATCTCTCTCAAAGGTTCTTCACAAAAGGGTTTCTTGAATTTCCTTTTCTTCTTCAACAAATCGTATATCAAGGATCTTTGGGGTGTTGTTTGGGTTTTCTTCATCATACCAAAGGGTTGGACAAAGTGAATACCTCGGATTACCAACCCAAGAGACAAGGAGCGCGATCAACGGTAGGATCTTTATCTTTGTAATATCAAAAGTAGAAAAGCATGCTAAGGTTTTACTTTTGATAGATCAAATCAATGAATTTTTCCTTGAAATTTTAGTATGTTATAATATAGATTATAAATTTTCAAAATCCAAAATTTCACCAAAAAATTAATTTTCCTCCATTTAATAATGATTTTCTTTCGTTTTTTATTCAATATGGATATAAATCGGATTATCAAAGAAAGTGTTCGAAAACGTGCGTTTCTTTAAAAACTGATATTTTTTGGGATTTATATAAAATAAAATACTACTGAAAACTTAATTTTCAATCGCGGTTTGGCCGTTTTAATGTTCATTTTACTTTCAAAAAATAACATGAAAGGGGTTATTTCTTGATGAATGAAACCAAAAGTATATCAAACCATGTCCAAAATTTGTGAAATTTTGTTTCCAAACCAATATTTTGATTTCTAGACCACCCAAAATTTGTTGGATATTTTTGAATTTGTTTAATCTGGTTTTAAATTATTTTACATTTCGGCCATTTTTAAAAAAACATTAAAAGCTTTTAAAAATTGATGAAACTTTCCAGAATTAATGTTCCAAAATAAATTGAATTTCTCATGAAATTGTTGTTTTGAAAAAAGGTTTTTTTATTTGTTTTCTAATCGCTTCTTCATTTAACGTGTCGTAATTCTTTTTTATATTAAATTAATAAAATTTTGAATCTTTTTCCAACAAACCAGTAGTTTAGGCCATTAGAAGGTTAGTGAAAAAATTTGAGAAGATTTTACAAAGGTTTAATATGATTTCATAATTTTCTTTAAAAAAAACAGGTTTTAATTCGTAGGAAACGAAATCTCATTTCTATTTAAAAATCGATTTTATGGAGGAAATTTAATTTTTAAGTTTTGAAATTTTGATAGAAACTTTTATAATCTATTATATATCTACTGAAATTTTTAATTTGATTTTAGGATACCATTAGGTTTGCTTTTTAAGTAATTCTTTAGTTTCATCCGATTTTTGTCAGAATTTCAATTGGCATCAAATCATAGTAAAAACCCATGAAAGTCATACAGTAGTCTAAGCTCAGGATTATAGTTATACTGTAAGAGTTTGAGTTGATTTGAAATTGATATGCTATAGGTTGATGTGTTAATCTATAATCTGATTTGAATTTTAAAAAATCCAAAATTGATATCAAATCTAAATGATAATTCATGCAAAGTTTTCAGTAAGCTCTAATCATCTATATATTTATTCTGTGAAAGTTTGGAGTAAGTGAAAATTGATATGATATAGGTTACTGTGTTAATCTATAATCTGATTTGAATTTTAAAAAATCTTAAATTGATATCAAATCTTAATGATAATTTATGACATTTTTTCAGTAAGCCACAATCATCCATATCTTGTTACTGGAAACGTTTCAACTGATTTGGAGTTTGATTGCTTAGGGTTACTGTGTAATCCTAACAATATGGTTTTAATGATATTAAATCACAATTTAATAGCAAATGAATACAAAAGTCAGTAAATATGTCCAAAAAACCTTAACTTTTCATCATAAATTCAATCCCTAACTTTTTTGAAACAGAAACCTTAGGTTTCATATATTGCCTTTGTAAATTAGCTATGCTGTGACAATTTAACTGCCGAGATCGTAACCATAATCGTATACTAATTGCTATCGATCCAGCATAATTGGAGTGCGTAAATTGTAGTATGTTATTGGCTCCGAGGTCCACTGTCCACAGAAATCTTGAGAAACATGCCAGGCAATAAGATACTATAACTTACGTGCTAAATTATACAAGGGTTGAGAGCACGATTCCCTTCTATGGTTGCGATTCAAGGCCGAAACTTGCGAACCATAGAGCCTTTGGTATTTCTTAGATGTTTAGGAATCGAAAATCCTCAAAAATTGAAAATCATTAAGTTCAACAAATCGAATTAACTCGATCCGCGTCTTAAGAGCCGTAGGATTACGGTCTCCTATCGTAGGAACCTTTAGGGCCCCTTAGGAACACTTACGTCACGTTGTGTCCTAAGTTTTAGGGAGTCCTAGAGTTAGGAGTCCAACCTCATTACGGTCGTTTGCTATGGATAGCAACCGTGCCATAGATCTAGTTACACTAGTCACCCAATTTATTCCTAGGACAAACCTAGTTACATAGGATGTAGGTTAACCTGCATTAGTCTAAAAAACGTCTTGTACTTAGCTTGGACCATATATCATCTTAGATGAAGTCCTAGGATAATAAAATCTTCAACTTGAACTAAATAATTTCTTTTAAACTGTTAAAACAGCCAATCCAGTTTAGATCGGTGTCCTAGATGAGTTAGGCATAAGTAGCTTAGTTCAGGTGCACCGAACTACGATCGACTCTGATTCCAGTGAGGCTGGGATACGTAGGCAACTTGGATACTTGAGTGGCATACCAAGCCCGAGTCGGCTCCACACATAAGTGGTGGGATTTTATATATTAATCCTTAAATTAAAAGTAATTAAATCATTTAGGACTTTCCATGAAATTAGAATTTTAGGAGAACTTTCACTTAGATTGAATTCAAACAAATTAAGAAAATCAAGATACACATTTAGGAATTACATTGAAATTAGATCTTAGGATGCATGTCACGTAGTTCACACATTAATATAGAGTTAAATGAGCAATTTAAAAGAAATTCAAAAGAGTTAACTTTTGAAATTGAAGACCGATTATCGGGCAGGAATGGTGCATGTGGTGGTAACTCCTCATACCTTTCATTCTCGTAACCAGGTAACGAGTCTAGATTTCTGGTCAATTATGGGTCCTAGATCCCTCATCTAGGTGGCGACTCTGTCACTATCTTTTGCGTGGAATTCGGATTGCCTTAGTGATCCCAAGTTCACGGAAAAGATGAATTAAATCACACCTTGCTAGGCTCGGCGGCTTACCCCTGCCCTTATGGGTACTGGGTTGCACGTTTGTTTGCACCCTATGGCTTGGTTGCTGCCTGTTTTATTGGGTAATTAAAATCAATAATAAAAAGCACACGCCATTCGCATGGGTACGAGAGATCAAGAGAGAGTGTAGCGCCTCGCGCGCCTCACCCTCTCGCGGGATCGGGTCCCACAATTCCATGGGATTTGACAATTTTAGCTCAAACATAAACTAGACATCAAGTGAGATATCTAGGGAACCTTTTCGAATAGATATAACAATTTAGTGCAATGTGTCAAAGTTTAATACAAATCAAGTTTTAAGCATATAGACTTTGGATTTTCAAAAAGATAAACATTTAAGCACAAAATATGGATACGTGGCATTAATACGAAATAGACATTTTTGTATCCAAACAACCATTTTCATATGATATAAATATTGAAGCACATCCTTACATCTACTAAGTCATAAATAGATCAAGTAGGGGGTTTTGGAAGCCAAACCATCTTGGGTCCATGCAAGTTTGTTCTACGAAATAACTCATATTTTCTAATCCACACATACTTGCAAGATTTCACAAATCTAAGTCTACACACAGATTTGTGATGACCGAATCTACCATAATAATCACATGAATAATAAGAATAGGTAGATGATGACCTAGATGAACAACTACAAGAATGCATAGGTACACAAACATGTTTATCATTCATTTCTTGTTAGGGATTTGTTTTCCAACTCTAGTATTTCTTTTTCTAATTTTATCTCTTCAATTTCTTCTTTTAGAACACTTAGTTCATGAGATGTGTTTACCCATAGTTTCTCTTCTTTTGTTTTTAATTCCTTTATTTCTTTTTCTAATTTTTTGTTGTTTTCAATTAACTTCCTTTTTTCTTTAAGTAAATTTTAATAGTTATTTTCAAGGCTTTCAAATTCCTTAGAAATTGAGTTGAGAGAGTTTTTAAGTTTTTGATTCTTGGAGACTTTAAGATTTAAGACATCATTTAGTTTCTCACATCCACCAAGAAGTTCATCAATTGTAAGATACTCATCATTATCATTATCTTCTTCATTGTTGTTTTCTAATCCCATAAAATATTTTACATTAAAAATATTTTCAAGTGAGGTCCATATTTCTTAGGCATTTTAACAATTAGCTATTTTATCAAACATATGAGAAGGTAAGGCACAACATATGGCATTCATAGCTTTTGAGTTCAAGCAATATAGTCTTTTATCATATTCACTATTTTTTTTAGATTTAGAGTTTAGTGCAAAGCTATTTTCAATTACTTTTAATAATTCACTATCTAGACTCTTAAGATAAGACCTCATACGAACCGACCAAGATCCATAATCGATTTCATCAAAACAAGGAAGTCTAAAAGCCATTAGGGTGCCAATATAGATCTTTTCTCTTGAAGAAATTTAAAAATTCAGAAATCTATATAAGAGCCTTTAGCTTTGATACCAAGTGAAATCCCACTAGGCAACCCAAGAGGGAGGGGGTGAACTGGGTGTCTTTAAAAAAATTTAACCTCTTTAAAAACTTTTGTATGATTTTCAAAATCTTAAATGAAAATCCTCTCTTAGACCTTTTGTCAAACACTTATTAGATGGCTTTTGAAAACCCTAGTTGATTATTCCATTTTTAATCTTTCAATCAAAATACCTGCTGGTTGATTAAAGATTGTAAATCCCACAACAAGATAAAGGATTAGATGAATGGTTTCTTTAAGGCCTTCTATCAAACACTTGATGGAAGGTTCATACAAACTTAATTAACAAGATTAAATGGGCTAATTAGCAAGGTACTAGATAAGCAAGTTAATTATCAATACTAACTACTCACTCAATTCTAAGTGTATAAATGCAAGCACGAATAAGAGTGAGGGTGAGAGAGATAAATACCACACAAGGGATACGAATATTTATAGTGGTTCGGTCTTAACCCCAAGACCTACTCTACTATTCTCAAGTTTTGTCTCCTTGAGGAATCCACTATCTCCTAAGAAACTTAAATACGGCGTGGCGTTCCTTTCGCCTTGTACAATCTGAGCGTCCAAGCTCCAAGGGTCTTAAATACGGCGCCTTTCGTTGCTAAGTTTATAATGAAGAAGAAGATGGAAGCATACTCTTTAGCCTCTTGAAGCCTTGATACATTGTAAAGCTCACAAGAGTCTCTCAAAGAGAATTACAAAGATAAGCCTGCTAGTCCATTGCCTCCAAAAATTGTCACATCTTTGAAATTTGTTCTTTGTTGTTTGCATACCACTCCCTTATCAAAGTTGGTAGGTCTAACCATGTCAGTGTCAAGTCCAAGTATGGTGAGTCTGTTTGTCTTTCTTATTGTGAGTCAGTTTCCATCCTTCTGTCGACTTTGATGTAAAGCCCCTTGTCGCATGTCGAATATCACCGATGTACATAAGCTCCTCTGTGAAATGAACATTTGTTTTCAGTGTCCAATTTCCCAAAATGATCACTCTTGTATATAATGTTAATAAACAAATTAAGAGACCCTCACCCTCCTCGGACGAGGACGCCAATGAAATTCCCCTGCAGGAAAGAGAGTTAAATGAGAGGAAGAGCGTCGAGCATAGCCACTTGAAGATAAAATCGAATCCGTTGATGTTAATATCTGTAGACATCCCATTTTGACCGGACCCTTTTCCCCAAAATCGAATAAATTCTCAAAGTGTCCCGAAAACTGAGTCCTTGAAATTTCCGAAACATCAAGTCCCGAGCGCAAAAAGAACCTGAAAACCAGAAAAAGTGCTCAATTGTAGATCATGTTCAAAATCCTTTTGAAGCCCGAGTGACCCTAAAACGCATTAGGTCTATTTGTTAGTTGCCCTAATCTTTTCTTTCTTTTTTACAAAAAAATCAAAAAAATTACAAAATACCCTAAAGCTTTGGCATGGACTCCTGTTTGAGTCCTCGAGTCCCGAGGCTTAATAGTACAACTCTGTTTTCATATTCTCGCCAACTCACCTTGCGCAAAATATTACCAGAGGGTTGCTACCATTCCTAAGAGCATCTCTGCAAATTTTCGAATAGAACAGACGAAAAAGTAAGAAAAAGACAAGTCAAACTTGTGTGGATATCAAACATTGGTGTGCAAACATACACAAGCTCTCCAAATTAAAAGCCGAGCTGAGTTGGTGCAAGTATCAAACCTTCCCCCTCTCGCATGTAACATGAAAAATGACAAAGTAGAGGGGGTGAATTAGCAAAATGTGGCTGTCCAAGGAGTGAAATTAGAGGGCAAAAGTATATTACTTCCTTCTAGAACCCCTTTCTTGCCTTGATCACCTCTATAGTGTTGAAAGGGTAGTCAAATTACTTTAAAGGGTGGCTGTCTAGGGAAGTAGATGGGGGAGTGAAAATATCATTTCCTTTTTTTTTATAGCCAATCGGGCTAGGGTTCTGAGGAGGGGGGTCTTCCATTTTTTGTTTTGAAGGGGGAGAATAGAGGAGAAAACCAACAGGAGATGGACGATAGCAGGAAGAGGGAAAGAGGGTTTGCTAGAGGTTAGCCACTATCATCGCCATTGATACCACCTTCATCTCCTCCCTTTTCCACCACCATAGCCTCTTCCCACCATCATCAACCACCATAACCCTCATCTTCTTCCTCCACTCGACCTCTATTTCCACCATCACCATCTCTTTCCTTCACTTTCACCTCCAATTGCCACCTCTGCCACCACTTCAGCCATCATCTACACCCCAAACACACTTCATTTACCTTTCTAGCCACCATTAAAACCCTCTTCCACCAGACCTACCTCCACTTCAGTTCGTTTTCACCACTACCTTCATCACCCTCTTCTATTACCACTTCCATTAACTACCACCATTGTAACCACCATCTCCGACCACCCCATTTGAGAGAGATTTGAGAAGAGAGATATTGAAGAAGAGGGAAATTAAAAGTTGCAGAGAGGGTAATTGAGCTACGGTTTGGATGAGGAAATAGAGAAAAAGATGAGTAGGAGCTTCTGATTTGGATATGGAATAGCGAAGAGAAGAGAGAGTTCGGCTAGGGTTTCCAAACCCATTGAAAGGAGGGAGTCGACCTCCCATCTTTGGCATTCCTTGGTGCCGTCTACCACCTGGAAACCCATTTTTTCTTTTAACCCCAACCCTAACTTCAGCAATACCCATCAAATCCAACCAAAAACCCCCTTGAATCCGAACCCTGTTTAATCATAGACCCCATTTTCCCCTCTCATTTCTCATTTCCATCACCTCTATCTCACACCCTCATAACCCATTACTCATTTTCCACAAATCTGACTTCATTCCCTTCTTTGGAGCAGCCATCCCATCTCCAACATATCCCTAGATCTAGAACCCCTTTACTCCCATCATGTCTAACCTATTGGAACAAATGCACAAAATAAAATAAGATATTACCCAAAACATAGCAAGAAAGAACCAAGACGTAGAGGCGTGTAAGCGCTTCTTGAAGATAGTTGAAGCCTCTCTCACGTGCAAATAGAAGACAACTATGGCAACACTATCTCCGGGATTCAACCAAGCCCAGATTCCCTGTACATCCAAGAGAGTTGCATTACTCGACAATGGATCGTGTATCCACATCCGATCGATAAAACAAGTGAAACAAGTGTTTGTTCAAATGATTTTTCTCTTTGAAAATAAACTCTATGAAAAAGGATTGTATTTTTCATACCCTTCTCAAAACCAATTGATCTCTTGAAAAGATATAGGTTCATTGAAGAAACTTACCCACCAATGTGACTATTAAATGGAATCATAGAAGTCCCAAAAGTCATTTCTAAAACAAAGAGTCACCACTAATGAGAGCACTAAAGGCACACCACTAGTGAGAGAACCGAAGAGCCTCCATTAATGGAACAAGAAGAGTCTCACAAAGAGTCAAAGCTTATCATGAATCTATTAATAAAACCAATTAAATAGATTCATTAGTCTAACTCTTCACTTATCCAAGTAATGGCCTTTGGAATTTCAAGGAATATGAAAAGCCACAAATTTAATTTTCATGAATACAATTTGAAACACATTTCTAACAAAATTAATTTCCCAAAATTACATTTGTAAAATATAATTTGAAACACTTTTCCAACAAACCCCCACTTGTTTCAAATTTAGTTTTGATCGGCACAGTCATGTATATCAAAGATGGTGTCTTTGGACTTGAACTACTGCCTAGTGAATATGTTTCTTGATTCATTTAGGATCTTAGTGGACAAAGCCTTGAACTAAGAACCACGTTAACAAATCAGAAATATATCACATACACTTCTGTTTCAGAGATGAAGTACTAAAGCCCGACACGTTACGGCCATGTGTCTAGAATCCAAAATTCAGAGTGTTCTAAAGATCAGAGCCAATAAATCCTATAGGAAGCGGCCAAACTTCCACACCCAGATCGGTGAATCCATCATGGATGGGTTAACTTGCAAACTCGCCATACAGCTATGGATATTTCATTAAGAGAATTATATTCTCATCCTCTTACATGCAAGTTCCACTTGGTGAATCTATCAAGAGTTGTCCTGTCAACTTTAACCAAACCATTGGTCTATAGATTCATTAAAAGAATTGAATTATCAACCTCTATCTCATGCAGGATCATGCACATACACATCATAGGGAGGGAAATAAGAAATCTTACTAATGTGCACCAATAGTTGTAACATTATTTCGTTCTTCCCATTGAAAACCGAGGGGAATATCAACTAGGTTGGGTATCCATAATGTACAACTTACATTTCACTAGGCTTTAAACCCATCCCCTTCGATGTATCAGACACAAGGTCTCTATCCAAACCCTTTGACAAAGGATCCACCAAATTTAATCTTTATTTAACATACTGAATGGCTATAATTCCATCAATCAGGATCCTTCTCACATGATTGTGCTTTAGACTTACTTGTCTAGATTTGCCATTATAGCACTCGCTACTTGTCCGAAATAAAGCAGCCTTATTATCACAATACACTGTCAAAGGTGGTATTGGCTTACTCCATATTGGTATATCAACCAAGATGCTTCTGAGCCAATCAGCTACCTCTCCAGCAGAGGACAATGCAATGAATTATGATTCCATGGTGGAGTGAGTAATACAAGTCTGCCTCTTTGATTTCCAAGAAATCGCAGCTCCACCCAAAGAGAATATCCATGCAGTCCCAGATACATAATCTTCTTTATCAAAATTCCATGTAGCATCACTATAACCTTCAATAACTGTTGGGAAGCTACCATAATGCAGTCCATAACTCAAAGTACCCTTCAAGTACCTCAATAATCTAATAAGAGCATTCCAATGATCTCTCCCTGGATTACTTGTATACTTACTCAGTGTGCCAACAACATAAGCAATGTCTGGCCTTATACAACACATAGCATGCATAAGACTGCCAATAATCTTGGAATACTTAAGCTGTTCAATAGCTTGACCATTGTTGCGTAGCAACTTGACACTTGGGTCAAAAGGAGTAGGAGCAGGTGTAGCATCAAAATGATTGAATCTCTTGAGAATCTTCTCAATATAACTTGATTGCGTAATAGCAATACTATTCAGAGATCTGACAATCTCGATTCCCAGAATCATATTTGCTTCACCAAGGTCCTTCATGCTAAAATTCGAAGCAAGAAACCTCTTAGCTTCAATAACCTTTTCAATGTCGGTACCAAAGATGAGCATATCATTAACATACAGGCATATAAGAACACCTGAATTATCTCTGAACTTGCTAAAGATGCAGATGTCTCCTCCATTAATCATATATCCATTGGACAACATCACACTTCTGAATTTCTCATGCCACTGCTTAGGAGCCTGTTTCAAGCCATAGAGAGATTTCAATAGCTTGCAAACCTTATGCTCTTGTTCAGGAGTGATAAATCCTTCAGGCTACTCTTTGTAGACTTCTTCATCCAAATCATCATTGAAGAATGCTATTTTAACATCCATCTGATGAATAACCAGATTATGAATAGCAACCAAAGCAATAAGAGGTCTTATAGAAGTGATCCTTGCTACCGGAGCAAAGTATCAATATAGTCAAACTCTCTCTTTTGCTTGTACCCTTTAGCAACCAATCTGGCCTTAAACTTGTCCAACTAGCCATCAACTTTGAATTTCCTTTTGAGAATCCACTTGCAACCAATAGGCTTCAACCTGATGGAGGATCTACCAAAATCCAAGTGTCGTTAGACATGATAGAATGCATTTCATCATTAATAGCTTCACGCCAGAAAAGAGCATCATTAGAGGACATAGCTTCAGCATATGTATCTGGATCCTTGTCCACCATGAGAGTACAGAAATCAGGTCCAAATGTTATAGGAATAATGACCCTTGAACTTCGTCTAGGTGTAACCCTTTCTGGTGATTCAACAGCTCTTCTCTTCATTCAGTTGAAGAACCAGCTTCAACTTTTATGTCTTTCTTTGGAAACACGTTTTCAAAGAAATTTGCATGCACTGATTCAACAATAATGTGAGGGGACGGAGTTTCCAGATTCAGAAATCTATAAGCTTTACTGGTTGTAGAATAACCAATAAAAATACAATCAACTCCTCTGTAGCTGAGCTTTGGAGTATCCTTATCTGGCAACCGCACATGAGCTAAACATCCCCAAACTCTAAAATAAGAGATATTTGGTTTTCTGCCATTCCACAGCTCATATGACGTCTGATTGATCTTCTTTTGAGAGATCCTGTTCAAAACATGACAAGCAGAAAACAAAGCTTCTACTCACAAATTTTCAATTAGTCCAGAACTAGTTAACATATAGTTAATCATTTCAATCAGAGTTCTATTCTTTCTTTCAGCTACATCATTTAGTTGAGGAGTATAAGATGCAGTCAATTGTCTTATAATTCCATCTCTTTCATAAAGCTCATGAAACTCACCCTTCATGTATTCACCTCCTCTGTCTGAACAAATGGTCTTAATTTTCAAATTCAGCTTGTTCTCAACTTTTGCTTTATATGCTTTAAACTTTTCAAAAGCTTCATCTTTTGAATTTAAAGGACATTCATAGGCATATTTAGAATGGTCATCAATGAAGGTTATGAAATAACGTTTGCCATCTCACGAAATGAAGTCCATTTCACAAAAGTCAGTGTGAACTAACTCAAGGAGAGTGGTGATTCTTTCAACAGATTTGAAGGGTTTCTTAGTGATCTTGCACTTATTACATATCACACATTGATTATCATGATTTCTATCACAATCGATTATAACTCCACTAACCATGCGAGGAATTGAGTTATAGTTCATGTGATCTAATCTTTGATGCCATAAATCCAAGGACTCATCAATATAAGCAGAAATAATTTCATTTTCAATGCTAAGCTTAAACATGCCATTTATAGAATAGCCCTTACCTACAAACATACCATTCTTTGATAAAATGAATTTATCAGCTTCAAAGACCATCTTGAATCCATGCTTAGACATAAGTGCTCCAGAGACAAGATTCTTGCAGATTTTAGGAACATGCAACACATCCTTCAAAGTGATAACTCTTCCAGAAGTGAATTTTAGCTCAACAGTGCCAATAACCTTGGTGGATGATGAGTTGCCCATGTACATTAACATGCCATCCCCTACTACTTCATAATGTTTGAAGAGATTCTTGTCTCTTGCAATATGACAAGATGCACCAGTGTCAATCCACCATTCAACTTCATTTCCCACCATAAAGTTTTTAGTCACCATTGCGACGAGATCATTTGAGTCTTCTCTTTTCTTCTTATTCTTTCCATACTTAGGCTTGCGACAATCCTTTGCAAGGTGACCAATCTTGTGACAATTGTAACACTCCTTATCCTTGGCAGAATTAGAGCTAGAAGGCTTGAAGTTCCTCGCATTCTTTGGTTTCAGAAATTTTCTTGAATTATTCTTTCCAGAATCTTTCTTCTTCTCCTTCACAAGAACAACATGAGCTTTAATTATCGGTTCCTTCACAGTCTCCTTGTCACGTTTTCTGGTTTCCTCCTCGATGTGTAAATGTTGCATAAGTTGCTCAAGAGTGAGATCTTCTTTCTTTTTTTTGAAATGGTGAGTGAGATCTTCTTTCTTGTGCTCCAATTTGTTGCGATATTCCTTCCAAGATGGAGGAAGTTTAGCAACAATAGCCCCCACATGAAAATTCTCATCAAGCGTCACGCCAGCAGCAATAATATCATTAGCAATTAACTGAAACTCACGAACTTGAATAGAGACATCCTTATCATCAATCATTTTGAGCTCCATATAATTTGAAACCAGGAATTTCTTTGAACTAGCTTCCTCTCCTTGGTAAACAGATCGCAGAGTGCCCATAAATCTTTGGCAGTCATGCACTTTTTAGAGTATTGATCAAAGAAGGAATTAGACATCCAACTAAGAATGTGATTCTTGCAAAAATAGCCATCATCATTCCATTTAGCAATCTGATCAGTGATTTCTTTGGCTTGATCAGATGATGATTCCGCTGTTGGACTTGCAGGACATGGTTGAGCTAACACATAAGCCAATTGAAGTTGACGAATGTAGAACTCCATCCTAGTGTGTCATCTCTGAAAGTTATTTCCATCAAAAGTCTCAAAATTCGGGTGAACAATCTTATTAACTCCATTAGAAGCCATGAGAGTTAAACTATCTTCAATTTGTTGTAACAAATGCATAAAATAAAATAAGATATTACCCGAAACAAAGCAAGAAAGAACCAAGACTTAGAGGCACGTAAATGCTTCTTGAAGATAGTTGAAGCCTCTCCCACGTGCAAATAGAAGACAACTATGGCAACACTATCTCCGGGATTCAACCAAGCCCAGATTCCCTGTACATCCAAGAGAGTTGCACTTCTCTACAATGGATCGTGTATCCACATCCGATCGATCAAACAAGTGAAACAAGTGTTTGTTCAAATGATTTTTCTCTTTGAAAATAAACTCTATGAAAAAGGATTGTATTTTTCATACCCTTCTCAAAACCATTTGATCTCTTTAAAAGATTGAGGTTCATTGAAGGTATTCAAACAGGGTGGCGGGTTTGTATTGACTACCGAAAGCTTAATGCCGCTACTTGGAAGGATCACTTTCCTTTGCCTTTTATTGATCAAATGTTAGAAAGGTTAGCAGGTCATGAGTATTATTGTTTTCTTGATGGATATTCCGGTTACAACCAAATTCCCATAGCTCCTGAAGATCAAGAGAAAATGACATTCACATGCCCCTTTGGAACGTTTGCTTATAGACGCATGCCTTTTGGGTTATGCAATGCACCGGCAACTTTCCAAAGATGTATGATGAATATCTTTTCTGACATGGTGGAGACCTTCTTAGAGGTTTTTATAGATGACTTTTCTATTCATGGCTCCACCTATGCCGAATGTTTACATCACTTAAAAATTGGTTCTAGAAAAGAGTAGAGAAAAGAACATTGTCCTCAATTGGGAAAAGTGTCATTTTATGGTAAAAGAGGGCATCGTTCTAGGACATGTGATTTCTAAAGAGGGAATTAAGGTTGATAAAGCCAAGGTGGATCTCATTGTCCATCTTCCACCGCCCAAAAGTGTGAATATTCGATCATTTTTGGGCCATGCGGGCTTTTACCGGCATTTTGTAAAAGATTTTTCTAAAAATGCTAGGCCTCTAACCAACTTGTTAGCAAAAGATAAAAAATTTGAGTTTTCCAAAGAATGCTTCGATTCTTTTGAGTGTTTAAAAAAGGAGTTAACTACGGCTCCCATCATTCAAGCACCCAATTGGACCGAACCGTTTGAAATTATGTGTAATGCTTCCGACTTTGCAATAGGAACCGTGTTGGGTCAAAGATTCAATAAATTACCGCATGTATTCTATTATGCAAGTAGAACTCTCAATGATGCACAACTCAACTACACCACTACCGAGAAAAAATTTCTAGCGGTTGTGTTTGCATTAGAGAAGTTTTGATCCTACTTGATTGGATCGCATGTGATAATTTATACCGACTGTTAGAGATATTAAATAACCGCAAGTGCACGGATCGTGTAAATACGGGTCGAACTCAGGGAAGAGAAATCTAGTTGTCAATCCTATTCTTGTACCGATTAGAATACTAGCTATGATATAATGTTCCTGGAATGGACTCAGGATTTCGGTGGACTTAGACCTCGGAGCCAACTCTATATATAAGCGTGTATTCTATTCAATCTAAGAATCAAATTCAACTACGATCTTGATTTGGAAATCTTAATTTAGGCAAAGTGTACCAAAATTCTAATGATCTTGACTAACTACTTATCTAATCTAATTAGAAAACTAAAATTCTAAAGGCCTAAGTTAATTGAAAAATTGCGAAAGTAATTTGGAATAGTGTAAAACTCTTAATTCAATATAAAAGATTACTTAGGGTTAGAATCCACGATGGGTTTGGATTAGATTGATTAATTAAAATATCTCTTGAATTGGGTTGAAAATTCGATTAACTAGTCAATAAGGGATAAGATCAAAGGGATGTCATTCCTTATAAGTAATTAATCAAATCCACTCTCCAATTTACATTGATTATATAGAACTTTATATTTGTTAATCAACAATCATTCATACGAAAGGGGAAAGCCAATGGCATGAATGATTGGGATTTTTCAAACACAAAATCCTACACAATTTTTCAATTGAGTAGATTGATTTAATTATAAATATTTCTCCTTCCCCATGGCTTCAACTAAACCCTAAGTAATTAGGATTTAGTTATTCATGAAGAAGGGAAGAAAAATAAAAATAAAAGAGATAGATGGGAGAAAGAGTGCCATGTATAATTACTTGAAAATAAAACTAAAAGAAAAATAAACTCTCAACTAATTTGAATTGAAACAAAAATACATCTACTTGAACTTGAAAAATAAATAACAAAAAAAAACAAAAAGAACTTATTCTTTTTCTCCTCCAATCTTTGGTTGAATCTTCCTCCTTCAAGCTTTAATGTCACCTTGAGTTTGAATGGTGGATGATTGATCCTTGGTTGAGAGTAGAAAAGAAAAAGAACATGAAAGAGAACAAGAAAACCTAAGAGAGAGAGAGAGAGCTTGAGAATGGTGGAGAATTGTAGAGAGAATGCAGAGAGATGTAGATTTCTCTTCAATATAATACTTTTTTCCCTTTCTATCTTCAACACCCAAGAGAAACACTAACTATTGGAAAGTGTATTGTAATTTTGGAAATCACCACCTGTAGTTGGCAATTTTGTGACTTTGAGTATTTGTTGGTAATGGCAAACTTCCTCTTTTCTTTCTTCATAATTTCAGCCACTTGGTATTCCCTTTTAGTAAATTTTTGTTTACTTTTCTCTTGCTCCTCTTACTCTTACGTGGGAATCGGTGCTCTTTTGCTACAAAACAAAATAGCATGATTATGCATATATTAGAAGAATGATCATCAATTGAAACTTCCGAAGATCAAACTCCACTTCATAATCTCCATGAAGAAGTGATAATTTGTCGAGATTTTGAACATGTTTGAATACGTAAATATCCAGTGTGAGCTTCAATGTAGGATCGAATAAAAATGGATCGATGTAATTGGATGAAAAAATCGATGTAATATTTTTCCATTCACCCATCACTTCAATATCAATCAGTACGCCTAATATGCAATTGGATCCAATTTCTTTTGTGATGAATTCATTGAATTGCCGTTGAAGTTCCTCATACTCCTCATTAGTTTTAACAAGTAGAGCAATGAATTTTCCATTATCCTTGGTCTCTTGATCAAATTCGTTATTGGAAAGAAAAAAGTTACTCTCATACCATTTCTTGAACCTTGCAATCCGTTATGGCTTTGGAAGTGGTTCGGTTTTGAGCTTGTGCTTGTTCACCATTTTATGAGATACGATATTCTCACAACTCCTACCATCGATCAAAATGGAGCAAACTTTGTCATGAGATTCGTATCGAGTCTTGAAAATATGGGAACGAAGCCAATCATCAACGGATCCAACATTTGGTGTAGCAAGTGCTTTTTGGATCACCAAACTTTCTCCTTCTTCGGGTTCGATTTCTTTTGCCCAAGATCCTGGAGTCTAGATTAGTTAATTATTCTAATCAAACTTTAACAAATACCTCTTTGAAGAAGAAATCAAGTAACCACGCTGCTTGATCTAGTCCTCGAATGATTGCGATCGTTCTAAACACCGCGGACCCCGCAAGTTGAACCGATGGATTCTTTTTCTTTGTCGGACTATTGTGAATTACAATAACTCTTATTCACCTATTTAAGGTCTGATCTAATCAGTACCTTTGTTGTAGAGAATACAGAAATTGATTTGAAGCCTTTCTCCTTGAAACTATTTCAATTGGAAGAGGGATAGAGAGTGAGAGACGGAGAGAGAGATGGAAAACTATTTTCCAAAGGGGGGAAGCAAGGGAGAACGAATTTTTGAGTATTCCATACTTGAAATTTCTTTCTTCCCTCTCTCTTTTATATAAAGTAAAGTTTTGGTTTGATAAATCCTTGTTTCTCTCTCCCAAATCCAATCTAATTGAGACTCCTCGAGTGAATGGGACTCTTCCAATTCTCCAAGGCTGTGTGGGGCCACTCAAGATACATGGGAGAACGTGTATGGAGGCCTTCCTCCAGCCCTTGTAGCCTTATCTCATAAGAGTTGGTGTTGGAAACAAATTGCTTGCTTTGTAGATCCTACAATTTAGTAATTCTTATCCAACAAAGAGTTTCAATGCAACTCAAAGTCCTTGAGCAATTGGGACTCTTTTTCCCAGCTCTCCAACTGATTTAGGAGTGTTGTGGGCCCCACAAACCTTATCCAAATGTGTAGTCCTATCCCAATTCCCAATTCCCAATTCCGTTCCAATTCCGCAACTTTTGCAAAACCGGTTTGGTAATAACTATCCTCATTTGGATTACACATTATTATGATAATTATTAATCAAATTAATAATACATAATAATGTATAATAATTAAATAAATAAATAAATAATTAATTAATTAATAATTTAATTGATTAATAACTCACATCAAATGGGACTTATTTCGGCTCCAATTTGTCTTCGAAAAATTCTCTTACTGTCTTTTGTTACTTTCCTAACAAAGACATGTATATATATAATTAATTAATTAATATCCACATTAATCTAACGGATCATATCAGTCCGTGCAATTACATAAAATGCAGAACCCTGATCCATTTGGATGTTACCGGGTCATTCGAGTCTTGAGTGGGATCCTTGCAGAGATCCGACGGTCAATCCTGCAAAACCCTATGGTGGGCCCCACTGCGATCTCGCTCTATAGTTAAACTTCACTCGCATTAGGTCAGTGGCCTCCTTCGAGACGTAACCCTGAAGATGGCTGTCAGATCATCTTACCCCTAATCACATCATGTATGTGCCAGTCCTTTCTTTGTAACCACATCTACTCAGTTGAGTCATACGGGAGGTGGACACCATTTACCCCTTGGCCCACTCTTGGTATTCCATTTTGGTCAAGCGGTGTTCCCCCTCCAATTGCATTTGTAAAATCCTTTGAAAACAATTCATTGTTTCATAAAACTTTTCGATAAACGTTTTATCAAATCCGCCTGGCCAGGCTATTTAATAGGCCTACCACTCTGACAAAATTGTAGATGTCAATCCCTAAATTTTAGGGCTAAGAATCTTTTGTTGAGTATCACTATTGGTCTCGAGGGTTTGCTCTAGGATATAGCTCTATCCGAATGTGACTCTAAAAATAGAATCACTATAAGATAAACTAAAACCCTAGAACGAACCGGCAGACCAATAAGATCCCTCAGGTCTAAGGACTTGTGCAGGCTCCTGTCTGGAAGAACAACTTTATACTTTCTTGTCCACAAGTTGTTCTTTATTTGATCCGGTTCGGTTACACGATTCAATTGTCGCACCCACTCTCCTTACTTAGGGTCCACTACCCAGATAACCGAGATAAGTCACCTCACGTCACGTGCATATAGGCAACACTGGTGCTAGCTGTATACAGAAAGAGATGTCCAGTCTCTTTCCCAACTAGGAACTATTAAGGCTTGCATAGAACCGAAATGTCATATCTCCTTGCTCCCTTGGATCTGTGAATGCTTTGAGCATGGCATTTCTACTATGCTACCTAAGGACGAATATGTGTCAATAAAATAAGCACATCACACACATTCATAAATGTAAATACCCATTCAAGTCATGAAATAAATCTTTATTGATTAAAAAATGCCATTCTACTACTTTCCAGGGCATATACTCTAACAATCTCCCACTTGCCCTCTAAGCCAGTTATGAATATATCTTAGACCCATTCCCTCCAGATGCTTGTCAAATACCTTCTGACTAAGGGACTTGGTCAAATGATCTGCCACGTTGTCCACTGAAGCTACTTTAGCTATGGCCACATCCCCTATGTCTATAATCTCTCGTATCACATGATATTTACGAAGGATGTGCTTTGACTTCTGATGAGACCTTGGTTCCTTTGCTTGAGCGATCGCCCCACTGTTATTACAATACAGCGTAATAGGTCTCTCAACAGAGGGCACGACTCTAAGTTTGTCTATAAATTTTCACAGCCATACCACCTCCTTCGCCGCATCACTCGCAGCGATGTATTCCGCCTCAGTTGTAGAGTCCGTTGTAGTGTCTTGCTTGCAACTTCTCCATGAAACTGCTCCATTAGCTAAGGTGAAGACAAAACCTGATGAGGATTTCATGTCGTCGACATCTAACTGAAAATTCGCATCAGTATATCCAGAAATGACTAATTCGTCTCCTCCATATATTAAACAGTAATGTTTAGTTCTTCTGAAGTACTAAAAAATATGTTTAACTGCCGTCCAATGCTCTGGACCTAGGTTTGATTGATATTTACTAACCATACTTACAGATAAACAAATATCTGATCTTGTACACAACATGGGAATTCTATTCATTTCTTCCTTCTCTTCTGATGTCTTAGGAGACATCTTCTTAGAGAGCTTGATTCTATGCCTAAAAGGTATTAACCCTTTCTTGGAATCTGCCATATGATACTTGATCAATACCTTATCTATGTAAGTTTCCTGTGATAGTGCAAGTGTCCTATTCCTACGGTCTCTAAACAATTTAAGGCCAAAAATATAAGATGCTTCAACCAAATTCTTCATAGCAAAGGTACTAGATAGCCATATTTTTGTATTAGACAACATTCCAACATCATTCCCAATTAGTAGAATGTCATCTACATACAAAACAAGAAATGTCACAGCACTCCCACCAACCTTTTTATAAACACAAGTTTCATCTACGTTTTGTGTATAGTCAAACTCTTTGACTGCTTGATCAAAACGAAGATTCCAACTGCAAGAGCTTGCTTTAATCCATAAATGGATCTTTTTAACTTGCACACTTTCTGCCTTCCTTCTCCGGCAGCTTCAAAACCTTCTGGCTGGATCATATAGATATCCTCTTGAATGTTTCCATTCAAGAAAGCGGTTTTGACATCCATTTGCCATATCTCGTAGTCATAGTGTGTTGAGATAGCTAAAATAATCCTAATAGACTTTAGCATGGCTAACGGTGAGAATGTTTCCTCATAGTCAATTCCAGCCTTTTAACTATATCCCTTCGCCACTAAGCATGCTTTGTAGGTCTCTACCTTACTGTCGGGGCCTTTCTTCCTCTTGAAGATCCATTTGCATCCAATGGGCTTAATGCCCTCTAGTGGATCGACTAAAGTCCTGACCCCGTTAGTGTACATGGAGTCCATTTCAGATTTCATAGCTTCCATCCATTTTCCCGCATCGATGTCTAACATCGCTTCTTTGTAGTTAAGGAGATCAATATCAATTTTATCTGAAATCACATATATTTTTCACCCAAGTAGACCAATCTATCAGGTTGTGTTATCACCCTTCTACTACGTCGGAGTGTTTGTATAGGTATAGTGGGCTCTTGCTCAGTGTTTCCTCTTTCCATTGGAGTTTCAGGTTGCTCTTCCGAGGCAATTCTATCCCTCGTGATAGTATCTTGGATGAACTCTTCTTCCAAAAATACCGCATTTCTGCTTACAAAATAATTTTGCTCACTTGGGTTATAGAATATATAACCATTTGTTTCCATATGATATCCAATGAAAATACACCTTTCGTTTCTTGTCTCTAACTTATCAATACTTATCTTTTTAACATGCGCGGAACAGCCTTCCAAAATTTCGGTAAACCCGAAGCCCCTTCGTCCAAACAGCGCCGTTGTGCTGCTGAATTTCGGAGACACGAGGCCCTATTGTCTAAATAGCGTCATTGTTCTGCCGAAATCTCAGCAAACCTGATGCCCCTCCGTCCAAATAGTGTCGTTGTGCTGCTGAATTTCGGAGAACACGAGGCCCTATTGTCTAAATAGCGCTGTTGTTTTGGGATTCCTACTTTGCTCACTAACTCTAACAATTCGAGCATTCAAATCTTACATTTTAGATCTGGACCGAATCCTCTAAAATCTGTTAAAGAACTTAGGTCTACCGTGATTTACACAAGCCCTGACACATAGCGAGTTCTAATTTTCATGGGAAATTCAATTTTAGGCAAGATCTTCAAACTATTATCTTTTATTCTAAATCACCGAATGTATCTAAGACATGAACATAGAGTGAAGTTGTGTTCCAAGTACTTGTGCTGCGCATCAAAATTTTTGTGCATTGGCTTCAACCGAGTGTTTTATAATGTGTTCAATCCTTCTTTTTTTTTTGCTCGGTTGTTCAATCCTTCTTCTCCACAGTGAACAGCTATTAAGGCTTAATTTAGTTTTTCTTCATTTGATTTTCTATTCAAGACTTTGATATGATCCTCGCTCATCGTACATCTTTATAGCTTGGCCACTGAACCAAATCAGGAACTAACACTTGCATTTGGCTGGGAATTGATCTATAGTTTTAGTACACGGTCTGTTTTAGGGTAATTTTTTTCCCAACAGGGTATTTTATCACCCTCAACTATAACCATTTCAAATTTGACCTGCTAGAATGAATACTCATCAAACCTTACCATCTATATAACATTGGAAGGACTCAAATTACACTCTCAACCACTTCACATTATCTCATTGGAATAGCCTTTGTTACAAACAAACTCCCTGTAACATTAGAGTAGTGTTTTCGAGGATTCAACTGCATTAGGGCAAATATTTTCTTAAGTGACTTTGTAACACGCCTTGAAACATCATTCATTCCTATCTCTACCAAAAGATTCATATCCCGATGTTACGAACCCTATCAGGTTCATAACGATTGTGATCTTCTTAGAGGGAAGATCAACCTTTTGATCCACTTCGAGGGAAGGATCAATCCTCCTTTGTGCACAAGAAACACTTTGTCAAACTAGTTTCTTCATTCCTTTCATTAACATTAGCATGTGCTTATATAAAGCACTTACAAATAAACATAGAAAATGATAAACATAGAAAGATCTAGAAAGATCTTATGATAAGAATAGAAATAGCCAAATAAAGATTATTCTAATTTAAGTAGGTATCCTAATCTAACATAACTACTAAATATATTAAGATATGATCTTATTCACTAAAATATCTAATTAACCTATTCCACTAAGTGGGACCCATCTAGGTACGTATCATTCCACCCGCCTTAGAATCAACCTTAATTGTCCTCAAGGTTGGAAATTAAGCTTGAAAAATAAGATGCGTAGGACTTTCTAAAATTCTTTTCTTTCTTTTTTTTTCTTTTTCCTTCCCGCTCATTTTCTTCTTCTCTTCGTCTTGCGATTAATTACTATTTTCATCATCAATGGTTGAGGCGACTCCATTTTCAAATCGATATCATT
Organism: Tasmannia lanceolata; assembly: GCF_043159265.1. NCBI lineage: Eukaryota > Viridiplantae > Streptophyta > Magnoliopsida > Canellales > Winteraceae > Tasmannia > Tasmannia lanceolata. Next base: position 46,686,700 of record NW_027518714.1, on the reverse strand, counting down.
GTGCCGTTCGTCAAGGCTCATTCGTTGCAATTTCTTTGAATGATTTAGATGTTGGCGCATCGATGGTTGTGGGTGAGAATCTTTTTGATGCATTGGATAGGTTGAGAGGAACGATGGACTCTTCGGCGACGACGTTTCTTTTCTGGATTTTTCACCTTTTCTTTTATTTGATTTCTGTCTGCCTTATTCTTTTCTCCTCTTCCTCTATTTCTCCATTTCTTTTTTATTGTGCAACCCTCCTCAATCGCTGTTGATTTTGTTCATGCCTTCCGCGAACCGACGATGTCTTTCCATCAAATCCAAAACAAGCGCTTTGATCTTCTAAAAATCTTCACGCATCGAATCCAAAATCTCCGAAGAAATAGCCATGGCGTAGGATCGACCGCTTTGATACCAATTGTTACGAACCCTATCCGGTTCGTAACGATTGTGATCTTCTTAGAGGGAAGATCAGCCTTTTGATCCACTTCGAGGGAAGGATCAATCCTCCTTTGTGCACAAGACACACTTTGTCAAAATAGTTTCTTCATTCCTTTCATTAACATTAGCATGTGCTTATATAAAGCACTTACAAATAAACATAGAAAATGATAAACATAGAAAGATCTAGAAAGATCTTATGATAAGAATAGAAATAGCCAAATAAAGATTATCCTAATCTTAGTAGGTCTCCTAATCTAACATAACTACTAAATATATTAAGATATAATCTTATTCACTAAAATATCTAATTAACCTATTCCACTAAATGGGACCCATCTAGGTACGTATCACCCGAACGAATTTTCATCGACACATGTTACGGTCCTAAGTGGGGGCCTACCCAAGAACAATGACTAGGGAAGGCCCAGCCTGCTACGGGAAAAATTTAGACTTGTTCTATTGTGCTCTATCAGTCATGAGCCTTTTGGACTATTGGTTAGGTATTTAGCTTTGGCGTGTTCACTTCATGGAAGGGGGAGAGAACTACCTCAAAGGTGCTATCTGATAAACAATCTAGAGTGAGCTGTGAGAGTGAAAGTTACCATAGAGTGGGCCACCGGAGAAGGAGCGATTGGAAAAAAAATGATCAAAGCGAAAGCCACCACATATTGAGCCTCCGACGAAGGATCCAATAGCGTGGTCGAATGTTATGGTCGTAAGTTGGGTCATAAGTGGGGACTGTTGGTGGAATGACCCTTCAGTCAAGGATATGAAAAGAACAAGAAGATGCTTCAAGGACCGTAATCGCTTTCCTTAAGACAATATTTGCCTCCACCAGTTGTGTGCAAAGGGGGTCCGCGAATTGCCTCCAAGATACAATGAAGCCTTGTAGGGCAATCCTACAATTGTTTAATGACGCTTTGCACAAGCAGAATGAAACCTAAAACACCTTTTAAGAACTTCAAGCCTTAGAGAAACTCACTAAAACTGTTTCTGCAGAAAACAGATTTTAGTGTTATGTTTTTATGAACAATTAACTTGAAAAACTAGTAATATAGAGGTTAATTTAAGAGAGAAAACAAGATTGCACAGCAATAACTGTTTTTCATACATGAAAAGACAGATTTCTGCTCTTATTATAGAGCACTAGACGTCTATTTTTCAAGAGAAACATCTCTTCAAGATATCCCTTTGATTGGTTTGAATAATGATCATTCGATCACAACTCTTTGCGATTTAAGTGTTTCGGATCACCCACAAAGTGTCCTTTGTATTTGAAAAACATCCATGACACTTGGGAAAGAAAAGATATGAAGAAATGATGAAAAACGGAAGTGAAAAGTCATGTCTATTTTCTCCCAACGGGTAGTTTTTCGAACAGTCGCGGTCGACCGCCGGCATACTTCTGTCCATTTTATTTTTTACGTTCCAAAGAACCGCGGTCGACCGACCTTCTGCGGTCGACCTCCGACACCTCCCTAGAAATCAATTAAGTTTCCAGTAACCAATCCCCGGTCGCCCGGGATACCCCAGTCGACCGGCCTTGTCTAAAATTTATTTTTAATTTTTATATTTAAAATTAAAAACTTGTAAATCATTTTAATTTTCAAATATCACTTTGCATTTTGAAAATCTCTAACAGGACCTGCCCAGGTACAGGCCAGGTTTGACCCAGCCTGATATGGAGCAAGTGTGAAGAGGTTAAAAGGTCATTTAATCATGGCAAGTTGTTCTCCAATGGTGTGGATTTTCATGGTGTCTAACCAAATCAATGGACCTGATCATCTGCCCCCGTCTCTAGAATTGGCACTGGGTCATATGCTTGTTCAAATTAAACTGAACACTAATGTCCGAAAAGTTTTATGAAAGATCATTCTTGGAACTATGATATTCTTTCTAATCATAAGATCGTTTAACGTAAATAAGTTAAGCTTACATATAGTTCTTACAATATAAAGCAACAACATAGATCCAAAAGCATCTCCACACCATGAAGCTTGGAATCTAAATTTTGATTCAGAGAGACATTGTTGGAGGAACAAGTTCAGCTCCCAAGTAGAACAAGAAAGACTAGTTTCAATTAGCATTAAAATCTTAAGTAAATCGTGGTTTGGCGACTACCATCAGATCGTTTGTTCTGTGCATTGTGATACCAAACACTTCAGTCATATCCAAATCTTTTGGTCCAATACCATGTGGAAGCTCCCAGTCAAAGCTGTGGAGAAGCTGAGCAAGAGCAAGCTCTACACTAGCCGTTCCAAATGAAATTGCAGGGCAAATTCTTCGTCCAGATCCAAATGGTATGAGTTCAAAATCCAGCCCCTTATAGTCGATAGAACTACCAATGAATCTCTCAGGTTCGAAGACTTCCGGATTCTGCCAGGAGTCTGAGTCCCTCCCAATTGCCCAAGCATTTACAAAGAAGCGGGTCTTTGAAGGGATTACGTAACCTCCAATTGTTACTTCTTCAATGGATTCCCTTGGGACCAATACAGGGGCTGGAGGGTGGAGTCTGAATGTCTCCTTGATCACTGCTTTCATGTAGTGAAGTTGAGGAAGATCTCTCTCTTGCACCATTTTTCTATCTCGTACAACTCCTCTTACTTCGTCTTGTGCTTTTCTCATCACTCTCGGGTTTATGATGAGCTCCGTCATCCCCCAATCGAGGGTTATGAAGGTTGTATCGGTTCCAGCAACAAACATGTCCTGCATTGATGGAAATGATAAATCAGTGGTTGAGTAAACTCACTAAACTAGCCCATAACTTAGGGTACTTTTGGCCATGGTTTAAAATTTCGGTTTCGGTAACCGTTTCAGACCCCACCAAAAACCGAAATTTCGGCCTGAAATTTGGTAATTTGGTTCCAAATTCCGGAGAGCCAAAATTTTGTCACACTTTTTTTTTTTTAATAAATAATATCTTTAAATCGAAATTTAGGACCGAAATTACGGAAATCCAAAATAAATCGCGAAAAATTGAATTTCGGAAAATTTCGGTTTCGGTCCCTACCGGAATTTGAAATTTCGGATTTTGGTCGAAATTTAAAACCATGCTTTTGGCTACCATGAATTTATTTTTCATAATAACCGGCGCCTCGAAGTGGTGAGAGAGGGGTTGGGCGGGAGAAATGGCTATAAATCAGTAAACAAAATACAGGAAACTAGCATCGCCAAGTGGTGGAAAGGGGCTAAAATCCGGAAACAAAAAACTTTACTCAAAATCCGATAGACTGTTTCCTGAATTTTTTTGCCACTTCTCATCACCGGAGAGACTAGTTTCCTGTTTTTTGTTTCCTAATTTTTAGCCACTTCTCCCTCATCTCTACTTGGAGACATCAATTTATCATGAAAAAAAAATCATGGAAGCCTAACATCCCTTATCCACTTGTGTTGTCTACACGGACGCCACCTTTATTGCGACTTTCGATATTCTACCGGTATAACATTTACTAGACGGACCTGGCCGCTGGTGAAACCCTACTTTCTTCTAGTGAATTGCTTTAACTTAGCTGACATGCAAAGTTAGTATTGATTTTGTTTTTATTTGTAATTTGAGCTCAAGTTAGGATTTTGTTGACTGAGTCTCTAGCTCCGGATTTTGTACACCTTAACAAGCATTTAAGAGGAAGAAAAGGAGAGAAATCGTGTTACTAACCATGATGATGGCCTTGATGTTGTCCATGGTAAGAGGCATGTCAAGGCTGCCATTCTTTTGTAATTCAAGCAAAACATCAACAAGGTCTTTGTTCTCCTCCATTGCTTTCTTGGAATTGAGGTGTTGTTCAATTACCTCATCAAAGAAGCGGTCGAAGCGTTTGAAGGCACTCTGAAGTCTTCGTTTCCAGCCATTTATTGAGTTAATCCATTCCATGGATGGAAAGAAATCTCCCAAACTAAATCCCCCAAGCAAAATCTGGAACTCCTCTAGCATCTTTTGAAACCCGTGTTTATCGTACTCTCCTCCTTCCGAAAAATTCTTCCCCAAGGCCACTTGGCAAAGCACATCGCTAGCAAAAAGCCCAAGCATCTTGGATAGATTAACTGGGTTCGGGTAGGTTAAAGCAATCCGGCGAACAAGCCGTTCAACCTCTTGTTCTCTTACGAAACGAAATGATTGGACTCGTTTGATGCTAAGAAGCTCAAGTATGCAGATCTTTCGGACGTGCCTCCAGTAGGGACCATAGGGAGCGAAGGCGATATCGGTGCAATTATAGAAGAATTGCTTAGCTGAGAACATCTGGGGCCTACTTGAAAGTACAAGATCATGGGTCTTCATAACTTCCATTGCCATCGCGGCGGAGGAGACAACAACAGTTGGGATCTCCCCGAATTTTAGATGAATGATGGGGCCGAATTTCTGCGAGAGACGCCAGAGGGAGATATGGGGCATGCCACCTAGTTGGTGCAGGTTGCCTATAATTGGCAACTTTGATGGGCCTGGTGGGAGTCTTGGCCCTCTGTTGTTGCCACTATTTCTTAATTCCTTTGAGAAATGCTTAAGAATTAGAGCTAGGAAAATGAAGGCAAAGAGAAGGGAAGGTAGGATGGTTGGGCTGAGCATTCCTTCCCATTGAAAGAGGGCCATCTGAACTAACTTGCTTGAGAGGAAGAAACCCACAATAGTACATATAGCCAGAGGGGTCAAAACAAAGAAATGTGTGGACTACTTTCTACCTACTTTTGTATCTATCGATGATTGGTAATCGAACAGAGGAGAAAACAAGTAAGGGTCACCCATTTATTTACTACTCAGATATAAATAAAGGGGTGAATTTATCCTAAAGCAGTGAACCACTCACATAAACCGTTAGGGGGGGGGGGGGGGGGGGGGGATTTTATCCGTTTGGGGGTAGGGGTATCAGGGCCCTAAAGCAGAGGATAAATATGATTAAGGGTCACCCATTTATTTTCTACTCAGATATTTCCAAGTTTATCCATAAAATAAAAGATCATCCCACCTCAAGGTGGCAAACGGGCCGTGCTGGCCCGCGGCCCGGCACGGCACGAAGCCGTGGGCCGTGCCAGGCTTGGTTGGGCTGCCCGGCTGGCCGGCACGGCACGGCCCGCGAGCCCCGTTCCCCCTTTATAAAATGTTTTTTTTTTTTTTTTTGAAAAACCCAAAAATACCCCCCAAAAGTTGTTTCAAACGGCTAGTTTGCGGGGTATTTTCGTCCAAAACATATATTTCCAAAAAAAACACGGGCCGGCACGGCACGGCCCATGACCCCTTCCGTGCCGTGCCCGGCCCGCGGGCCTTATTTGGTCGTGTGCCGGCACGGCACGTTTGCCACCTTAAATCCCACCTCTATGAAAAAAAGAGCTATCTGTTAGAACAAACAGTCCTGTAGGTCTACTGGTAAATTCTTGAACAATAACTCAATCTCATCAATGTTTTTAACTTAGATGAACGTCTTACATCCATGGGAAGTTGTGCAAAATTCAAGCCGGGGGGCGGCAGAAGATGAACAACCAATTAAGATCAGCTGGTGTCATATTGTTGGTCTTACACACTGCTTCTCTTTCGAATATAAATATATATGTTTACCTCATAGTAAGAACCATTAACACAAGGTAACAAAATATTGTTAGATGAACAAGGCAAGTGGTACGGAAAAATATTTCTAAAATTTCCTACTTCTATGACACGAGAAAACATAACTTGAACCGGCCCTATTCAATTTAAATTAGTGGGACCATCGGCATGTGGGACAGCCACAGATTTTCTTTACTGATAATTTAGTGTCTACAAGTGGTGAGATATGTTAGGAAATCTTATATATATAAGTAAAGCGGAATCCTCTAAGCCGTGGTGCTGCCACGTGTCACCCTCATCTGTATCCCATTTTTTAAAAATTTCTCAATTCCTTTCTCAACATCCCTTCACGCTAACAATTCCGCTTCACTCGCCGACTTTAATACTGCCATAACTTTGTTGCAATTATTCTCTCAAATCAAAACATAGAATAGGAAACACCTTATCCAATAAAATTATGAAACATTAATATGAAATACCAGATGTTGTTTGGTTGCAAAAAGTAGGGAAGACGGCTGAGCATTTCTAAGAATATGAAATACCAAATGTTGTTTGGTTGTCATTTTTTAGCTCAAATCCCATTGGACTTCTAGACATGGAAGAGACATAATTATTAGCTTTTGGCTTAGGTGGCGCCTATGTGGTGGGATTGTCCCCTCCCCTACTTTTCCAATGCCAAACCTTGTTTTTGGTAAATTTTAGAGGGGAGAAGAGTAGAATATGAAATGCCATGTGTAATCATTACTTTTTTCTCTCTTTCTCTCTCCTCTTTCTCTCTCTTTTACTATTTATTTTGTTAATGACACCCCTCCATTCTCCCACATGCTTTGACATCTAACCAAACACACTACCAAAATTCCCCAAAATTCCCTCTAATCTTCTCAGACAAGTCTACACATATCCTACCCTTGTCACCTCCTTGTTGACTCCTACTTCCACTAAAATCTCATCTAACCAAACAGAGCAACGGTTTTTAGCAAGAGTCCCATTGGAATCTCAAAGCAACCCTTCCAATTCTAACGCCCCTTTTCTTACTCCTTTAAAATTGAATTCCTTTAAGACACCAAAAATGTACAATTTTAAAATTGAATCACAATCAAATTGAAGCATTTGGAAGACAAAATATAAGGATTTGGACAACAATGATACACATAAAATAATAACATGAGAAGGACAATCTACATATCAATTAAGAGATTAAAAAATCTTTACATATAAGTATTATTCACTTAAAAGTTGTAATGGTTGCATTGAACTGACACTCAAGCTTGGATTTTATGCAGTCATGTAATCTTTGTCTCAATATTCCAGAATGTTTTACTTTATTTTTCTTTTTGTCTCTCTCCTGGAGTCGGGGCGGTTGATTGGCAAAGAAGATAATTGGACATTTTATACAGGTTGTTTCTTTTCAAATGTTGGGTTGTTAAATTTTATACGGGTTGTTTACTTTCTTATCTTGATCTCCTATATTCAAAAAGTTTCTCTTACTTTTGGAGATGTTATGACTTATAACCCCTTTTATTCTTCAGGGTAGTAAGTTATTGAGGACAAATTATTTTATGATTTGTGGATATTTGTTTGTGGTACAAGTTGTTTTATTTACATTTAAACGACAAATTTGGCATAATGTGTAGCAGAGAGATTTTGAGGAAGGGATATGGTTGAAAGTTTATGGAATTTGTGAGGATTCCTTCTCAAGTTCACAATAGAAAGTGCTTTGGTGAAACTGCAGTAATGCACCTTCCTTTTTGCTCATATTGGTGTTCTATCTGTTTTAGGGGTTTTCAAATGTTGGGTCGTGAGAATATAAAGTTATTGAAGAGTATTGACTCTTCGTGACATATATATTATTCTTAGGATTGTCAACTGTGTCCTGACGAATATAAGCAATGAAGGCTTGGTTTGTTCAATTTCACATGGAAACCAATTCAATACTCATTCTTATAATTTCTTCTCTGCTGATTATTGTCAGCAGAGGTGATAAAACCCTTTGTTGACGTTTTTCCTTTTCACCGAATTTGTATAAGATAATCGTAATTTCTATCAGCGTAATATTTAATAAATTGAGGATATAATTACTTTTAGAAGGTTTTATATGTAGAAAATTTATAATGTTTTCGGTCTGGAGATATATTTTTCTTTTGCTTCATTTGATTCTTTGTTTTTCGTTCCCGTGCAACACACGGGTCTGCTACTAGTAATTCTAACGGTGGATCTGGCCTTAGCAAGATCTGGCCTTAGTAATTCTAATGGTGGATCTGGCCTTAACGGTCTGCTACTAGTAATTCTAACAGACTAGATCCATGGTTACTTATTTGCCTTTTGTGAAAAGGCATTAAGTGAAAAGGTGTAAACGTAAAGAGAGTCATTTGAGAGAAGGAATCAGCGAGATGAAGAGTTGCATCCCTTCCCTCAAACGTCTATAAAATCCCTCCGCTGGCCCCTACATGTACATAACAATTTTCCACATCCTTCTCTTCGCAATACATGGCAAAAAGAGAGCGGAAGTCGGTCCCATCACCGTCTGTTGTGGACCAATCAGAAATACAGGAGAGGAAACCCTTCCATTGAGAAGAAAACGATATCCATGGCTTCTAGTGTGTTCTTTTTCTATTTCAATTCAAAACCATAGTGTTATTTGCATTTTCTCAAAGTTGGACTGCCAAGATCCGTTGCCGGCATTCATATTGTGATGAACACCAACATTGTGGTATCAGAGCCATGGTTCCTGCGAGAAAACAGTAAGAAAATAATATTAAAATTGGTGAAAATTAGTTGAGATAGGGTTTTCTTGGTAAAAACTGGTATTTTAATTTCCCCCGGCGATTCGCAACTCTGATCAGTGATTGAATGGCATAGAAACATTGCATGTGGTCATATGAATCAAACGCAATGAATGGTTCGTCAATCCAGTGTCTTGGTTATAACCGACGGCGATTTAACGTTAGAAAAATTATTTTTGGATGTCGTCGGAAAATGGCATGCCGCCGGCTATAGGTTACTCTGACCGACGGTATTCCGGCTTGAATACGTAGTCTGTCGAGAGACGAGTCGAATGCTTCAAACGTCGCCTCAATCATATGTATGTAAAGTTCAAAGTGTAAAATCGAAGTTTGTACAAAAAATTTGTTTTTCGGAAGAGTTTCAAAATACTATTATCGTTCGGGGGAAGGGGATGAACAGTGTCGAGCTGCACAGGTCTAGTAAGGATCCGAATAAGATTTAGATGCAATTTTTTGAAAAAAAAAGAGTGTCACGAAGACGTGCTCATCACGGAGATGTACGTGGCATCTTTGCGATGTTATTTCATGATGCAGTCGAACCCCCTGGCCCCCACCAGGCTAACCAGAACAAACCCGACTCGACCCGAGCCAGTTCGACGGTTTGAACCGACCGGCTTGGATCGGTCCGAACCGATTCCGACCTTTTTGTAGCTGGTTCTTCTAGTTCTTAAGAGTTTGGGCCTGTATAGGATCGATTCTATGGGTCCCCCCCCCCCCCACCAACCCAAATTTGGGGTCTGTTTTGGCATTTAAGACTCGGTTTTCTAAGTTACAGTGTATTTTTAAATCTTTTTTATGTTCCACTGATTAAGAAGAAATTGTGCAACATCATCTTCCATTAATACAAGGAATAAAACTGAAGAAACAGAAGCTGAAAAGAATGAAACCAAAATTGGTTCTTAGGATTAAAGAAGAAGTGACTAAGCAATTAGATGTAGGATTTCTTCAAGAGGTTGAATACCTAGAATGGTTGGCAAACATAATGTCGGTACCCAAAGAGAATGGGAAAGTACGAATATGTATTGATTTCAGGTATTTAAACAAGGCCAACCCTAAAGATGATTTTCCTCTTCCGCACATTGACATTTTGGTGGACAATACCGCCGAGTATGCTCTCTTATCTTTCATGCTAGATTCTCAGAGTAAAACCAGGTTAAGATGGAACCTGGGGATATGATTATGACATCATTCACAACCTAGTGGGAACCTAATGTTATCGGGTTAAGCCCTTTGGTTTGAAAAATGTTGGAGGCACTTATCAGAAGGCCGCAACAACACTTCTCCATGACATGATCCACAAGGAAGTAGAAGTGTATGTAGATGACATGATTGTCAAGCCCAAGACAAGAGAAGACCATGCTGGAGCATTGAGAAAGTTATTTGAGAGGATTTTGATATATCAGCTTCGCTTCAACCCAAATAAGTGTTTGTTTGGGGTAACTTCAGGTAAGTTATTGGGATTTTTGGTTAGTCAGAGGGGTATTGAAGTGGATCCTTGAAAGATTGACGCTATCCAAGATATGCCACCGCCTCAGAATGAAAGGGAAATCAGAGGTTTATTTGAAAGAGTTCAGTACCTTAGAAGATTTATAATCAGCCACGGATTGATCATTTCATTAGTGCAACTCATGAAACTTCTTGTAGAGAGATTGAGAATAGTCTAAGGGTAGAAACTTGTCATCTAGCTTACGTTTCATCTCTGCCCATGTACTAACTCTTCTGATCCCCTTCTTTCACCATTGTTTTGATATTGTTGCCACCAAACAAGAGCATGCCCTTTGAGTTTCGTGACAACAAATTGCACATTTCTCTCATCCGAGAGATTTTTCCATTCAAAGATTGCTTCTAATGATGCTATCCAATCAAAATAGTCATTGAGATTGGATACTTCTATCTGTTCTTTCAAGAGCTCTAGCCAAATGTTCCATACTCCATCAGTAATTTGGTGGACTGCTGGAGCTTCAACAAAACTAGAGGAGTCACCGTCTTCAGTCATATTCCTCCTTTCACGACCAAATAAAGATTGTCCACGAGCTCGTCGACGACAAGGCATTTTATAAGCTTGAAAAATCAAGGAAACTCGGATTTGCAGTCTCCTCCGTCGGGTTTTAGTAAAATGCTAATATCTCCCTGTAGAAAACTCCAATTTATGATCCCTTTGTTACGCTGGAAACTAAACTCGAAGATCTTTCTGTTGTTATATGGATTGTATAAATTGGACAAATCCCTTCAAATATAGTATGAAATAGACCCTAAATTTTTGGATTGCAAAAATTCTGGGTTGTGCCGATTATCAAAGTGCAGCACAGCTTCTTCTTGCTCTGATAATAGATTTGGTGTAGGCCATAACCCGCAAATGAAAATACAAAAGAGATTTGAACAAATAATAAGGATAATGGGAAAGATAGAACAAAAAGTGCTAGGAAAGATGAAAATACACCAGATAGGTTTGTAGCGGAATCACTTGACGCCGAGTAGGATGCTAGGAATCACTCGACTAGCAAGGCAGAATCACTGAAAGGGGAATCTGTCAACCCTTGGGAGGAATACTGTAAGCCCAATGGTTTCCACCTTGGCATTCCCATCTTATTTTGATGATTCCAATACACAAGTGATTTATGATCACTAATGTGTTTGATTGTCTAAGTTGAAGATCACATTGGTGCTAAGACAGCATTGCTTGGATTGAGGCCAAGAAGATCTCATTGGACCACATCATGAAGGCCAAAGACATCGAAGTCCAAGACAAATGAAGACTTGAAGAATCCATTGAAGATCAAGTGATATTAGATTGTATAAAAGATCCAATCTTAGTTTTAGATTTTAGATGCATAATTAAGTAAATAAACACACACCCTAAATATATAAGTGATTGTCTTTGTGGAGTTCCAACACCTTGGAACCCTCATAGCAATCCCAACTTGGTGTTAAGTTGGAAGCCTAAAAAGATGAAGAGAAAATCTGCTCAGCATAGGCTTCTCGGAACTCCGAGAATTCTCGAAACTCCGAGAAATGGTCCAGTAGACTTTTTTCCCAACTTATGTGTAATTCCCGGAACTCCGAGATTTTTTCTCGGAACTCCGAGAAATATTCTCGGAACTTCGAGAACACTACAACGGTCGGATTTTTAGCCGTTGCGATTTTCCAGGAATTACAATAATGCCATTGAACAGTCATATTTTGGTTTTCCTATATATATGGGCATTCCAAACATTCAAACAATCAATCCTAACACTCTAAAACTTCATTTGAACATCCAAAGAGTGAATCAAACTTGATTATGCCTCTCATCCTCTAAAGATTAGGATTTGGATCATAGGCTCAATTTGTACATCTTCTACAATTCTTGTAAACCCTTGTGAGGGATTTTTTTGTTCTTTCTTTCTTAGTCAAGAACTTGTATCGGGCGAGTGTTCGGAGAAGCGTAGCCCACTCTCCGTGGTGAAGATTGCCACCAAGGTTAAAGGTAATCGGAATTTGTAATCGGCACTGATCTTCGCCGAAGTTAAGAAGATCACATAGTGAAGCCATCAACGGGTTTGGTTGGTGGAGTGGAGTAGGCCTCACGTTTGGAGGACCGAACCACTTTAAAATCTCGGGTGCAATCTCTCTTACTCTTGCTCTTTATTTTGCATTTGCACTTTAGATTTAACTTGTGTGCTTGAACCTTATTGTTGATCTCTTAATTTCCAAAATTGGGTTTGAGTTTTCAAAAGAGTTAAAACTTGTTAGCAACCTAATTTCTCACTCCTCATAAGTTGCCGTACTCGGGACCATCCTTGGAATTTCAAATACTCTTATAAGGCAGATTTTAGCAATTTGCTATAGAGAATTTCAATCAAAGTAGTATTCATCTTTTTCTCATTCTCATTGATATATATGTAGAGATACAAGTGTAATAAGTAAAGTTCATAGAAAATGGCCCAACATTAACTTTAATGCCTATTCGCAAGACCTTATAATAACTTCTAAGACAACTTCCAAAATATTGCAAATTCATAGGTAGTCAAAATACAAAAATCAACAAGTCTTAACATAGTCCCTATAAAGCATTAAAGAAAGACTTAATCACTAACACCACTAACCATGCATAGTTACTAATTAGACAACTTTCATGAAACAACCAAAGACCAAGTCAAATCAAATGAATGTGCCACATGGATGACAAATGGAACCATCCTATAGTACCAATTGGCTATACCACTACATCATTGTCGTTTAGGCACCCGAGACTTTAGAAAATGTCCAACCCATTCTCTATTACCAGAGACGGGACTCGGTGATCTTTCTCTTTCCTCAGCTTCAGCCACGTCACAAGATCCACCTCCATCTCCCTTCCTGGTTAATCAAGTTTTTGATTTTACAGTTCATGTCAATGCATGCAGCTCCTATAGCATATTCCTCAATAGACTTATTCCCAACCTTTATGTCTGTCTAGAAGTATACTTCTCCTTTCTCGATTGTCCACTTGGCATTTTCCTGTCACATGCTTTTTGTGGAAAGAATATTTCTCCACAATTTTGAAGATCCCTCATTCCATTCCACGAGATTGAGGTGAATGCCATTTTTTTCACGAAAGTTTCCCAGAACCCATTGTTAGGCCTAAAATCGGTAACAGATACGGCAGTGACGTAAGAGCTGAGCTGGAGGACCCGAGGAGCCGAAGTGAAAGAGCTGAGTCCTGCGGGACCGAAGTGAAGGAGCTGAGTCCTGCACAAGAGCACAAAAGGTCAAAAGACCAACCCGGAGTCGTTACTCCGGACAGGCCCTTCGACACTCAAGTCAGTATGAGCAGGATTACAGAGCGAGTTTTAAGAGTGGTGGTTGAGAAGTTATTACCCTTTGGTCTGAGCCCTGAAAGGCCATTTATAGAGGAAAACCTGGGAAACCTGGCGTGGTTGGATTACCTACCCCAGGACAGGTGTCGGCCTCTTACGGGTTTAAGTTTACCTACTCTTAGGTAATTACAAGACTACCCCTGGGCCGACGCTGAATTTGTGGTGGGCCACCCTAGGGCCACATGTCGACAGCTAATTGGCTGCTGTTTTTCATACCCCATCACCCGTGGTTCATGTCTTTGTCTTTTTTCGAAGAAGACAATCCAACAACAACCACTTTCTATTTTCTATTTCTCACCTAATAATAAGTCCAAACTCTATTATTAAGATTCCTCTGACTCTAGATGGAGATAGATTTAAAAATGGATACAACTCTATTATTGTCTTGATGGTAGTGATAATCCCTCAAATCGTCATCGATTACGATCGGAGAGAAAAAAGAGACGCTAATTTGAAAGAGAGATGTTAGAATGACAGGGCTGTTTTAGGACACCCCAGCCCAAGAGCCTCCGCTGTTGTTTTTTTTTTTTTTCACAATTGTTAACCGCCTATCATAAGAAAAATATTTTGTTTCCTATGATAAAATGACACTCATCACCCTCAGGTGGACATAGCCAAGGGAGTCTTCGGAAAAACATTGAAACAAGTGCGTTTTTAAGGTAAAAATTTACGAAGAAAGATTTGGAGCCCATGTGAAAAACGTCATCTCATTTAATATCATATAGCATTCTTGGCTCATGCTATGCATGGGTGTAAAATAATGGGCCCCACCCAATCAATGGATACATGAGACAAAAGATGGTGGGCCCCACCAGATGCATTGGTTTGAGTGGAGTTGGTGGGACCCACACTGCCAAAACATGGTTTCAAATGGTGGGCCCCATAATCCTGTGTATATATTTGGGTGGACACCGCGGGTGTAATTAATCCATTATAGAAAAATATCAAGTAAACATTTTCCATATAAAAAGTTTTTCAATAAAAGTTTTCCATGGAAAGAAAAGGAATGACAGTGGAAAGAAACACTTTTAGTATATATTACTAGAGTTCTAGAATGGGTGTAAAATAGTGGACCCAACCATTTCAAAACAATGAAATGATACATTCGCTCGTTTTTCTTCCATGGCCCACCCGCTTATAGTGTAAAAGGGTAATAAAAAAACACTAGAGAGGGCTGGCCCAGGGAAAAAAATGGGGCAAATATATTACTTCACATCAAAATATTCAGTACATTGGGGGCACTGCCATATAAATGGGCATGGTTGAAGATTGTGGGACCCACTCGGGCCACCCCCATAAAAACATGAGATTATGATGGGCTCTACTCGATGCGGGAGTGGTGATAGTGAGAACCATCCCCATCAAAGATGGTGTAAAAATGGAGGGTCCCACGTACAGTAAATAATGCTTGGATTTTTATGGAGATGGCGGGCCCACACATGGGTGAAAAATGGTGGGCCCAACATATGCAAAATAATTTTCGTAGAAAAAAATTTTCAATAAAAGTTTTTTATTAAAAGAAAACAAACGACAAAGAAAAGAAAAAGGCTTAGTACATATTACTAGCATTCTTGGCTCATGCTATGTGTAGACTAGGCCCACCCTATAAACTAGTGAATGTGGAACCCACCTGTTAGGGGTAAAATCGGTACAGCCAGTACCGACCCTCATGCCAACCAGTTCAATATAAACTCAAAAGGAACTATCGGTACCAATCCAATTCTCTCACTCGATCCGCGCCTCAACGAGCCACTCATGCAACTCTCTCCAAGACCGGCACCAACTCTCAAAGAGTCTACACGATTGCGGAATCCCGCCATCAAGCGACTAATCCAGCTATCCGTTATGCTAAATACTCCCCATACGAATTCAAAGATTCCCGCCAAGGCCACCACCCTCCATCTCCGCCCAGAATTCCAAGGAATCACTCCCCCACGATTGTAACCGCCACCCATTATGCCCCACGTGGACAAAATGAAGGGCGTGACTGGCGTCGTGAACATCGTGGGTCTCCTCCCCTATGAAAAGGCACCTACACACTCAAGCAGAGGGATCGAATCCAATTCTTCTCGACTTGTCTGGTAACCTGTCTTGGCCCTCCCCCCATTCATCATTGATTGTTTGTGTTGCCCATCGCTGACTTGAGTGTTGAAGTGGTCGTCCGGAGCCACAACTCCGGACCCACTGACGTTTTTTCTATGAGCGCAGGATCATAAGTTCGACCCGGCTAGTACGTGCAGTCGGATTTTGGGCATCATCAGATTGGCGTCATCCGTGGGACTCGATGCCAAAGTCAAAGGCCTAGAAGGCAACCTCTCAAACTCAACCCAAAGATAGAGTGACGACGAGAAGCCAGACAAATCTGACAAAGCGCCCTTAAGAAACCAGAGAGATGGTTGTCTCCGGAGATGCTCCAGTCACAATGAAGGCATTCAACTAACTCGCCCAACAGTTTGGAGACGTGGCCAACGCCCTCCAACAAATGTTACAGAGACTACCTCCCTCAGCTGCAATCCAACCTCCAACCACCGCTCCACATGTTAACGATGCCCCTCCCCCTGATGCTGCGGAGGAGCGCGGATCCTCTGAAGGTCGCAGCCCCCGGAGTAGGAGATCTCACTGCCGCCGTCAAGGGTCTGCATCAATCACAAGTCCACCCCCAAATCTAAGCCCGGTAAACCCTCCGAGAAGCGTGATGAACCGGCAGAGCCGACACTCGAAAATTTCGCCCGCCAAGAGCTTCACCTTCTTGAGAAAACCTGTAAGCCCAAGGGTTCCCATGGGTTCAATCATTCACCTTTCCTTTTTGTTTTGATGCTAGCAAACCCAAATGGATTAGCATTTATGGACTAATGTGCTGCTTTGAGGTGTTGTGTTCTATACAGGAATTTCACATGTCATATCCCCATTACACAAGTCTTCTCAACACATGGCTTGCGGATCAAGATGCAAAGGAACCAAGAGCTTGCACCTACACTAAAGACATCATCATTGGAAGATGTTCAAGTCAAGAAGCTCAAGATGAAGATCCCACAAGTTGCCTAGTCAAGTGTCAAGTAGAAGCTTGGAGATGAACCAACAGTGGTCACACCTCATGTACCTCTCAACATATCTTGAAGATTGGAGGAAGTCACAAGAACCAAGTCAAGTTCAAGATGTTCACTCGCAAGTCAAAGAAGTCCAAGGAAGTGCGAAGGAGCAAAGCAATCCAAGAAGACTCAAGGTTTACATTTTAGATTCTATTTGGAGTCCTCTTGATTTTATGCTGATGCACTTTCAAAGGTTTTCAAATTACTTTCTTAAAACAATTTTTACATCTTTGGAAACCATACACACCCAAAAATGTATTTGAAAACCTAGGAATAAAGCCCACAGACCATGGCCCAAGACACTTGAGTTTTATGTTAAAATGAATTTTCAAACAGGGCCGGTCAACTAGGTGTCCCGGGTGACTGCGGAAGCAGTGCTGGAAACCGGGCCGGTCGACCGGAGAGTGCCGGGCGACAACGGATATGTTTCTGTCAAAACACAAACAATCCAGCATGGTTTGGGCGGGCGACCGCCATAGGGCCGGTCGACCGGGTATAATATTTGAGCTTAAAGTTAAATCAAACAGATAGCCCTCGTCGGGCGACCGTCATGGCTAGGTCGACCACGACGGTTTGAAATTTGAAAATAAAAAAGTGAGCCCGATAAGGGCGGGCGACCTCTGTACCTCGGTCGACCGCCGCGGCCTGGAAAACTAGTCGTTGGGGCTTGCGGGGCTTGACTTTTTCAACCCAGTTTTTTACGGTTTTACCCCCAAACGGTCATATTTTCAAATAGGCTATATATACACTATCCGAACCTGTCTAAACAACCTTTAGGCATTATTTTTTACATTTATTTGAACCAAAACTTTCATATAAAAAGTTCATCCTCTTTCTATGCTGTGAACTTGCATTCTTCATTTTATCAAGTGGATCTCCATAGGCTTTTACATTTGTTATCTTCTTTGGAGAGATTGAGAGCTTATATTTTTGTATCAAGCCTATCAAGAGGCTAAGAGAGGTTTTTCAATTTTGTTCTTCTATGTATTGAGGGTCTCCGATTCGGTCCCATTAAGAAAGGCGAATCTTGAAGTTGTTTGAGGGTTTTCGATTCTGCTCGGTAAGAAAGGTGAATCTAGAAGAGGGTTTTTGCTTCGGCCTTAAGGAGAAGCTTGACTGTGAGAGGGTGTGGACCCTGATCCGAGAGAGAGGCGGGGAACGGGCCCCACCCTAACAGTCTCAGGAATCATCCACGTGAATGGAGAGCTCTATCAAGGAACTCTCGAAAGAATGTGCCCCTCACAGCATGAGTGGCGATACAAAGGGTGAGATACCTCTCGATTCGGGGACTAGCCCAGATTCGAGGCGTACCTTAAACAAAGAAGAGTCGCCATCCAAGGAAAAAGGCAAATGGGCCCTGGATCCCATACTATGCTCTGTTGCAACGGATAACCAGAGATATAAAATAAGGTTCGTGCCTGGTTACGAATTCGGAAGGTCTAAAGAGTACCTCATCCGCCCAAGTGCAAACACCTGGTCTCTTATGCCATTTACTTAATAATTTTGAAGAGTTTTGGGCGAAAATCATATGAAATGGGAACACAAATCTCCGAGAAGACGTCTATCTAATCTTGCATGTCTCGGAGGAATAATAAACACACATAAAAGAAATAAAAGTGTCACCTGAGAATAACTAGGTTATGAATGTCAAACCTAAATTGGTGTCTAAGTTCTGGTGTGCAAACACATGCATGCTACAGCTAAAAGCATAAGGTCTGCGCAATAAAGTAAGAAAACACTGCAAAACATAGAAAATGACTCGATACCATACAACCCTAAGACTCTAATCTATACCTAGGCCCGAGTCTTTAGATGATCTGATGTTCATCCAAAGAAGCCTACGTATCCCCGCCTCCACGAGAATCAAGGCAATGTACTTCTTCACACCTATTCTAAGCTATGATGCCTAAAACATCTAGACCTCTATCTTAGACTCGATCTAAAAGACCGGACTAGTTCTTAAAGCTTCTTGTGTGATTATTTAAATTCCAATAGATTGTAGATTTTAGGATACCCTATATGCCCTAACTAAATGCAGGTTAGCCCTAAGCTAATGCAGGTGGTTCCTATAATCTATGTGTAGCTAGGCTGTATATCCTAAGAAAAATAGTAGGATCTATCACATCTTAGACCTAGTCATCAATTGGCGATGTGGATCGCCAACTGACCGGACGGAGGCGTAAAACTCCTAGCTAGGACTCACTCCTAACTCTAACACAAACAAATAAAACACACAACAAACAAACAACGAACGAGGGAGCAACTCCCGACTCAAAAACTCTCTAACTAGGACAACCTCTTAACTCTAGAGGAAGATCCTTTCGAAAAAATAATATTTTGAAAGATTTTTGTAATTTTGAAAGATTTAAAATGCTTATTTTTAAAGGTTTGGCTGGACTTGGGATGTGGATCCCAAGCTGCACTACGTACCCTGTTGAAAGGGATCAAACCAACGTAGTTCGGAGAAGAAATCCTAACTACTTTCCTAATGACTCAAGATTTTTTTGAGATTTTTGGTTTTCAGATGTTTTTGTTGTTTTTAAGTGTTTTTGACTCAAGGGGGACAAATCCTATCATCATAAGGGAAGGACAGACTCCTGAATATCCCGCAAAGGTTTGACAGCATCCTATGCTTTGCGAGGGAAAAGAACAGAAACACAGCTCTGCAAGGGTTGGACAGCATCCTATACCTTGCAGGAGCAGATAGAAAAACACATGATTTGATGAGAGGTAGGATAGAATCCTAACCCCTATGATGATAGAATTTGATTCATGAACAAGAGGATTGACTCTCTAGACTAAGGACGGATTCCTATGCTAGTGGACTATCAAACTAAGATAAAGCTCAACAAGTAATAAGGAAAAAGAGACCTTGTGCATATTTGGCAAAGGTAAAACACCCAGCCGGGCCGGACAGCTACCTAGCCCTAGGGTGCAACAAATGTGCAACCCAATACCCATAAGGGTAGGGGTATGATGCCAAGCCGAGTAGGGTGTTCTCCCAAAACCAAAAGACGCACCAAAGAGGAGGTTTAGCAAGAAAATGAGACTAGGTAAGTCTCTTAGACACAGAGGTAGGATAGAGAAAAATGCTAACAAGGAAAAAGAGACCTTGTGCATATTTGGCAAAGGTAAAACACCCAGCCGGGCTGGACAGCTACCTAGCCCTAGGGTGCAACAAATGTGCAACCCAATACCCATAAGGGTAGGGGTATGATGCCAAGCCGAGTAGGGTGTTCTCCCAAAACCAAAAGATGCACAAAGAGAAGGTTTAGCAAGAAAATGAGACTGGGTAAGTCTCTTAGACATAGAGGTAGGATAGAGAAAAATGCTTACAAGGAAAAAGAGACCTTGTGCATATTTGGCAAAGGTAAAACACCCAGCCGGGCCGGACAGCTACCTAGCCCTAGGGTGCAACAAATGTGCAACCCAATACCCATAAGGGTAGGGGTATGATGCCAAGCCGAGTAGGGTGTTCTCCCAAAACCAAAAGACGCACAAAGAGAAGGTTTAGCAAGAAAATGAGACTGGGTAAGTCTCTTAGACATAGAGGTAGGATAGAGAAAAATGCTAACAAGACTAGGCAAGTCTCCTAGGATGGGCTTGGGCTATCACCTTCATCGCTCTACAAGAAAATGGGATTCTAGTATCTAAAGAAAATTAACAGCAATCTATAAGACTCTGTTAGTCTATCAAAGAGAGAAGAAAAGGCTACCAAATAATCGCAAATTCCACTCTATTCTTATAAAAATAAATCAAGTGCTAAGCAAAGAAGAATTTTCAATAAAAAAACAATACACAATCTATAGCAATCGTAAAATAATAAACAACATTAATTAGTCCAGACCAGCCGCTGGATAGCCTAATAAAGTAAAAGAAAGCAATATCAAACACTTCTATGCCCAACCACAAACACCACCCCAATATGGGGATGAAATCAGATGATGCTAAAGTAATCATCTGATATCATAAGACACATGATAATATTTCTAATCCCGCCTTGAGATCAGACAGTACTCATGTCGATAATATCGAATAGAGTAGTCATCTGATCTCCTTCTTCCTATTAACAATTTATTTAAATAAAAAGGAATGAGTATAATAAGCTTCGATATAATCTCACCTGAACAATCCATTTATCTTCAGAATCTAACTCAAAACTAAATAAGAGGAAAGAAGAGGGGAGAGGGTACTATCATGATCCAATAAATCCCTCTAAGGGTGGGCTTGGGCTATCGCCTTCATCGCCCTTGCAATGAAGGGAAATAAAAGGACGCTAATGAAAATAAATCAATCTCAGACACCCAAGGGAAACAAAAGAACAGCAAAGCAATAACTATGAATCATCGGGCCTAAATTTTATAAAAATATTTTGATAATAACTATGGACAAGTAAAGATGAAATGGATCTGTTGAGACACCTCACATTTATACACTGTTTTTCAAGTTATCTAAATACCAACTAGATACAACTTACAACAGGTCACAAAAGATACTAGGAAATATGAGCAATATATGTACAACTATTAGACCTGATGGTGGCAATATTAGCAAATGAGAGTGCTGCTCATTCAGTGATATCCCTACTTGATATCAATATCACTAACCAACAGGTATCATCCATCCTCTAATTCGAACCAACATGCTTCATTCCCATGGCGATGAAATACCCACAACCAGTAGAGATATTTATCAAGATGAATTAGCTTTCCATGATACAAATTATGAGCTAAGTAAATAGATATTCCTAAATCATATGAGAAAAGAGTAACATTAGATTTAAATGGTAAAACCATTCTCAGATAGCTCATATGATCCCACAAATAGTTCTCTTTCTTTCTCTTTATACATATACTAGTGCATAGGATCTACAGGAAAATCTCAAATCAGTTTGAGACAAGGCCTAAATTACGAAAACAAGTATATTGCATCATGAAAAACAATTATATGGCACAAAATAAATTCTCTTACAAGCTGTGAAGATAAAGATTTTACATGCAAGGACATGAGGATCATAAGGGAAAGCATTGGAAGGACAGACACAATATAAATTCCATGAAGGCATCCACTAAATCATTACTACCTAGCTCTCTTACTCCATATCAAGTGACATCCCTGCTATATCCTTACGGCCCAGCCATCTTAAATAAAAGCAATTTCGAGGATCAACGAGAATCATCATCCAAGCTATCACAGAATTAGATTTCAAATCATCAAGGAAAGAATTACCTGATCGAAGAAATAAGAGAATGTTTCCCCCTTTTCTTTTCTTTTTTTTTAATCCAAAACAGAGCATAAAATTTTCAACAGAACAAATTACATCATAAAATCAATCAGCAGAATTCAAGAATCATAAACATTCTATGCTCCTTTTTATATTCCTCTTTCTAACGTAACCCTGGAAACTAACAGATGGTTTGATAAGATTATTTCAGAGATTAAAACAATTTTAGATACTAAAATACCTGGATTGATCTTCCTTTTCTTCTTCGACAGATCTGAGCTATCAATGCAGAATCTCAAAGCTTAATTTCAGATCCTTGCAAAGCGGAAACGAGATTTTCCTTTCTTAAAACTCCAGAATCGCCGGATTCTCGCACAGATCCATATAATAGAACCTCAATTCAAAGAAGTATCTCCGAGATTGCAAAGATTTTCGAAAGTAATACGGAGTCAACCGGAGGATAAGAAAACTGATTGGAGAAAAGATGAACTTGATCGGAAAATGAAAAGAGCAAGGGTTTAGAAGTTTAAAAGGAAGAAAATCTGAGATTTTCGGTTTGAATCAAAGAAAATAAGAGGATAATGAGGATTCTAAAGATCATGACACCGGATTCCAGTGAAATTCCGGCGGGATTATCGGAGAAAAAGATAATGAATAAGGTGGATCTAAAGCTTAAAGTTGTTGATTTAAAATTTTTACAGGTAGCTAATGGATCGGGCAGATCTAAGGTTTAATAACCTAGAAGAATGAAAAGAATACACAGATCGGTGGTTTAGGGCTTTAGATCGGAGAAGATGAGCTCGCCGGAGATGATTAGCCGGAGAAGAAGACCGGAGGAATCAAAAATCAAAAGCTAAGGCAAAAGCTAGGATGTACTCACCGGAGAAGATGAGCTCGCCGGAGATGATTAGCCGGAGAAGATTATCGGGGAGGAAGAAATAGGTTTTTTTTTCTCTCAGATCTCCCTCTCTCTGCAGAAATTTTCTCTCTTTCTTTTTTTTTTCAGATCGGAGATAAAGGAATGGTGGCTGACCGGAAGAATGCCCGGATTCTAGCCGAATTTAACGAAAAAGACGATTGGAAAATCTCGATCGGAAATCTCTCTCTGCGAAAATCTTTTTCTTCTCTCCCCCCTCCTTTAAAAAAAAATGAGAAAATCGATATTTAAAGAAAATTCGAAGGATGATATCTGCACTCCAATTGGATAAAGGGCGCGATTATTTTGATGAGCGCGCCCGCAAATCTTGTCTTATTCGCATCGGGCACGTCCCATCCAGGATAATCCACCCCCTTTATGCGCATTTACACTACAGCAAAGCTTCGGTCTGTTCGCTAGGCAAATGAGCTCGGATTTCGATGAAATTTTGCAGGGGCCTTGGCGGAACCCTAAGCTAGCTCGGGGTGAAATTTGGGACCCTAGGTGATTGATTTGGTTGGGTTTTTGCTTAAACATGGGAGGCTCAAGGTACGGTCAAAATGGGGTGTCTACAGATGCCCCTCTTTGGCAGAGCGTGCTTGTCGCGCTAATGTCAAAGCTGAACTGACAAACCATTTTGGCCGATCCGAAAAAGGAGCAAATCAAATTTTGATTTTTGGTTTTGAAAATGATATTTACAAAGATAACACAGTGAAATAGCCTTTCATCGGACTCTGACTCTGCAAACACTGGTGAGATAGCCTCTCTCCAACTCGTAACTCAACAATGGATATATGGATGAGATAACCTCTCTTACAAACTTTATAGGATTGATTTGATTGTGAATAATCTTGAAATTTGAAAATAAAAAAGAATCTGGATGCCATGTGAAAATGGTTTTGAATGCCGTGTGAAAACGGACTTTGAATGCCGTGTGAAAACGGACTTAGAGTGCCATGGTGAAAACATTTTTTTTTTTAAATCTTTCAAATGGTGAAAGAAAGGACCAAACTCCAAATCATGGAGCCATTGGCGAAAACAGCTTTTAAAATCTTTCAAATGGTGAAATAAATGACCAAACTCCAAATCGCGGAGCCATTGGCGAAAACAGCTTTTAAAATCTTTCAAATGGTGAAAGAAAGGACCAAACTCCAAATCACGGAGCCAAATGGCGAAAACAGCTTTTAAAATCTTTCAAATGGTGAAAGAAATGACCAAACTCCAAATCGCGGAGCCATTGGCGAAAACAGCTTCTAAAATCTTTTAAATGGTGAAAGAAAGGACCAAACTCCAAATCGCGGAGCCATTGGCGAAAACAGCTTTTAAAATCTTTCAAATGGTGAAAGAAAAGACCAAACTCCAAATCGCAGAGCCATTGGCAAAAACAGCTTTTAAAATCTTTCAAATGGTGAAAGAAATGACCAAACTCCAAATCGCGGAGCCATTGGCGAAAACAGCTTTTAAAATCTTTCAAATGGTGAAAGAAATGACCAAACTCTAAATCGCGGAGCCATTGGTGAAAACAGCTTTTAAAATCTTTCAAATGGTGAAAGAAATGACCAAACTCCAAATCACGGAGCCATAGGCAGAAATTTTTTTTTTTTTAAATGAAAGGAAAATTCATTGAAACGATTGAAGAAATGACCAACTTTGATCGATTTCACAAGGTGAATAAGTCATTCTTTGCCAAGAATGATTGAAAATGCATGATCTTTGCTGAAGATAAAACTCAAGAAACTTGAAGAAAATTTCAGGTATTAACCCTTTTAAAATGAGTGAAAAGCATTTTGCTGAGGGTTTGACGATTGCAGGAGCAAATTCTAGACTCCGCTAGGGATAAGATTTTCTGAAAACTGGACTTCAAAAGAAAACAATTTGATTGAAGAGACTGACTCAAAGATTGTACTCAAGCTTCTCTGGTTTTCATTTGCTGAGAATAGTTATCCCAGTTATCATCACGTTTGATATCTTTTATGACGTAAGTCATAAAAGATGCCCCTAGTATGAAATACTTCCATGACAGATTCGTAAGAGAGCAAAACACAGGGAAATGGTCAAAAATTTTCATTTCATTGAATACTTGAGGTTACAAAGCTTTCAGGTTTACAACAGGCTGTATCTGCCCAACAACCGCCTTTCACCTCCGATGATCTCTGCCATTCCATTTGAGCTTGAAAACCCGCCATATGGACTTGAGAATCTACCATCTTCTGAGCTTCACTCTGCTGCGCATCACCCTTGAGGGGATACAAATTCATCATTTTTTTTTCTCATCACCCCAGCCTTGGGAAAGATACTAACTACACAGGACTTTGGAGTTTAAACTTGACTTGACATAGAAAAGACTTGGACAACTAGCAAACGAGGACTTCGACGGGCACAATGACTTAAACTCTAAAAGAGACTGAATCTGCTCCTTAGCCTGATAAGTATTTTTAAAATGGTACAATCCACCACTCTTAGAATCTTTTGAAATCCGTATTTAAAGGTGTTTTATTCCTTTTTCGGTATTTCCATTATGGTTATTATTCCCTTGGATTGCTTAGTCTTAACCTCCTGGCTTAGAGAGTGTCAGAAAAATCTATGCCGACGCTTACTCAAACCTTGGAGTAGTGCCACCGAAGAAATGAAAGTCTTGCTGGCTTTCAGAGGTTCTGTCCTTTATGAAGTCACTGCCATGACCAAATTGCCTTTTCAGATTTTTGATTTGGCGGACCGTATGCCTTAATTTTTGCCTGGACTGTCTGCCCTTGTAGATTTTCCATCCAGCAGGTTCAGCACCCTAATTTTTGCCTAAGCCGCCCTTTCAGGTTTTCAGCTTAGCGGGCGAATGACCCTAACTTTTGCCTAGACCGCCCTTGCGGGTTTTCAGTCTAGCGGGTCTAAGACTCCATTATTTTTTTTATTTTCCTTCTGTTTCTCTACAAACCTGGGCCTAAGTATACCAGAAGGACTTTTAGGTAGGCTTGGGTTCAAACAGGTTAACATTTGGTAAGTTTTCATGTATTTGACCGAATCTGGCCCTCCAGACTGCCTACGTATCCCCAAAGAAATGGGAATCAGGTCCGCGTAGTTCGCCCATTTGGGTTTCAAGGATGGTTTGTTTTGTTCTTTCTTTCCTTCTTTTTTTTTAAGGATTTGAAAGGTTTGAAGGATTTGACCGAACCCGAATTAATCAGGCTACCTACGTATCCTGTAAAAAGGAATCAGGTCATGACGTAGTTCAGGCTCAATATCTTTTATGACGCAAGTCATAAAAGATGCCCCTGGTTTGAATTTATCAAAGAAATAAGGTTTTCTCTTTTCTTTTTTTTAGGATCAAAGGGTTTGCAAATGGTTTTTGACTTTGAGGATATTAGCTTTTAAGCTCTGATCGATCAAGGACGGCCTCCTGGTGTATTTAAGCATAATATTTCTTTAGTTGGTCCAGGTTTGTAGGTTCTGTTAATTTTTCTCCATTTTCATTGAGGAGTCTAACGGCTTTTCCAGGCAGGACTTCATCAACAATATAAGGGCCAGACCAATTTGGCCTGAACTTCCCTCTGGGATCAAACACCGGTGCCCTGTAAGACTTCAAGACGAGATCTCCTGGCTTCAACTCTCGGACCTTGACTTTCTTGTTGAAGGCTCTTTCGATTCTTCTCTGATACCCTTGGATGTGATACAAGGCTCTCAACCTCTTTTCATCAATCATCTGTAATTCCTGATGTCTGGCTCTTGCCCACTCAGACTCTGACAGATTTGCTTCCATCATAACTCTTAGGGACGGGATTCTCACTTCAACAGGGAGGACTGCTTTCATTCCATACACTAGAGAGTATGGAGTTACACCTGTAGAGGATCTGATCGATGTCCTGTAAGCCCATAAAGCAAAAGGAAGCTTGTTCGACCAGTCCTTATAAGTCTCGGTCATCTTACTGATTATGACCTTGATATTCTTATTCGCTGCCTCTACAGCCCCGTTTGTCTGCGGTCTGTAAGGAGATGACTTATGATGCTTGATTTTAAACTCTTCGCACAGGTGCACTACTTCTTTCTTGAAATGAGATCCATTGTCAGAAATCAGTTCATGAGGTACTCCATATCTGCAAATGATATTCGCACGGATGAACTTCGCAACTGTATTGGAAGTTATGGAAGCAAATGAAGCAGCTTCTATCCATTTCGTGAAATAGTCAATGGCCACCAAGATGTATTCATGTCCACTTGACGATTTAGGATAGACTTTGCCAATGATGTCAATCCCCCATACTGAGAATGGCCATGGCGAGGTCATAGAGTGCAGCTCTGACGGAGGCACATGAATAAGGTTCGCATAGACTTGGCATTTATGACATTTCTTCACAAATGCGAAGCAGTCTGCTTCCATTGTGGGCCAATAGAATCCAAGTCTAAGGATTTTCCTTGACAGCATTTTACCGTTCATGTGAGGGCCACAAACACCTTCATGTGTTTGCTCTATGAGCTCTGCAGCCTGATCTTCATCAACACACAGAAGCTGTATTCCGTCAAATGACCTTCTGTACAACTCTTCACCACAAATAATGAAGTTGGCAGCGAACTTCTGAAGAGTTTTCCTCTCTTTGCTGGAAGCTTCAGGCGGATGCCCCTTGCCTGAAATGAAATTTCTGATATCTGTATACCATGGTTTACCATCTGGACACCTGGCAGATATTTCAATGGCATTCACATGTGCTGGAGCCCATTGCAATCTTACAGCTAAAGGTTGAACCTCCATTGTCGCAGAAATGTCCAACATTGATGCCAGAGTGGCTAAAGCATCAGCAAAGTGATTCCTTGTCCTCGACAGATGAGTGAAGGTGACATTCCTGAACTTCTTGACCAGAGATTCGAGATAAGTGTGATATGAGATCAACCTCGCCTCTTTCGTTTTCCAATCCCCATTTATTTGACAAATGATCAGGATTGAATCTCCAAATACATCGATGTCTTGAATTCGCAAAGCTAATGCTGCCTCAAGTCCTGCGATACATGCTTCATATTCAGCCATGTTATTGGTGCACTCAAATTGCAACTTGATGGATAACGGAATGTACTCCTTCTTTGGAGATACCAAAACAGCCCCTATTCCTTGACCGTGATTATTGACAGCTCCGTCAAAATACATAAGCCACTTGGAACTCGGAGTCTCTTCTTCAATGTCCATGATCTCTTCATCAGGAAAATCAGCCTTCAGAAAAGCATTCTCCTCAACAGGAGCATCAGCCAACTGCTCAGCGATGACCCGTCCTTTAATTGATTTCTGAGTGACATAAGTGATGTCAAACTCAGACAACAATAGCAACCATCTAGCTGTTCTTCCAGTAAGAGCGGGTTTCTCAAACAAATATTTCAGCGGATCCATCCGTGAGAGCAGAAATATTTTATTCGACAACAGGTAATGTCTAAGCCTTTGAGTCGCCCAAACCAAGGCTAAACACGTCTTTTCCAAGACAGTGTATTTGATTTCATACTCTAGCATTTTCTTGCTAATGTAGTAAATGGGCTTTTCTTTCTTAGACCCTGCATCTTGCTGAGCAAGCATACAACCCATTGCTGTATCCGTGATGGACAAATACATCAACAACGGTTTACCAGGAATGACCGGGGATAAGACAGGAGGCAAAGACAAACATTGCTTCACTTTTTCAAATGCTTCCTGACATTCTTCATTCCATTTCTTGGAGGAATTCTTTTTTAATAACTTGAAGATGGGTTCACACGTCATAGTTAAATGAGATATGAATCTCCTCAAGTATTGCACTTTGCCAAGGAATCCACGAATCTGCTTTTCTGTCTTTGGTGGTTGCATTTCTTGGATAGCCTTGATCTTCTGAGGGTCCACTTCGATTCTTCTTTCACTGACCATGAATCCAAGCAACTTACCTGACGTGACCCCAAATACACATTTATTAGGGTTCAAGCGAAGCTGAAACTTTCGGATTCGCTCGAAGAACTTTCTCAAAGCGATTGTATGCTCTGGCCAAATCTTGCCTTTGACAATCATGTCATCTACATAGACCTCGACTTCCTTATGAATCATGTCATGAAGAAGAGTTGTCGCAGCCCTCTGATAGGTGGCACCAGCATTCTTGAGACCAAACGGCATAACTCTGTAGCAATATGTCCCCCACTGAGTAATAAATGTCGTCTTCATCATGTCCTCAGGCGCCATTTTGATCTGGTTATACCCTGAGAATCCATCCATAAAGGATAAGAGTGCATGTCCAGCGGTATTGTCAACCAGGAGATCAATATTCGGAAGCGGAAAATCATCTTTCGGACTAGCCTTGTTCAGATCTCTGAAATCGACACACATCCTGACTTTCCCATCCTTCTTGGGCACCGGTACAATATTTGCAAGCCATTCAGGGTACTCAACTACTTCGATGAATTTCACTTCTAGTAGTTTCTTAACCTCATCATGAACTTTCAACTCCCATTCTGTTTTAAGTTTTCGGAGTTTTTGCTTCTTCGGCTTGATGCCAGGTATTAGAGGTAATTTGTGTTGGACAATGTCCTCACTCAATCCTGGCATGTCGTCGTAAGACCAAGCAAAAACCTCCTTAAACTCCTTTAGCAAGGTGATTAATTCTTCGCGCTCCTCAGGAGATAAAATTTTGCCAATTCGTATTTCCCGAATTAAGGTTTCATCACCTATATTTACGGTTTCAATTTCCTCTTCAAGTGGTTTAGCTCCGTGACTCTCCTCTTGTTGAATCATATGTTTGATTTCAAGAGGAGTGTCATCGGCTTCCTCATTAGAGGGAGAGTCTTGAATGTTATTATTATTTACTTGATCAGGTTTAGAAGCAGAATCAGCAGAAGAGACAAGTATAGGAATATAAGCAAAAGAGTCTTTTATTTCATCAGAATCAATGATTACATCAGATGACTCGCCCACATCAGGCGTTACAGACTTTGAAACAGGATGAAAAAATAAGTCGACATAAGTATCGACACAACCAGAAATATGCACAGACGAAGAATCAAAGAATACGTCCTCAAACTCTGACTCGACGCCACCAAGGACAGACTCGTCACCCACTCCAGAGGTAGAACTGACCTCTACAGTACCTGCATCAAAAGAAAAGTTAGAAATGACAGACTCTGGGACAGACTCAGAAACTGACACATACTTTGAAACAACTGACTCTTTTGAAGGGACTGGAATGTACTGAGGGATTACTTGGGGTATAACCTGTGAGGTCCAGTTATCCAGAGGTCCCTCGGCTGGGGTGATATAGTCCTCTGGGTTCAGAAAAGGTGCATCTCTTCCAATCATAGCTATGACTGGTGCCTCGACCTGAAACAGAGAATCTAGGAGATCTGGCTCAAAATTCTCAACCCAGTCTGAATCTGGTTCCTCTGTCATAACTGTTTCTGCAATTTGCTTACTGAAAAAGTCTCCTGGTAGTTCATCTGCGAAGAAGATCTCAAGACCTGGCAGCTTTACCCCATTCTCATCATACCATGGCTCTGAAAAACCGTAATAAGGGCAATCAGCTCCCTCTTTCCGGAATCTGCCATTCATGATCATACTGAACGGTCCCATTGGAAATTCTAAACCCTTGCGGCGACACTCGGCCCATTTGAACATGTAAGCTCTCATTTCTTGCATCTCCTTGCGAGTTGGCTTGTATCCCAACCCAAATAATCCGTCAACCGCTTTCAACTCAGGCCTCTCAGTCGGACCCTGCATATTCTTTCCCAAACCTGCCCCTGGGAGATACCCAAATCGGCGCATCATCTTGACTACCCGAGTATTGGTGCTAGAGAGAAACATAATTTCTTCATTCATAGCTTCTTTCATGGTGATAGCCGAAACTTCCACTGAAAATCCTGTCAGACTGATATCTCTTGTGTTTTCAGTAACAAGCTCTTGAGATATTTGTCCAACTTCTGGTTCGGGATCTCCCTTGACTGTGATCACCCGATTGTTTCGAATGAACTTCAATTTTTGATGAAGTGTAGAAGGGATAACTCCAACCTTGTGTAACCAAGGTCGACCAAGCAAGAGACAAAAGGAAGTCTTGATATCCAACACTTGGAATTCAATGTCAAAGGTTTCTCCTCCGATGACAATCTCAGTAACCAATGTTCCGATAACGTCCCTTCGAGTACCATCATATGCCAGTATGCCTTGCTCAGATGGAATGAAGTCTTCAGGCCCAAACCCCAGAGTAGTGGCAGTGCTCAAAGGACACAAGTTCAAAGCTGATCCATTGTCTACCAGTACTTCGGAGACTTTCTTCTGGTTGCAAAGCAAGGTAATCTTGAGAGGACGAGTATGGTCTCTTCCTTCAGAAGGCAAGTCCTCATCTGAAAAAGATAAAGCTTTTGAAGCCTTGGTCATGGCTACCAGACCGACCAACTCATCTGGAGTAATTTCAACAGATACCTGGGACGAGTTCAATTCACGAAGTACAACCTGTCTGTGCTTCGGCGATGCCATCAGTAAACCCCAAATAGAAACATTAGCTTGGGTTTTCTTAAGCTGATTCAGCAGGTTATCTTCCTCTTCATCAAGTCTCTGTTTCTGTTTCTGACTGTCAACTGCTCTTGCAACCTCAGCAGGATTATCAACTCTGAGTTCAGCTGGTTTGAAGACTCGTCCACCACGTGTGACATGGCGGAGCTCATCGCATTGATCGTTCAAAAGTAACAGATCTTCATCATCTATCTTAAGGATGTATGGGGTTTGTATCTCTTCTTCCTCATCATCACTCATCCTCAAGACATATAGAGCTTCGCTTTCTTTCTTTTCATCCTCACACTGGAGAATGTATGACTGGTTTGATGGTCCAGCCACATCAGGGTCATTCCAGGAAAAGACATATGGCTCTTCTGATTCCACCCACTGATCTTCTCCTTCAAATTTCCAGACATAGGGTTCTTTGGATTCCACAGCACATATGAAGGAAGCAGGATCAATAACAGACTCTTCAGCGCAAATGACATTGACTGAAGGTGGAGGCCGCATTGCATGTGTTGGAAGAGGGTTTCTGGTTACATTTGGTAATTCGATTGACAGCTCCTTCCTATCAATCATATTTTGAATTTGGTGTTTCAAAGCTAAACACCTATCAGTGATATGGCCAGTGTTACGATGATAATCACATAACTGATCCTCTCTCCAGGATCTCGGCAACGGGTTGGGAGGAGGCTTAATATCAGGTAGCTTGATCTTTCTGTCCTTCAACAGCTTCTTCAAAGCTACGGACAAAGAATATGGAAGGGGATCAAAATGACGAGGAGATTTCTGCTCCATCGGCGGCCTTCTCACTTCAGTGATTACCCTGGGTGGGGGCCTGACATAATTGACATTATGTACTTCCTTTGGCGCCATCACAGGTTGCTTCCCTTCTCTGACATCAGACGACACTCTTGATCTCAGGCCCTTAGCCAATGCATCTTCTATCTGGGTCCCAGTTTTAATGAGATGGTTAAAATCGAGAAAATACTGGATAGCCATATGGTGATAATATTGTGGTGACAGATTTTTCACCACAATCTTGATTTGATCCTCATCTGACAGACGATGAGTCATTTGCGCGGCTTTCCTTCTCCATCTGCGGATGAAGGAAGTAAAAGTTTCATTATGGCCCTGCTTCAAAGCCTTCAAATCTCTCTTAGTTACATCGATCCCCTCTTCCATAGAGAATTGTTCGACAAACCTATTTGCAATATTCTCTAAAGTTCTGATCTCTTCAGACTTTAAGCTCAAGAACCACTTTTTAGCCACTCCGACCAAAGATCGGGGAAATAAGAGAGCAACTTGCTCCAGAGATAGACCATGCTGCTGTAAAAGCAGAAGAACCGACATTAGATGGCTTCGAGGACACCCGGTCCTATCGTATTTATCCATGTCCGGAACTTTGAATCTAGGAGGCAATGTGACTCCTGGATACAACATAAAATCGGCCATGTTCAACTTTTTCGGGCCTTGAAATTTTATGTTTTCCACCTCTCGGGCCAACATATCCATTATGTCCGCCATCGCTCTGCCCTCATTGGCTCTATCCAGATTAGGATGGCAATTCTCTTCTGCATACTGCTCATCATCGAGATCGTCTTCGACATTCAAAACAGCAGGTCTGGCCATTGCAGGAGGGGGAGGAGGTAAAACCGAAGGGTGCTGAGCCACATGCTCCTTGGAGGTAGATTCTCTATCATTTTTCAGACGGGCTATCTCCTCATTCATGTTATTCATTTGCTGGAGCATAACCTTCATCATCTCACTCATCTCAGCTATAGCGTTTGCAGATTCAGCCATCTGTTCAGGAGTAAATTGGACGGGCGAAGGGATTTCCTGGAGATTGGAGAAAGGTAATGCAGGGGAGGTAAAAGAAATTGGTGAGGAAGAAAAACGACTCAGCTTGGAATCAGCGGACTGACGGGACCAGGTTGATTTTGAAACAAGGATTTTCTTAGGAGCAATGACTGCTCAATCAAGAATCTTGTAATGGAAATATGAACACTAGATTAAAAATTTGATAATTGAGATAAACTATTCTCATAAAATAATGACAAGAGAAACAGAAAACACACTTTCATTAATAAAATTCAAATTGTGATTACAACGGATAAAAAATATTAATCTCTAATCACAACTGGATAACAGACTGACAAAAATGAGAAATGCAGAAATCAGAATAACAAAACATGATACGGATCTTCAAGGCTCTTCAATTCGAGCTCTTTTGCTTGCGGGCATTTCCGATATTTCTCCACGTCGGAATTTGCGAGATAAACCTAACCTCCTCTCTATATTTTTGTTTCCCCAAGCAGCCACAATGGATCGAATGAGATCAGGAGTGAGATCTTCACAAAGAGGAGGGACTATGATTCCGGGAGGACACGGAATTCCCGTAATCTGGTGGAGAATTCGCATGGGTGCATAAAAGGAAGATTTCTCGGTACCCATGAGGTAAACAAATGAATGCGGATAAGTGCTGGTAAAAACATGGAAACATGAATGACTTACCCAGCGAAACTGACTCTCCTCTACATGTTGCAACCAATTGTGCCATTCATCGATGGACTGAGGTTGATGGGCTATTGGTTTCCAGGTATTGAAATTCTTCAGGGTATATGGATTTTGGTTTTGTCGCTGAAGAATTTGAAGTTTTTCACCAAGCCAGACATACAACAACTTGACACATCCATTGAAATTGTCCTTGATCTCTTGGGAAGCAATAAGATCTAGTCCTAAGAAGGTCTCTGCTAACATGGTAGGGATAGGATT
This sequence comes from Tasmannia lanceolata, assembly GCF_043159265.1. Taxonomy (NCBI): domain Eukaryota; kingdom Viridiplantae; phylum Streptophyta; class Magnoliopsida; order Canellales; family Winteraceae; genus Tasmannia; species Tasmannia lanceolata. The sequence continues at coordinate 46,652,646 of NW_027518714.1, read as the reverse complement.
CCTCCCCTCATTGATCTGATCTACCACTCCTAATAGTATCAAAGATGCAACATGGGAATTTCTGCGAAGAACATGACGTGCGAAGACCATAAAAATTAAAGCATTACGTCGGCAATCCTGAAAACAAGAGTTAGTAGGATCGACGTTTTTCGAAAAAAGTTTAATAAGGTCTTGAATTTTCACGCACGTATCCGTCAAACACGGCAGAGCATCCACAGTCTCATTTTTGAACAGTTTGCAAAACAGACCATGAGGAGATTCTATCCTTGAAGGTTTGATCCAGAGTCCCTCAGATGGGAGCTCTAGCATGGTACACCAATCTTCAAATATGGGACAAAGTTCAAAACGGCCAAATCGGAAGACATGAAGAACAGGATCCCAAAAAACAATCTGAATAATATATGACACAACAAAAGAATGGATAAATGAAGTTTCAATCTAAGGGATAAAAACAAGTGAATTTTATCATCATCGAGTCAAGGAATAAACCGTAGCTATGAGGGTGACAAGTAAAAGCCACTAGCTAGGTTTAGATCTGAGAGATGCATAGACACGACTGATTGATTCAAGCCAGAAATCTCTACTAGAAAGTAGGTCCTGATCTTATAATCAAAAGATATGGGGACATAATCTCAATAAATAGAACGGCCACAACCAAGAGAGGGCAAGTAAAAGCCACTGGTCGGGTCTAGATCTGAAAAACGGACTGATACAACTGATTAGATTAGACAAGGAGACCTCACTAAAGAGTAGGCCCTCAATCTGATAATCAATATATAGATATATACATATATATCCTAACCAGGGGCACCAGCCCTAAATATAATCTCATAGAGTCAAGATACTTGACTCAAGACAGACATGTGAGTGCACTAGGACTGCGTTGTAGCCACATAAGGTGAGCTACAATAATCTATGGATAGGACAAGGCTCCTAAATCTAGGCTCCAACATGTATAAGCAACACATGTTCGTCCTTGTATGAATGCAATATATATATATAAGCACATGCAGATCCTAATTGGGTTTCACTAAGTCAACTAATATATTCATATACATAATATATTTAAAATGAAAGTAGAGCTCCGGACTCAATATATCGGGTACTATGCTTATGATCCATACTTAAAATGTATAACACAAGTACGCCTAGTGTTATACATAGTATGCTTCATTGCTCATCGGCTGCTGTAAACACAAGTACGCCTAGTGTTTACGACTGCAGCACTGGCGCATAGCTTGGTAATAGATACAACAGCACCATCTGGATAGTGATATCCCATGAGGCACGCATTATATCTATCCCATGGAGCTAATAATAAGAAAATCAATAAAAGAAAGAAAAAAAAATAATAAAATAAAATGATGTATGCTGTGCAGTGTGTGAATCCCTTGTTTTAAACACATATTTGGTGCCCCTGGATTCTAATCGATTAAATTCCCATTTATAATATTTTTAGCCCAAAATTCTTCAAAGTTAGTAACAAATGGCATTTTAACAGAGTTAGGCAATGTTCCAAGAACATCCCCAGCAGAGTCGCCAGCCTGTGGACCCCGATCCGAGAGAGAGGCGGGGAACGGGCCCCACCCTAACAGTCTCAGGAATCATCCACGTGAATGGAGAGCTCTACCAAGGAACTCTCGAAAGAATGTGCCCCTCACAGCATGAGTGGCGATACAAAGGGTGAGATACCTCTCGATTCGGGGACTAGCCCAGATTCGAGGCGTACCTTAAACAAAGAAGAGTCGCCATCCAAGGAAAAAGGCAAATGGGCCCTGGATCCCATACTATGCTCTGTTGCAACGGATAACCAGAGATATAAAATAAGGTTCGTGCCTGGTTACGAAATCGGAAGGTCTAAAGAGCACCTCATCCGCCCAAGTGCAAACACCTGGTCTCTTATGCCATTTACTTAATAATTTTGAAGAGTTTTGGGCGAAAATCATATGAAATGGGAACACAAATCTCCGAGAAAACGTCTATCTAATCTTGCATGTCTCGGAGGAATAATAAACACACATAAAAGAAATAAAAGTGTCACCTGAGAATAACTAGGTTATGAATGTCAAACCTAAATTGGTGTCTAAGTTCTGGTGTGCAAACACATGCATGCTACAGCTAAAAGCATAAGGTCTGCGCAATAAAGTAAGAAAACACTGCAAAACATAGAAAATGACTCGATACCATACAACCCTAAGACTCTAATCTATACCTAGGCCCGAGTCTTTAGATGATCTGATGTTCATCCAAAGAAGCCTACGTATCCCCGCCTCCACGAGAATCAAGGCAACGTAGTTCTTCGCACCTATTCTAAGCTATGATGCCTAAAATATCTAGACCTCTATCTTAGACTCGATCTAAAAGACCGGACTAGTTCTTAAAGCTTCTTGTGTGATTATTTAAATTCCAATGGATTGTAGATTTTAGGACACCCTATATGCCCTAACTAAATGCAGGTTAGCCCTAAGCTAATGCAGGTGGTTCCTATAATCTATGTGTAGCTAGGCTGTATATCCTAAGAAAAACAGTAGGATCTATCGCATCTTAGACCTAGTCATCAATTGGCGATGTGGATCGCCAACTGACCGGACGGAGGCGTAAAACTCCTAGCTAGGACTCACTCCTAACTCTAACACAAACAAATAAAACACACAACAAACAAACAACGAACGAGGGAGCAACTCCCGACTCAAAAACTCTCTAACTAGGACAACCTCTTAACTCTAGAGGAAGATCCTTTCGAAAAAACAATATTTTGAAAGATTTTTGTAATTTTGAAAGATTTAAAATGCTTATTTTTAAAGGTTTGGCTGGACTTGGGATGTGGATCCCAAGCTGCACTACGTACCCTGTTGAAAGGGATCAAACCAACGTAGTTCGGAGAAGAAATCCTAACTACTTTCCTAATGACTCAAGATTTTTTTGAGATTTTTGGTTTTCAGATGTTTTTGTTGTTTTTAAGTATTTTTTACTCAAGGGGGACAAATCCTATCATCATAAGGGGAGGACAGGCTCCTGAATATCCCGCAAAGGTTGGACAGCATCCTATGCTTTGCGAGGGAAAAGAACAGAAACACAGCTCTGCAAGGGTTGGACAGCATCCTATACCTTGCAGGAGCGGATAGAAAAACACATGATTTGATGAGAGGTAGGATAGAATCCTAACCCCTATGATGATAGAATTTGATTCCTGAACAAGAGGATTGACTCTTTAGACTAAGGACGGATTCCTATGCTAGTGGACTATCAAACTAAGATAAAGCTCAACAAGTAATAAGGAAAAAGAGACCTTGTGCATATTTGGCAAAGGTAAAACACCCAGCCGGGCCGGACAGCTACCTAGCCCTAGGGTGCAACAAATGTGCAACCCAATACCCATAAGGGTAGGGGTATGATGCCAAGCCGAGTAGGGTGTTCTCCCAAAACCAAAAGACGCACCAAAGAGGAGGTTTAGCAAGAAAATGAGACTAGGTAAGTCTCTTAGACACAGAGGTAGGATAGAGAAAAATGCTAACAAGGAAAAAGAGACCTTGTGCATATTTGGCAAAGGTAAAACACTCAGCCGGTCCGGACAGCTACCTAGCCCTAGGGTGCAACAAATGTGCAACCCAATACCCATAAGGGTAGGGGTATGATGCCAAGCCGAGTAGGGTGTTCTCCCAAAACCAAAAGACGCACAAAGAGAAGGTTTAGCAAGAAAATGAGACTGGGTAAGTCTCTTAGACATAGAGGTAGGATAGAGAAAAATGCTAACAAGGAAAAAGAGACCTTGTGCATATTTGGCAAAGGTAAAACACCCAGCCGGGCCGGATAGCTACCTAGCCCTAGGGTGCAACAAATGTGCAACCCAATACCCATAAGGGTAGGGGTATGATGCCAAGCCGAGTAGGGTGTTCTCCCAAAACCAAAAGACGCACAAAGAGAAGGTTTAGCAAGAAAATGAGACTGGGTAAGTCTCTTAGACATAGAGGTAGGATAGAGAAAAATGCTAACAAGACTAGGCAAGTCTCCTAGGATGGGCTTGGGCTATCACCTTCATCGCCCTACAAGAAAAGAGGATTCTAGTATCTAAAGAAAATTAACAGCAATCTATAAGACTCTGTTAGTCTATCAAAGAGAGAAGAAAAGGCTACCAAATAATCGCAAATTCCACTCTATTCTTATAAAAATAAATCAAGTGCTAAGCAAAGAAGAATTTTCAATAAAAAAACAATACACAATCTATAGCAATCGTAAAATAATAAACAACATTAATTAGTCCAGACCAGCCGCTGGATAGCCTAATAAAGTAAAAGAAAGCAATATCAAACACTTCTATGCCCAACCACAAACACCACCCCAATATGGGGATGCAATCAGATGATGCTAAAGTAATCATCTGATATCATAAGACACATGATAATATTTATAATCCCGCCTTGAGATCAGACAGTACTCATGTCGATAATATCGAATAGAGTAGTCATCTGATCTCCTTCTTCCTATTAACAATTTATTTAAATAAAAATGAATGAGTATAATAAGCTTCGATATAATCTCACCTGAACAATCCATTTATCTTCAGAATCTAACTCAAAACTAAATAAGAGGAAAGAAGAGGGGAGAGGGTACTATCATGATCCAATAAATCCCTCTAAGGGTGGGCTTGGGCTATCGCCTTCATCGCCCTTGCAATGAAGGGAAATAAAAGGACGCTAATGAAAATAAATCAATCTCAGACACCCAAGGGAAACAAAAGAACAGCAAAGCAATAACTATGAATCATCGGGCCTAAATTTTATAAAAATATTTTGATAATAACTATGGACAAGTAAAGATGAAATGGATCTGTTGAGACACCTCACATTTATACACTGTTTTTCAAGTTATCTAAATACCAACTAGATACAACTTACAACAGGTCACAAAAGATACTAGGAAATATGAGCAATATATGTACAACTATTAGACCTGATGGTGGCAATATTAGCAAATGAGAGTGCTGCTCATTCAATGATATCCCTACTTGATATCAATATCACTAACCAACAAGTATCATCCATCCTCTAGCTTGAACCAACATGCTTCATTCCCATGGCGATGAAATACCCACAACCAGTAGAGATATTTATCAAGATGAATTAGCTTTCCATGATACAAATTATGAGCTAAGTAAATAGATATTCCTAAATCATATGAGAAAAGAGTAACATTAGATTTAAATGGTAAAACCATTCTCAGATAGCTCATATGATCCCACAAATAGTTCTCTTTCTTTCTCTTTATACATATACTAGTGCATAGGATCTACAGGAAAATCTCAAATCAGTTTGAGACAAGGCCTAAATTACGAAAACAAGTATATTGCATCATGAAAAACAATTATATGGCACAAAATAAATTCCCTTACAAGTTGTGAAGATAAAGATTTTACATGCAAGGACATGAGGATCATAAGGGAAAGCATTGGAAGGACAGACACAATATAAATTCCATGAAGGCATCCACTAAATCATTACTACCTAGCTCTCTTACTCCATATCAAGTGACATCCCTGCTATATCCTTACGGCCCAGCCATCTTAAATAAAAGCAATTTCGAGGATCAACGAGAATCATCATCCAAGCTATCACAGAATTAGATTTCAAATCATCAAGGAAAGAATTACCTGATCAAAGAAATAAGAGAATGTTTCCCCCTTTTCTTTTCTTTTTTTTTAATCCAAAACAGAGCATAAAATTTTCAACAGAACAAATTACATCATAAAATCAATCAGCAGAATTCAAGAATCATAAACATTCTATGCTCCTTTTTATATTCCTCTTTCTAACGTAACCCTGGAAACTAACAGATGGTTTGATAAGATTATTTCAGAGATTAAAATGTGAGAAAACTGATTGGAGAAAAGATGAACTTGATCGGAAAATGAAAAGAGCAAGGGTTTAGAAGTTTAAAAGGAAGAAAATGTGAGATTTTAGGTTTGAATCAAAGAAAATAAGAGGATAATGAGGATTCTAAAGATCATGACACCGGATTCCAGTGAAATTCCGGCGGGATTATCGGAGAAAAAGATAATGAATAAGGTGGATCTAAAGCTTAAAGTTGTTGATTTAAAATTTTTACAGGTAGCTAATGGATCGGGCAGATCTAAGGTTTAATAACCTAGAAGAATGAAAAGAATACACAGATCGGTGGTTTAGGGCTTTAGATCGGAGAAGATGAGCTCGCCGGAGATGATTAGCCGGAGAAGAAGACCGGAGGAATCAAAAATCAAAAGCTAAGGCAAAAGCTAGGATGTACTCACCGGAGAAGATGAGCTCGCCGGAGATGATTAGCCGGAGAAGATTATCGGGGAGGAAGAAATAGGTTTTTTTTTTCTCTCAGATCTCCCTCTCTCTGCAGAAATTTTCTCTCTTTCTTTTTTTTCAGATCGGAGATAAAGGAATGGTGGCTGACCGGAAGAATGCCCGGATTCTAGCCGGATTTAATGAAAAAGACGATCGGAAATCTCTCTCTGCGAAAATCTTTTTCTTCTCTCCCCCCTCCTTTAAAAAAAAATGAGAAAATTGATATTTAAAGAAAATTCAAAGGATGATATCTGCACTCCAATTGGATAAAGCGCGCGATTATTTTGATGAGCGCGCCCGCAAATCTTGTCTTATTCGCATCGGGCACGTCCCATCCAGGATAATCCACCCCCTTTATGCGCATTTACACTACAGCAAATAAGCTAGCTCGGGGTGAAATTTGGGACCCTAGGTGATTGATTTGGTTGGGTTTTTGCTTAAACATGGGAGGCTCAAGGTACGGTCAAAATGGGGTGTCTACAGAGGGTCTCCGATTCGGCCTGTTAAGATTGGCATATTTATATAATCTATAGTTATCACCCCTTATATGGTATTAGCTGCATGGTAAAGATGGAAAGCTTCAAAGTTAAAAGCTACTCAATTGGTGTTTTTAGCCCTCTTACTTGTTAGGAAGGAGACTGTACCCTCATCTTTAATTAAAACATTTAATCTCTTAAGCTTCTAGCCCGCATCTTAACCATGATAAGCCATATTTTCTTTGAAGTGTTATTTGTGTGTGTGTGTGTGTATATATATATATATATATATATATATATATATATATATATATATATATATATATATGAGAGAACATTTCCTACACACTTGTGTAGGTAAGTTACCTACACACTACCTTAAAATACAGTGGGGGCCCACATTGTTTGGGTGATCCAAACCATTCATTTGAATGGTCCTCACATAGATAGGGTGTCCACAAAAAATCAGATCCATAGGATCATCCTAACCATTCAAACTATGGAGGCAAAAAATGGACTAATTTGTGAAGGTTTATACACGTCCATTTTACCTCCACAAATCGTAGGGTTGGGATGATCCTATGGATCTGATTTTTTGTGGACACCCTATCTATGTGAGGACCATTCAAATGAATTGTTTGGATCACCCAAACAATGTGGGCCCCCACTGTATTTTAAGGTAGTGTGTAGGTAACTTACCTACACAAGTGTGTAGGAAATGTTCTCTCTCTCTCTCTCTCTCTCTCTCTATATATATATATATATATATATATATATATATGAGAAAAGAGTTCCTGCGGGTAACTGCAGCAAACTTACTTGCGGTGGCGTGTTATAACAATTCCTATTGGCTGTTATAAGTGGGGCAACTTGCTCTACAAAGCTTAAAATGAATAAACAAAAAGGACAGTCGAGCCCCCCTTTTTTACACTTAAAAAAAAGAGACTTTTGTATCATTTTTTACATTTTCTCTGAATCGTGTCTCTCTCTCGCTCCGGAGAAACCCAAAACTGAAGCTAGGGTTTCTGTGGTTTATCAGTTTCTCCCTCTTCCCTCTTCCCTCTTCGTCGAAGGTTCTCCCTCTTCCCGCTTTCCTTCGCTGCCCACGAGCTTCTTTCCCCCATTGTCTCTCCCACATGAGCTTCTCTGCCGATTTTGGAGAAAACACCTACAAAGGTCAGTCCTCTCTTCTTCAACCCTTTTGGATTTCGATTTTTTTCTTGGGTGGAAAGAGTAAACCCAGAAATAAAAACCCAGAAATCTAAGCATCTGGATTTTGATTTTTTCTTGGTTTTTATTTCTGGGTTTACATTCCAGCATAAGCTGAGATTGTTGGTCTCCAATGAAAAGTTATTTTGGGTTACGATTTTTTGATTTTTTTCTTGTTTTTAATTTCTGGGTTTCAATTTTTTCTTGGCTTTTATTTCTAGGTTTCAATTTTTTCTTGGTTTTTTCTTGAGATTGTGAGTGCATCCACGGAACTATGTCTCCCATGTCTAGGGTTTCTGTTTGTAGGGTTTCTGGTGGTGTTAGGGCTACTATGGTCGATTCTTTTGAAAGTTCTTCTAATTTTGTTAAGGGCATGGATCCGGCCTGGTTGATCTCTCAGGTCTCTCTCTTTTCTCTCTTAATTTCTTTATCTGTTGTTTTTCCCCTTTTGATTTGTGATTTCTTGATTGATGGCTGAGGGTTTCTCTTTCTTCTTCTTTTTTCTCTATTTTGTTTCATCCTTTTTTTTCTTCTTTGAATTAGCTGGTTATATGAATTCTGGTGGGTCTGTTGCATGATTTTTGTTTCCTTGTCGTTGTAGGTAGGGGTGTCAACGGATCCACTTCGGGTCGGATCCACCTATGTCACAGTCACAATCCATTCAAATTCCTTATCGGTCGGGCTGGAGTCAGATTGTTCTTCAGATCCTACTTTCCACGTCATGATCACGATCCATTTTAATTCGGACCATCCATCGGAGTGTCCTATTATAACAGATTGTATACTCCAAAACTGATTATTAGGTTGAACAATGTAAATTTGAGCCCATTATTAGATTTCTGTTTAATCCCTGTATGTTTTAGAATTTGAGAACCATTGAAATGGACAACCTATTGATTAGAGAGTAATAATATTTTTTCCTGGTTTTTTTCTCAATGCAGGTAGTACAAGTGGCATGGAATGGATGATGAAGCTCCAAGGCTGCTTGAGGGTTGGTTTTGAAGGCTCCTTGAAGGCTATCTGAAGGCTATTTCAATGAAAATGACTCGGATTAGTGGATTAGCAAGTTGTTTTGTATAATTTAGAGTAGAGAGAATCCAATTTGTACATCTTTTGACATTCTGTAATTGAACTTTCAACAGGTTTTACGTTTTATACAGTTTGAAATCAATGAGAGTATTTAAGAAATATTTGTCCACCCTGTGTTTTTGTCTGTACATGCTTAGTTGACTACCCTTCAAGAGGGTATCTTAGTTTTTGAAGATATCTTGTGTAAAAGACAATGTGATTTCATTAGTAGAATAGTGAAGACAGATTATGGAGCTTCCTATGTGAAATTGATGGTGTATGTACTAGTTCAGCTGAGAAAAATTTGATGATCCAATGTACATACGATTCAGGCTACAATAGATAAAATATTCAGGGGGGTTATACTAGTGCTGGGACAGAACGTCGGAGTGGCATGAGCCAATGTACATTTGATGCCACATTTGATGATCGGAACCATTGGCCATCATCTGTGTTGGAGGGAGTGTATTCCATCCATCCATTAGATCATGGTCTGCAAAATTTCATTGGTTTATACTGCTTGGCAAAAGCATGAATTTTGGCAAAATTGATATTAGAGCAATGACATTTGAGCAGTTCTATGCAGTGTTTATGCTGTCTTTAGTTACCATTTCTTGTTGGTAGACAACAATCAAGCACCACCCATTCTGACTAGTGTAACATGGGCAAAACAGGGTAATTTCTAGGGTGCCAGTCATTCAGAGTTGGACCCAACAGATGGGGCATTTAAAATCAAGTAGTTGAGTGCAAATATTCAATACATTAGATGAGTTGCATATTATGGCCCATCCGAGCTGCTACAAATCATTCCAAGAATAATTGCAAACATATTCGAACCTGGAATTTATTCGAACATGTAGCATCTCAACTCCTTAAAGATTATATCTGTAAGAGACACCATTCATCCCCCATGACAAATACAAACAAAGTTTCTTCAAACATAAGATTTCATCCACCACATTAAACATTGATCCACAAGTTTTTAAAGACAAGCAGCTATCTCCAAAAGTTTCAAACACTTCATACAACAAGTACAGGAAAGATTTCATCCATCTCATTGAGTCTTCATTCGTAATTTACAATAACAAGTACAAAAAAGATAATTATTATCAACATAAGAAACATGATGGAATATATGATTCTCATCACGTACTTCTCCAAAGAGTATTGATTTTCCCGTGCTCTTGGTATAGGTACCGGCGTACCCCATCGTCTTCAACTTCACGTCTCACACCTCTTTGCATTTCATCTACCCATTTGAAATAACTGCAACCATTCTTTCCCTGTATTAAAACATATGTATATATTCCTTAGAAAGCATTATGAAATAAACTAAGCGAAGGTAAAGGAAATGACACTTACATTCTAGACCAAATCCATGTATCTCAATTAAACAGAAACAATGAGTAACCCTACTTAATTCATTTATTAAGTAGGGTTTTCATCTATTAGGGGTTACTGGCATGCATCTCTTGAACATAAAGATGGTGTCGAAGATAAATGAAAGGAAGTGGGATTTATAGGAGAAAACTAATATAGGTCAGCAAAAAATTAAAATCTTGTCTGGTCCCTTTCATGTCATCTTAAGATTAGAAAATATCAGCCTTATTTTCTTTTTAACCCAAAAAACAATGTTTGACTCGGCCAAATGAACAATCCAATACCACAATGAAAAAATGACCCTTTTTTATGATGTTGAAAACCATAAAGCCCTAAAGCCTAAAACAAAAATAAGATTTGGTAAGAATATGATGAAAAATAGCTGAAAAAAAGGATGAAAACCCTAATCTAAACCCCTCAAAACGAAAATGACAGTCGAACCCCTAAGAAATGGACTTCTCACTGTTCTTGTAACATCCGGAAAAACGGAAAGGGGAGGAAAAAAACGGAATAATGGAATAAACCCAACCCTAGAGGTAAAAAAAAACAAAATAGAGTAAAGAAAGAGAGGACTGACCTTTTTGGGTTGAAGAAGAGGACGAATCTGCTGTTTGGGTTGAAGAAGAGGCACAAACCCTAGCTCCTTCGTTGGGTTTTCTCTTTCAACCGCAGAAACCCTAGATTGTTTTTTCGTTTGGAAGAGAAAGAGAAGCAGAAATATGTTAGCGCATTTTTCCTTTTATGATTTGAGGGGGACTGGGATGTCAAAAATTGAAAACCGTATGAAACCTAGGGGCTCGACTGTCATTTTTAATTTTTGTTTTAAGTTTTTTCAGCGCATAAGGGCCCACATCTATCAGCCAATGGGAATCCTTATTACATGCCACCGCAGGTAACATTCCTGAGGTTACCCGCAGGAACCGTTTTCTTTATATATATATATATATATATATATATATATATGCACATAATTATAGGGAGCATGGTGTGCTAGGTTATTATCTCTTTTGGGTATCATTTGATTATCCCCTAGCAATCATGCATTTGTAGCCCAAGGATTGTTTTTCAATCATTCTCTTCTAAATTCCTTGGTGACTCCGGTTTGGATAGCCCTTTGGATTCATACTATGTGTGAGTCCCTAACAAAGGGGAGCATTATATGTAAATATCTGTCATTTTCTATCTTATCATATGGTGTTTGATATGTCCACTCCATTACATATGATAAGTGCACTCATTTGGAGCCCCATTGCTCCATTTGTGTTGTAGTTGGGACTTGTCTTATGACTTCACTCTAAGATCATATCTCATTTATGGCAAGTACCCTTAGCATGAGCCTCAGTATCATATCATCTTAGGCTTTAGACTTATCTTGGATGAACTCATATGGTCTCATCATTTCCAATGATAAGTATCCTGTTCTAGAGTTCAATTTTGAAAACTCTCTAGAACTCCTATTCATAGGATTATGCTTAAATTGTTAATCTCATTGCCTATGAATTCTCTCTCTTATCGTGTGGGTTATAAGTCATTTGCACTCAATTTCCATGATAAGTTTATTTGACTATGCTCTCATTGTCACATCTGTAGCCATTCTGTATTGTCATGCCTTACCCTAAAGGTTTTACCTAAGGCCTATGATAAATACTTAGGGGGAGAGCCCAATGGTAATGTATTTATGTTTATATAGATCGTTATGATGTGCTCACAAGATCCATTGCCCTCATTATTGTGACTGATCTTGTAAATCTTTATAACAAAATTAACAAAAAAAATGGCTTATCATGCATCGTACTTTGTTTTTTTCCTTTCAAATCTTCTGATAAGCATTCTATAAGCTTAAGTGTCATATCATATATCATATAAATAGCTCACATAAATTATTATTCACTTTGACACTCCACTTGAACTTTCACAGTTATATCCCTTTCTTTTTGCTCTTGCCAAAATGGGGAGAAGTTTGGAATTGATTAGGTAATCCACATTTTATATGTACCATATGTTTTACACTCATATATTATATTTGTGCATATAGTGAGGGGGAGCATTGCTCTACTGTTATTTCTAGTTATCCCTTGCCTCCCTAATCAATTTGTTTGCCATCATAAAAAAGGGAGAGAATATAAGCCCAAGGGTTAAATCATTCACCTTTCCTTGTTGTTTTGATCCTAACAAACCCAAATTGATTAGCAATTATGGACTAATGTGTTGCTTTGAGGTGTTGTGTTCTATACAGAAATTTCACATGTCATATCGCCATTACACAACTCTTCTCAACGCATGGCTTGCGGATCAAGATGCAAATGAACCAAGAGCTTGCACCTACATTGAAGACATCATCATTGGAAGATGTTCAAGTCAAGAAGCGCAAGATGGAGATCCCACAAGTTGCCTAGCCAAGTGTCAAGCAGAAGCTTGGAGATGAACCAACAGTGATGACACCTCATTTACCTATCAACATATCTTGAAGATTGGAGGAAGTCACAAGAACCAAGTCAAGTTCAAGATGTTCACTCGCAAGTCGAAGAAGTTCATGGAAATGCGAATGAGCCAAGCAATCCAAGAAGACTCAAGGTTTACATTTTTAGATTGTATTTGGAGTCCTCTTGATTTTATGTTGATGCACGTTCAAAGGTCTTCAAATAGTTTTCTTAATATAATTTTTGCATCTTTGGAAACCATACACACTCCTAGGGGTGTAAATGGATATTCAAAAATTCGATTACCATTCCCATCCGAATCCGTTTAAAGCGAATATTATCCGGATCCGTTTCAAGCGGATATTATCCGAATCCGTTTATGAGATATCCGACTCTTAGCGGATGCGAATCTGGTAAATGGTATATCCGATCCGTTTAACATCCGAATCCAAGAAGTAAATCCTTTTTTATTTATTATTAATAATATCATTAATATTTACTTTTAGTAATGACACATTATCTTTTGTTTCTAAAAGAAAAGTAAATTTTATTTTCAGCAAAAAAAACAAAAACAAAAAGTATTTTGGGTAGGAAATAAATTAATCTCATTTTAAGGGAATTCTTGGAGTTTGACATGGCTTCTTTATGAAGCAACAAATGTGGGCTGTAGGATGAAAGAGACAAATGGATGATGGTGATTGAAAGAAGATGTCATAGTTTCTAGAGAATTCTAGAGGAAAGAGGCCATAGTCATTGATGGTAAATGGACGGCTCAGATCAATTTTTCAACTTAGGATTATATAAAAACCCAAAATGCAATTAAAAGAGAGGACTTCTAAGGTTTGCAAGGAGAAGCAAGAAAGAGGAGAAAGGAGGAGGCTGAGACACCATCTTTGGCATTCTTTGGTGCCTCCAACCCCACCAAAATCCACCGCCGTCCCTCTCCACCTTCTCACAGCCACCTCCATCACCACCAGTCACCTCCATCTCTAACCCAATCCCCATCTCCATCCCCATTTCTCTTCATCTTCCATAATCAGCACTCCCACTTCCCCTGTTCAAAATAGCCCAAACACATTCCATCATATACATAAAAAAAAAACCCAAAGACCACTACCAACACCATCATCCATCCCCAGCGCCTCTCTCTCTCTACCTTTATTTTAAAAGGAAGAAGAGGATCTCATATATTTTAGGTTTTGAGAGTTAATTTTGTGAAGAGAAGGTAGAGGTATGGTTTTAGGTTCTGGAAAATTTATCGAATAAACGGATACTGATAATATCCGAATTCGAACAATATCCGACAGATACGAATTCGGTAATAGATATTAAATATCCGTCAAATTCGAATCCGAATCCAAATTCGGATAGTGTATACTGTAATTGAATTCGGATATAGCAATATCCGACTCGAATTCGATCCGTTTACACCCCTACATACACCCAAAAATGTGTTTGAAAACCTAGGACTAAAGTCTATAGACCATGGCCAAAGACCCTTAATTTTATATGTTAAAATGAATTTTCAAACAGGGCCGGTCGACGGGGGTGTCCCGGGCGACCGCGGAAGCAGTGTTGGAACTCTAGCACTTGCATTTTGAAACCAGGCCGGTGATCGGGGAGTGCTGGGCGACGCGGATGTGTTTCTATCAAAGCAGAAACAATCCAGCATGGTTTGGGCGGGCGACCGCCATAGGGCTAGTCGACCGCATATAGTATTTGAGCTTAAAGTTAAATCAAACAGATAGCCCTCGCCGGGCAACTGCCATGGCTCGGTCGACCCCGACGGTTTGAAATTTGAAAATAAAAAAGTGAGCCCGATAAGGGCGGGCGACCTCCGTACCTCGGTCGACTGCCGCAGCTTGGAAAACTAGCCGTTGGGGCTTGCGTGGCTTCATGTTTTCAACCTAGTTTTTTACGGTGTTACCCCCACACGGTCATATTTTCAAATGGGTTATATATACATTATCCAAACCTATCTAAACGACCTTTTGGTATTATTTTTCACTTCTATTTGAACAAAAACTTTCATATAAAAGGTTCATCATCTTTTTATGCTTTGAACTTGCATTCTTCATTTTATCAAGAGGATCTCCATAGGCTTTTACATTTGTTATCTTCTTTGGAGAGATTGAGAGCTTATATTTTTCTATCAAGCCTATCAAGAGGCAAAGAGAGGTTTTTCATTTTTGTTCTTCTATGTATTGAGGATCTCTGATTCGGCCCGTTAAGAAAGGCGAATCTTGGAGTTGTATTGATGGTCTTCGATTCGGCCCGGTATAAAAGGTGAATCTAGAAGAGGGTTTTTCGCTTCGGCCTTAAGGAGAAGCTTGAGTGTAAGAGGGTCTCCGATTCGGCCCGTTAAGAAACGAGAAATCAGAGCGTAGAGGGTTTGTCCCCTCGGAGGTGGAGAAGGTTTGTGTATGGCTTGGAGATTCGGCCATTGTGGAGAATCTCATCTTTAGTGGAGTACCCAATGAGCAAAACTTGGAAGAGTGGAGTAGGTCTTGTTGATAGACCGAGCTACTATAAATCTCTTGTCCATTGTGGTGTGCTTCTCTTCCTCCCTTTCTCTTTGGTGATTGGTAACTTCTTTCCCTTTGTAATTATTTTTAATCTATATTAACAAGGGTTAGATTAATTAGTGCTTAATTGATGAATCAATTTTTAATACCACATCTAATTAAGCCAAAATTTTTAATTGACCAATTCACCCCCCTTCTTGGGTTTCCACACTTGTATTTCAAAACCCCACCCAGGGAAGATCGCTGGTTGGAATATTCTGCCACCGTCACCGACCTTCTGTGCCAAGTGAAAGAACTCCAGCAACAAATGAAGGAACCGTGGCACCTAGATTCCTTGGCTGAGTGGGACATCAAAGTCGCTTCCCCTTTCGTCCCCAGCATCACTGATGCCACCATCTCAATGAACTTTGACATGCCCCGACTGGATCTATATGGCGGGGCAACCGATCTACTAGAATTTCTCTAAACTTATCGCCGGGCGATGGTACTCCGGAACGTCACTGATGCAACCATGTGCAAAGCCTTCTCCGCATACCTGAAGAAGGACACGAGCAACTGGTACAGCCGGCTAAAGCCCAACTCCATCGAAACGTTTCATGAACTTGGGAAAGAATTCGCCACTTATTTCGTAAACGGACGGCCCTGACAGAAACCAGCGGATACCCTCTTAGCCCTCAGACAAGGGCGTGACGAAACCCTCTGGAGGTTCATCGGTCGATTTCACTCTGAAATCCACCAAATCAAAGAGCCCAACTTCGATATGGTCCTCACTGTCGTCCAACATGCCATTCGGGACCGCGACTTGAAGGTCTCCTTGAATGTCAACCTCCGCACGACCTTCAAGAGCTTATGGCCACTGCTGACTGATACATCAATAACGAAGAGTCATTCGCCATGGAGAAAGAGCTGGAAATCGCTAGAGAAGGAGAAAAAAGGAAAAAACGAGTCAAAAGCGGGACCGAGTCACAAGCAGGCGCGACATAATGACCGGCCGAATCACCGACCCCCAGTTTTGCACTACGAGAAAGCCAACTACATCCCTTTGAACACCACGATGTCCAACGTCCTGTACAAAATCCGGGATAGGGAGCCCATGCGATGGCCAGAAAAGATTACCGAGAAAAAGAAGAATTCCAACAAATACTGTCATTATCACTAGGATCACGACCACACCACTGACAGTTGCTGTCACCTCAAAAATGGCATTGAAAGGCTCGCAGGTCTCGGTCGAATATATCGTTACCTCCAAAATTTGCCCAGAAGCCGCCAACCCAAATCCGAAATCCACCGACCCACAGAGGAACAACGCTCCCCCAGTTGTAGGCGCTCTCCTGAGCATAAGGCAGAGAGTATCCGCCAAAGATCGCCAGACCAAGGGACTGGAACATGATGAGCACATTTATGAGTGAATTGCAGTTAGGAAAAACATGCATATTTCATGTTTGGAGCAGTGCTACTAAGGTATTTTCTGTGTTTTTGGTGTTTCAGAGATATTTTTGAATTAAGACGAAAAATGGAGCTAAAGAGATGAAATTCCAAAGGATAAATTCACAATCATTGTATTCTATACAAAGTGGAGTTTATGTGTGAGCTTGGAAGTGGGACCTACTATGGTTGAAAGTTGAGAAAAGGGGCAGCAAGTGAATTGTAATGCTACCCATCAATTGATCTAGATCACCCTACGAGAATGATTTATGAACCATTGCTTGAGGGTCTCCTGTATATTATGGCAGTGGGTTGAGGGATGCATGCAACTACTTTACATTATAGCCCACAATTTGGACAGCTCAGATCATCCTATAGGTTTGATGGGCGCCGTTAATTATTATCGTGGTCCAACAATTAGATGGTTCAAATCATCTTACGGAAATAATTTGCAGGGCACAAGCCATTTATAACACATCAAATGTGCGGTTAGGATTATCCCATGGTGGAGACCCAATTTATTTTATGGCCCAACAACTAGACAATTTGGATCACTTATGAAAGTTTATAAAGGTACACGTATATGGGCCATAAAATAGATGGTTCGGAGCAGCCATGTTTAAACGTTTTTGAGTTTTTGACAAGCCAACAATTGGTGATTACACATATAGGACCCACAATGATTTATTATATAGTGTAAATCTAACATGGGGGTGCCAATATCATTTTTCTCATGTTTAATCTTGAAGTGATAACTTATTTGGATAGGGAATGGGCTATAATGTAAAGTAGTTGCAATTACCAATAGGGAATGGGCTGATTTGAGTTACAAATTAAAGATGGGCCACCTACGGTTCCTGTTGCGGGAGGTGTGCAAATTGGTAATAACGTATGGTGTGGCTTTAGGGAAGCGATGCAAGCCATGCTCAATTTGTTTTTTTGGGCGTCTGATATGGTTTCAATTAAAAAACACTTACCAAATTGAGGTTCTATTGAAGTAGCCAATGCATTAATGTCCAACCATTTTGGGTGTGGTTATTAATGGAAATGATTTACAAGGTATGTTATATATACTGTTTTGCATGGGACGGATGAAGATACACACGTAGGAGCATGAAGAAGTATAGGGCCAGCATTGAGAGGACCCATAATCATTCGAATTTCCAACTACATACAAAAGATCATGCGTAGGTCCCGTTTGGAGTTTAAAAATTATAAAAGAGCTTTTAACTTTCTATACTTAGATGAATTAAGTTGGGAAGGGATTTCGAGATTGCTATTCAAAAAAATTCACGTGGAGAGGAATTTTGGGACAACTTCGAATGAGGTTGGCAACTTCCTTGTATTCTCAATGATAAAAAAAGAAAGCTGCTATGAAGAGGAAACGATGGTAAATAAAAAATAAAATAAAAAAAAGAAAAAAAAAAAGAAAAAAAAAGAAAGAAAGGAATAATATATAGCAGTAACTCTTACATTAGAAAGAGGGAACTCTGTAAAAAAAAAAAAAAAAAGGGAGACGAACGAGGAAAAGGGAGAGGCTCTGGTTTTTCTAGTTTTGGGAGAGAGTAGCACGAGCGATCTCCCTCTCTTTCTCAATCTCTCAAAAATCCCTGTTTTCCTCTCACACAGGTTTCTCCCTCTCATCTCTCCATATTTCCCACTCTGCTTCTCTGTTTTTCAACCCTCTCACGCTCTCTATCTCTTAACTCTCTCCCTCTTCGATCCCCAAGCTCCCTTTCCCTTTCTCACTGGTTTTTTTTCTCTCGCTACTTCCAACACCACTCTCAGTTTTTTTTGTTTCTTCCTCCAACACCACCCTTTGTCTTCTAGTTCCACTTCAAACATCTCCTCTCTCTGCATCATCTCTCCAGCAGCAAGTAGTGAGTCTTTCTGTTTTTTTTTTTTTTAAAAAAAAGGGGGAGAGAAAACAGAGTATCGGTTTTCTCTCTCCCCCATCGTTCCCTCTGTTTTCTTTTCTCTTCGCTCCATCTCTCAACGTCCTCCCTCCTCTCAGCACTCTTGGTTTTCTCTCATCCCTCACCCATCACTCGTTTTCCTTCACTTCTTATCCCTCAACAGCAGCATATTTTCTTAAAAAAAAAAAAAAAAAACAAAATGAAGATCCCCTTCCCCTTTCCATGGTGACCGACCATAGCTCCTCATCCCATAGCTTGTGCATCCTATCCCCATCTACCCCACATACTTAACTCCCTCTCTACTTCCCTCCACACATCCCACCGTCCATAGGGAACAGCCCTCTCTCTCATTTATCATACGGACGATCAACAGCAATAGCTCTGATCTTGTTTCTAGAAAAACAGAGCATCGGCTCTCTCTCTCTCTCAAACGTCCCCACTAAGCCCAAGCTCTATTTTACGAAAAACACAGAGTATCCCACTACTCCCTCTCGGCTTCCCTCTACTTCTCTCATATCCATATCTCCTTCATTCTATCCCTCTGTTTCTCACGCTCTCCTTCTCTATCCCTCTGTTTCATCTCTCTCACTCTCAATCTCTCTGTCTCCTTCACTCTCAACCTCTCTGTACCTCTCACTTTTTCTCAACCTCTCTGTCTCACTCACTCTCACTCAACCTCTTGGTATCTCTCACACTCACTCAATCTCTCTGTTATCTCATTCTCGATCTCTCTCTATTTCTGTGTTTCACGATCTCCCTATATCTTTGTGTTTCACGATTTCTTCCTCTCTCTATCTCTGTGTTTCACGATTTCTGTCATCCCTCTCTGCTTTCTTTGATCTCAATCTCCCTTCTCTCACGTTCACTCCATCTCTGTTTCTCCATCATTCACTATCCAACTCTCGATTTCTATCAAAAATAGAGCGTTCCCCTCTGTTGTCTCTCTATCTCTCTCAAACTCTCCTTGCCTCTCTCTATCTCTCTCGAACTCTCCTTGTCTCTCTCTATCTCTCTCGAACTCTCCTTGTCTCCCTCAGTTTCTACCTTTCTATCACTCTCATTCTCTCTATTTCACTCTGTCAATCTCTATCTCTCTCTCTCCACAGTGAGAGAAACAAAAAAAAAAAAAAAGGAAGAAAGAAAGCGGCCATCGGATCGAGCGTCGGCGAGGACCTCCATCACAGGTTGGTGCACTATTCTCAGATTTTTCCACGATTATTTGGTAGTTTTTATGTATTTTTGCATGGTTTTTTGCATTTAATTGAATTTAATTCAATATTAAATGTGTGTGCTAAAAATCATGATCTAGTTTTTTTCAATTCCGATTCGTCCCGAAATTTAATACAATGATATACTTAAATAAACTAAAATAACCATCGGATCGGATCGGACATTGGATCAAAGGATTTTGAAAATTTGAGTGAAGAAAGAAATTTTATTTAAAATAATGGCTGAGAAATTACAAAATTCGAAAAAATAGCTATCTCAGGATGATCTATTTTTTGGAATTTTAAATTTTTCTTGTGTTCATCACATCAGAACAAGATTAAAGGACATTTTCCGGAGTCGTAATTTTCTCGAAAAGATTGTTTTAAAAATAGAAAACTCTTCAAAAATGTCTTTTTGACGAAGAAAAATAAAATATATACAAAATAGATTTCACAATTAATGAAATTTTGTGAGAAACTAATATGGTATTGATAAATTCTACCATGAATTTTTAAGGATTTTTGGATTCTGTTTGATATATTATTTAATGCTTTCTTTGAAAATTATCAGATTTGGTGAGGATTTTTACTGACATCAGATCACGATTAAAATTCTTAAATTTTTACAGTAGTTTTATATTTCATATGTCTTGCTTCTGTAAAATTTTCAATTGATTTGAATCTTGTTTCCTTAGGGATGTAATGTAAATTCATAATCTGGTAACAAAATTGAAAAATCCGAAATTGGTAGTAAATAGTCTTTAGAATTCATGAAAATCCCACAGCATGCTATGTTTAATCATATCTTATTCCTGTAGAAATTTCAATGAATGTAGATTTCTATTTCTAGTAGTTTCTGTGTTATTTTTGCAATCTGGTCTCATTATTGTTAAATCAAAATTAAATATGAGATTAATATAAAAATCTATAGAACTCTGCCAGTAAGCTACATACATTCCCATCTTGCTGCTGTAGAAGTTTTAATTTGTTTTGAATTCGTTTGCAATAATTTCACTTGTAAAATCACTCATATGTTTAAAATTGATAAATTCCATTGAAAATTCGAAATTAATTAAAAATCATCATAAAGCTTCTAAAAGAACCTTAAAATTCTGTCACATGTTCACTCCTCAATCCATTGAAACAGAAATTTTAGGATTTTTAGATTTCCCTGGAAAAATAGCCAGTGCATCCATAATCGTATCCCAATTGCAACCGATCTTTGACAATTTGAATATTTAAGCTATAGCATGTTATTGGCTCCGAGGCTACTGTCCACGAAAATCCTGAGATATGCCAGGCAGTAAGGTGCTATAACCTAAGTATTAAATTGTATAAGGAAAGAGCGCACGATTCCCTTCCTTGGATGTTATTCTAGGCCGAAATTAGTGAACCCTAGAGCCATTGGTAATCCTTAAATGTCCAGAAACTGAAAATCCTTGAAATCTGAAATTCATTAACTTCAAGAACTTGAATCGATTTGTCTCGAGTCTTTCGGAACCATTGGATTATGGTTTCCGATATAAGAACCATTAGAGCCCAATTTAAGAACACTGGTGTCAGGTCGTGTCCTAGGTTTTAGGGAGTCTTAGGTTTTAGGGAGTCCTAGAGTTAGGAGTCCAGCCTCATCACCTACGTTTGCTATAGATAGCAACCGTGCCATAGGTCTAGTTACACTAGTCACCCAATCTTTCCCTAGGACAAGCCTAGTGAACTAAGATGTAGGCTAACCTGCATTAGTCTAAGGAACAACTTGCATTTAGATAAGGATCATATAGCATCTTAGATGAAATCCTAGGATAATAAAATCCTCAACTTGAATTAAATAACTTCTCCTAAAACTGTTGAAACAGTCAATCCCGTCTAGGTCGGTGTCTTAGTTGAGTTAGGCATAAGTAGCTTAGCTTAGGTACACCGAACTACGTCGACTCTGATCCCAGTGAGGCTTGGGTACGTAGGCAGCTTGGTTGCTTGATGGCATACCAATCACGAGTCGGCTCCACAACAAATTGTGGGGTTTTGTATATTAATTTTCTTGTAAATTCTTAATTAAATCATTTAGGATCTACATTGAAATTAGATCATAGGATGCATGTCACATAG
The DNA here is from genome assembly GCF_043159265.1 of Tasmannia lanceolata. Taxonomy (NCBI): domain Eukaryota; kingdom Viridiplantae; phylum Streptophyta; class Magnoliopsida; order Canellales; family Winteraceae; genus Tasmannia; species Tasmannia lanceolata. The sequence continues at coordinate 46,630,590 of NW_027518714.1, read as the reverse complement.
ATAGCACATTAACTAAGAGTTGAATGAGCCATTTAAAATAAATTTAAAAGAGTTAGCTTTTGGAATTGAAGACCGATTATCGGGCAGGAATGGTGCATGTGGTGGATAACTCCCCATACTTTTCATTCTTGTAACCAGGTAGCGAGTCTAGATTTCTGGTTAATTATGGGTCCTAGATCCCACATCTAGGTGGCGACTTTGTCAGTCTCTTTTGTGTGGAATTCGGATTGCTTTAGTGATCCCAAGTTCACATAAAAGATGAATTAAAACCAATAATAAAATGTACACGCCAATCGCGTGGGTACGAGAGACCAAGAGAGAGCGTGGCGGTTTGCGCCCCACCTCTCTCGCGGGATCGGGTCCCACACTTAAAAACCCAAAAAAATGAATAAAACTCCGAAACCGAATTTCAAAATTTCCGAAAAACGAAGACGTGAGCTCCAAACCAACCCGAATCCTGAAAATTTTAACCCAAGTTGCATTCCAATCTCTATTTTAATCCCAACATCCATGGATTTGAGGGGAAATCCAGGTCAACCCAAGGCTCTAGGTGCCCATGACCACATTTTTGGAAACCTTAGAATCTCAGGAATCTCCTTGCAAAATCTCAGATATTTCCGCCAAGAAATTACACTAAAGCCAGAGCAAGTTGGTGTAGTTATCAAGCGGTAGGGGGTGAATTAGCCTGTCAGAATCTCACATTTGTGCAGGTATTGAATCGGGGTGCTGTTATCAATCATTAATTTTTATAAATATGGGCTTTAGGAGCTCATATTGGAGATTTGGTCCAAAATTCCGAGAGAAGGAGAGAGAGAGAGTGATGTTAGGGTTTCATCTTCTTGTCTTCTCCGATCAACTTCGCCAGAGCTCCGGGCAAGCTCCGGCTGGACCTTCTTTCCATTCTTATATTTTTCCTTTCACTTTTATCACCATATTTCTTTCAAATTCTCAGCTATCATTTTCTTTTATGCTCAAATCTGAGCTATGAAATATCAAATCCAAGCTTTGAAACCCTAAGTCATCTCAAAACCCCAAACCTAGATCCCCTTCTTCTCCGGCAACACTCTAGCTTCGGCCGACCTCCGTCGAAGCTCCGGCTCCTTTCTTTTGCTTTCTTTGTTGGCTTAGATCCCTGTTTTCTAAACCTAAAAGTTGTTGTTTTCCATTTTTAAACCCTATTTCAAGAGATGCTTTAGATCTAGCTATTCTTCATCAAAATCCTTGATGAAGCTTGTACTCTGTTCAAAATCTGGATCTAAGTATCTCATTTTCTTGTTTAGGTTTAGAAATTTGAGATGTACTCATTTCCTTTGATCTGATGTGGTTGATTGTGTTGGAATTTATTGCTATGGATCATCTTTTCATAGATGGAGCCAGAAAAGAAGCTTTGACCTTGAACTGAGATCCCTCGTTTTGGTAGATTTGATTGTTTGCCTTTCTTAGACACGATCAAATTATTGTTTACTCGGGTGAACTTTACAGACAAATGAGGTAAGGGCTACTAAATTTTCCTGTTTCAATTCCTTGCATTTTCATGGCTACAGAACTTTGTTGCTTCAATTCCTCACTTTTTTTTAGGTCTTAGTTGCTTGATTTCAATTATAGTTGAATAACCTGTGTGCTCTTATTTTAGAATTTTACCTCTAATTTCTAGTAAGACTTCAAGGATTTTATATAATGGATTTGTAATTGGGATGTCCATACTCATTTTCTCTCTACAGTAGTGGTTGTTTCCATAGGTGTAATCATCAAATAGTGTGTTTGAATGTGGTTATGCCATCATTGTCAAAGAAAAATTATAAGGTACTTTGTCAACTGGTGCGATTTGTTTTTTCCTTTAAAATCCTCTTGAAGAGCCTAAGTGTATGTACTATGATCAAGATGATGAGTTTTGTGTTGCAAGGCTTAGAATAAGGTACTAAACTCATTTGGATGTCTACCTGTGTGTGTGTGTGTGAAATGTGGATATGCTCATTTAGCTCATCTTAGCTAGAAGTCATATAGCAACCCTCCTTTTGTTTGCTGAACCATGATAAAGCCCTCATTTTGTTGATTAAATAGGGTAATGACCATAACATCTCTCACCATAGTAGCCTTCATTTTGTTGATTGAACAGGGTCATGGCCGTAGCAGTCCTCGTCATATTAGCCCTCACCTTGTTGTTGGAGCAGGGTAGTGTCAATAGCAACCCTCATGGCCTGATGGGATTAATTTTTAAGGAGTTTTCCTTGCCTATGATAATCCAAGTGGGAATGACGTTTAAGAAATTGTGTGTCCATATCTGATCGTTTCTTTCTAATTAACTTGCAAGACCTCTTGAGAACCAAAATAATGTTTTGGTAGCCATTTGATTATGTGTTTGGGAAGTATTTTGGGTATATACCATTGCTCATAATTTGGATTGCTGAAGTCAAGTTCAAAATTTTAAGTCATTCATCTGTGTGTCCATATCTGATCGTTTCTTTCTAATTAACTTGCAAGACCTCTTGAGAACCAAAATAATGTTTTGGTAGCCATTTGATTATGTGTTTGGGAAGTATTTTGGGTATATACCATTGCTCATAATTTGGATTGCTGAAGTCAAGTTCAAAATTTTAAGTCATTCATTTATGTTTCAGCACATTCACTTACTGCATGCTGGCTTATTTCATCTCATTCAGGTGGTGTATAAGATGAAATTTGGTTGGTTCTTTTGGCAGAGTATGATTCGTTTCTAGTGTCATATAATTCAGGCAGATTAATTATATGAAATTGGCGTAATATATATATTTAATGGACTAATACAAGAACAAGCACATTTTTACAGGGACATTACTCTATGATTTTATCACTTATACAATGAGTTTGGGTCATTGTGCATTCATGTAGTATCAGTTAGATAAATTTTACCTACTCAATAGTCCCTCTAATAGGTTTTTGTATATTAAGCCATCTAATAGGTTTCGTTCGAATCAAGATTATTCAATAGTTGTCTATTTAAATGCTCCACTTTACACTACTAAACTTTGTCTTTGAACACATCAATCTCCTCCAGTTTATGGTGACTTTATATAATCTTTGTTGATGATATCTTGGTAATGCATGAGTTAAGTCAACTTTCTTAAAGATAGTACACTCATAAGAGATGGTGTTCTTTTCATTCTATATAAAAGTTCGAAACAGGCAAGTGTGGTTTATTTACACAAAAGCTATATACATTTCTTGATGCCTTGTTGCTATATTTAGATAATGACACTCAATGGGTGTGGGTTTTCATGCTTAACCATATCGATAGTTATTTTGGTTGAATGTTTCAAAATGCATAGTATTTAGTGAGACATCAGAATTTTTTTTAGGTGTGTAAGTATATAAATGATAATTTAGAGCTTTATCATTTGAAATCTCAGCATATTGTTCTGTAATAGTCACTACTTGGATGGAATATAATCTGATAACAGTTTAGTAATGTGTATATGAGGGGTTAGACAAATGTCCCATTAGGAAAGTTTATAAAAAAAAAAACATATTCTTCATTTGATTCATAGAATCTATTGTTTCTTCTCATCTGTTGGTTTAAGGTTTGTGATTGAGTTCTATTCCCTCAATTCCAGAGTTGGTTATTAGATTGAGAGCCTACATCATAGTTTGGGGAAAATGCAGGTGTTTTGAGTTGTTCATTCATTTTAAGTGTCATGTCTGTTCATCGCGAGGGCGATGAAGGCGATAGCCCAAACCCATCCATAGGGGACTCTCTTAGTCCAAGTAGCCCTCCCCTCGTTTATTTTTAAGACTTGCCCAGTCTTTTGGATACCTTTAAACATTGTCATCTAGAGCCCCCATTTAGGGAGACAAGCTATGTCTCGTGTAAACAAAGTCACACTCTTTTAGAGAGACATGCTTTGTCTTGTAGAAAAGCTTATCCTCAGGGAAACAAGCTATGTCTCATGCAGAGAAGTCATCCCCTTTTAAGAGGCGAGCTATGTCTCGGTACAAAGTTGCGCCCATAGGAGATAGGCTTTGTCTCATTTGTCCCAGCTATCCTTTTCTTCTAGGAGACTAGCCCAGTCTCATTAGCACCCCTCTCTTAGAGTTACTAGTCTAGGAGTCAGTCTTTTCGTATACAAGTCAATCTTTAGCTAGAGAGTCTGTCCTTAGCTAAATAGTCAAATCTCTTAGCATAGGAGTCAGTCTTTCAAGAGTCTGTCCTATCATCATAGGGAGTTAGGATTATGTCCAACCTTTCATCAAGTCATGTGATTTTATCCAATCTTGCAAGGTATAGGATGCTGTCCAACCCTTGCAGAGTCGTGATTCTGTCTTTTTCTCCCGCAAAGCATAGGATGCTGTCCAACCTTTGCGGGATACCAGGAGTTTGTCTTACCCTTATGATGATAGGATTCTGTCCTCTTGTGTCAAAAACAACAAAAACATCTGAAATTTCCAAAAATCTCAAAAATCTCGAGTCATTAGGAGAGTAGTAGGAAAATCTATTTTCGAACTACGTTGGCTTGATCCCTTTCCACAGGGTACGTAGTGCAGCTTGGGATCCACATCCCAAGTCCAGCCAAACCTTTAAAAATAAACATTTCAAACCTTCCAAAAATACAAAACTTCTTCAAAACCTTTTCAAAAAGATCTTCCCCTAGAGTTAGGAGTCTGTCCTAGATGTTTGGGATGTTTTAGAGTTAGGAGGTTGTCCTGTTTGTGTTGATATGGTGTGTCTTGTCGTGTGAGTGTCCCTAGAGTTAGGAGGCCTCGAGTCCTGGTCGGTTAGACATTTAGTCGAACCGATGGCTAGACTAGGAAGCATATAGTCAGCCCATGATTTTCTTTAGGATGCACAGCCTAGTTACACATAGGATGTAGGGCCTACCTGCATTAGCTTAAGGCTAATCAACTTGCATTAGTTAGGGCATATAGAGAGTCCTAAAAATTACAATTCACATGAACTTAAGTAATTGGACAAAAAGCTTTAAAAACCAGTCGAGTCTAGTTGATCAAGTCTAGGATAGCGGTTCTAGATGGTTAGGCATCGTAGTTTAGAATAGGTCATCGAACTACGTTGATTCTGATTCTTTCCGAGGCCGGGATACATAGAGCAGCCAAGGTGGATGGCCATTCTGGTCCGAGTCAAGTATTGCATTAGAGTTTTAGGATTCGTCTTGTCGAGTAGTGTATAGAGTTGAATTGTGTTGTGTGTTTTATTATGTTTTCTTACTTTCATGTACAGATTCTATACTTTTAATTGTAGCATGCATGTGTTTGCACACCAGAACTTAGACACCAATTAGGTATGACATTCATAACCTAGCTATTCCTAGGTGACACTTCTCTCATTTATTTTGTGTGTATTATTCATTTCCGAGACATGCATGATTAGGTAAACGACTTCTCGGAGATATATGTTCCCATTTAATATGACTTTCGCCCAAAACTCTTCAAAATCAATAAATAAATGGCATAAGAGACCAGGTATTTGCACTTGGAAGGATGAGGTGCTCTTCGGACCTTCCAAATTCGTAACAAGGCACGAACCTTCTTTTTATATCTCTGGTTATCCGTTGCAACAGAGCATAGTATGGGATCTAGGGCCCACTTCCTTGGATGGCGACTCTTCTTCGTTTAAGGTACGTCTCGAATCTGGGCTACTCCACGAATCAAGAGATATCTCACCTTATATCGCCGCTCATGCTGTGAGAGGCACATCCTTTCGAGAGTTCCTTCGTAGAGCTCTCCATTCTCGTGGATGATCCTGAGACTTCCGGGGGCTCGTCCTCCGCCTTTCTCTCGGATCGGGGTCCACAGCTGGTGAAGACGAACCAACACAAGAGAAAAGCGAGAAAACTCGCCGGAAGTAGAAAAACTCCTCTTAACAGTGAATAAACTCCTCCCAGTGATAAATGAACTCCCCCGAATCAAGAGGGACTAGAAAGAAACCAGCAGTAAGAAGAAAACGAAAGGAATCGATCGGAGGGGAGAACGTTTTCTTGCCGGAAAACTCAAAAGCTTTGCCAGAAAAGGGAAAAAGGGAAAGAGAAAAAGGTGAGGAACAAAAGAAATGGCGGGGTTTTTATAGACCTTTGGGCGGGAAACCAAAATGTCATGCCCCTCTGACAGAGACTGCCGCGTGGCACCCCTTCACACGCGCATGTTTATTAAAACCACAAATGTGTCGTTTCATCATTACAACTCAAGCGCCAAACCGCCATTACACAAAGATCGAAGCGTCGCAATCCACCCAGATGTCCTTTCGAAAGATCTCTGAATGACATGTTGATACGCAGTCAACAAAATTAGAAGACTAAGTTTCTCCCGGTACCGATGATCGCTTGAAAACACTTGGTCGATAAAGCTCCAGGCATGTTTGTTCGGTACCGATCGTTCCCACAAGACACACCAAAAACCATGAAGGCCTTGCCCATGATTCGGTACCGACTGACTGTAGACACCCAATTTTGTCAAGGTGGAACTAATGATAGGTTTTCGCGAGAAAGAGTCATATGACGAGTCCCAGAGCATCTGTAGTCCTTCTCTCGATCTCTCTCACTCTAGGTTAATAAACTAGGATAATATTTCAAAAATGAACTTTACTCCCGCCTTTACATGGTATCCCGCCTTTACATGGTATCCCGCCTTTCACGGCACGGCCAAAAAGTTTTTTCCACACAACCTTTCAACCAAGAAGTTAGCTTTGGGTCAAAAGCATTGTTTTTTACCCAAAAACACTTTGTGTTCCGAAAACCATCGATATTAGTGTCATTGGAATCTCCTCGGAACGAGGAATCCAACAGATCTGACCGCATACGATTCAAAGTCCAAAGGGAGGAGTTACGGTTCGCCGAAACTTATCGAAAACCCGTCAACAAGACGAAAAATTACATTTTTCGAAGCCAGAAAGGACAGAAAATCACATTTCTCAAAATCTTGCCGACCAGACACTGACATGTCAATGTCAGGTCCAAATCTGCACCCTGCGAATTTGGATTTCTCCCAAATTCTAATTCGCAGAGTGCCAAAATTTCGCACTCTGCGAATTCATAGCCTGAACCCCTATATATAAGGGGGTAAGAGTAAAAATCAAATGTTAATAGGTTTTAAATCTCTCTGGTTAGTTTTGAACCTCTATTTTCCCCCCTTTTTTGGTTTTTCAATTCAAAAAACCCTTTTGAGAATCAAAAAATTCTAGTTTCTTTGCTTTAGAAGAGAGAAAGTAAAGAAATACTTAGGTAGCTCACACTCGGGGTCGGCATTTTACCAAATTTCTGAAGACTCGGAGCAACATTCTTAAAATAGCGCCATTACTTTGCTGAATTTCACAGAACTGTGAGCTATTTTTTCATAATAGCACCGTTGTTCTGTCGAAATCTCGGCAAACCTGAAGCCTCTTCTTCTAAATAGCGCCGTTACTCTACTGAATTTTGCAGAACTATGAGCTAAGTATTGCCATAAATAGCGTCGTTGTTCTGCCGAAATCCTGGCAACCCCGAAGTCCCTTCATCAACATAGCGTCGTTGTGCTACTGAATTTCGGAGAACGAGAGGTCCTGTTGTCTAAATAGCGCCGTTGTTCAGCTGGAATCTCGGCAAACCCGAACCCTTTTTCGTCCAAATAGTGTCGTTGTTCTGCCAAAATTTCGGCAAAACCAGAGCCTCCTCGCCTAACCAATACCGTTATGCCGCCGATTTCTCAACAAACCCTCTCGCACCACTGGTAAATTTACATTTATTTTCCGACTTTCTGTATTTATATCAGGGTAGTTACGGGGTTTAGAGCTCCTTTTGACCTAAATCCTGTAACGTAAACCCCTCTCCTCTCAATAAATAGGGCTACGTTCGCTCTTCTTATCCCACCACTCTGTCTCCGGTCCTACCATAGACAAACGAGAGAGAGGAGGGAGCCTTGGCACTCCACGGTGTTGGACAAACGGAAGGAATCTTTTCCTTCCAGTACTGTCTTTTCCATTTGATTTAAGTTAACCTGATTGTGGTCAGCTGGAGATCTTTCGGGACTCATACACATCCTATGATCCCAATCAGGATAACTACAGCTTATTTTTGATCTTTTTATAAATTCATTTTATTTACATTCTGGAATCAAGCATAATCCGAATAAAAGATAACTACAGCTTATTTTCTTCTCTCGGACACGTGGCGCACGCGCACGCACACACACATATATATGAGAAAAGTGTATCTACTCGGTCGAGTAGATAACTTATCCACTCCGTCGACTTAAAATACAGTGGGGCCCACATTCTTTGGGTGATGCAAACCATTCATTTGATGGTCCCTCACATAGATAGGGTCTCGCATCCACTCTATCTGTGCTTAATTGGATTATGGTTTCATTGATTACCTTCTAATTATCATTAAATATTCATATTAGCTAATTCGACACTCACATAGTTCATTAAGCAATAAATCCATTGAGGTGTTGTGCATACTTTTTAATCACCATCTACACCTATTTAATTAAATTTGATTAAAGGAAGATTAAAACTTGGGTGGACTTGGAAAAAGATTTCAAAAGACAAAATTTTATAAAGTCAACCAATTCATCCCCTCTTGGTTGCTAAACTGAGATTTCAGGATTATATCATACAGGATGATGAGTAGACTTCGATATTTGGAGAGGTTATTCATATTGGGCCAAAAGAGACAGATCGATGCTTTTTACTGAGGATTATCTGAGGATTGCTTCACAGAGCCTAATCTTGGGTTGGTGCTTCCCATGGCCATTACATTGATCCTAGAGGAGTTTGTCGAGATATTGGTAGCTTTGCTTATTTACAGGAGAGACTTGCATACCTTTCTAATGTTCATACGCATCACTGACATTGTAAAAGATGGGTGACTCTGATGGGATATTAATCTTATTACTTGAGTGGATCATCTACATATATGATCCTCGAGAACATGTCCACTTGGTGAGCTGGTGGGGAACTCGAGGTCGAGTTTTTTCAAGAATGGGAGGGTGATGCAGGAGCATCCCCTGGAATCTCAACATTGGCCCTTTCATGCTCATTGGCATAGGAGTTTTTTTTTATATTTGTTGCATTATCCTAGATGTAGTTTGATCATTGCCTTCATTTTGCATGCCTTTAGCTGTAATTGGCATAGGTAGGGGCAATTTGGATATTTTGATAAGTATCCGTGTCATTTTAGTCTTTTCCAACAATAGAGGTATATAGGTGTTTTCACAATTATAATTGGCTATAAATAGCCACAATTTCCCACCAAACGTAACTAGACCTTGATTTTTTATATTCAAATTGGAATTTCGGAGAAAGTGGGAATTAGTGGTTGGAATTTGGAAGAAAGTGGGAATTAGTGGATTTTTGGGGAAACCTCTTGCAAAGAGGGTTTCTAGGTGATTTTTGCCCAAGACAAGAAGAGTTTTTCAGCTTGAAGATCAAGCTTCATCTCTTCTTCAATTTTCCAATCTTATTTTGCAAGGATTTTATCTGTTTCTTGATTTTTGGCATCCCCTTGATTAATGGTCATTCCATTTACATCATCAATTCATATAAGAAGAAAAGAATCAACGGTTTCTGGTTCATGCAAGTTGTAGGGAACTAAAAAAGGAATTTATGAAGTTGTAGCTGAAATTTTGAAGCATCAAATAGCCAATCTTCCCTCTGGTAAGTTTTACATCACTTAGTATTATTTGGAAAGAAATTCATTAGAAGTTCTATGGAGAAATCAAAGGTAGGTCGTGAAATGTTCCAGATCTGTTCTTTGCCACTATGTAATGGCTTCCTCTTCCCCATCAACGTCTCTACTATATATTCATCTGATTTATTTCAATGGAACTTGGATTTCTCTAATATAAGCCAAGCCTTGCTAGTTATGTGAAATTAAACAAGGCTAATGATCTCTGAACTTAGCACATGAAATTGTCGGGAGTTGGATCCAAATTCGTGCTAGAAGGGTTGTAACCCTCGAGCAAAATCACTACGCGCAGCGAATAATAGAATCCATAGAACAAAAAATTTCTTCAAGTTCGCATGTATCCTAGGAATCCTAGGGTCTAGATGATCTGATGATGATCAAAATAAAATATATGAATTATAAATTACCTCAATTGTTGTTGCGAAGAAGAACCGTTGCGTGATCTACTCCTCGAACGCTTACGCTCTTTCTAAACACCGCGAACACACAAGTTGATCCGATGGAATCCTTTGTTTTGCACAAAGGGGATAGAACAACAATTGTCCTTGATATATTCTTATCTAAATAAGAATATGTATGTGGAAAAACACCTTTAAGATGATGGAGCCTTTCTTGTAGAATGCCTTTTGAGTTCAAAACCCAAAACTAGTTAAAACAGAGAGAGAGAGAGAGAGAGAGAGAGAGAGAGAGAGAGAGAGAGAGAGAGAGAGAGAGAGAGAGAGAGAGATAGATAGACGAATTTGGGGTGTCAATTTTAATTCCAGCAGCTTGGGGAACCCAACTCGTCCACCCATGTGATTTAAATAATGTTGTGTGTTGCTTTTTACAATTCCTAAAAGTTGCTTTCAATAGTACCCAAAAATTGGAAACTAGTCAATGTTAGAAAAGTCAACAATGGAAACATATAAGCTAAATATATGGCTACCCAAAAAGGACGTGGCTTATTACCCAACTCTCTTGGGTTTCAATATTATATTAATTTTGTTTCCATAACTTTTGGTCAAAGATACCTTTTCTCTTTCTTTTCATTCATACAAGCTTTTTCTTTCTTTCTTTTTCATCTAACACAATAGAAATAAGATAACGTTCATAATATTAAATCTACAATTGATATGGACACTCCATATGGGGTGCACACTTACGGGTCCCTCCCAAATCGTCTCATGTGGGTTTCCACTATCCAATTTGAAATCCTTTGCAATTTCCAATAAAATTACAAATCCGTCCTTTCCAATAGGATCAAAGCTCCATGATATATTTATGTAATTTCCAAAATACCCCTATGGTTAATACTTAACCAATTTGGTATTCCCAATGTGTCCCATAGTGCACATACACCATTCGCATTGTGTAAATCTCCCCTTTGCATCAAATGCCACAAAACTAGTCCATGTGTGCAACCAAATAAATGCGGGACCCCTATCAAATAGATTTAAATAGGTCATTTGAGCTGTGAGTGGGTTTGTTGCAGGGATTCAATCGGTCGATCCCGTAGAACCCAATGGTGGGCCCCACTGCGATCTTGCTCCGTAATTGTCACTACAATCGCATTAGATCAGTAGCCTCCATCGAGATGTAATTCTGAAGATAACCCTCGAATCATCATATCCCTAATCACATCAAATAGACCCACTCATGGTATACTATTTAGTCAAGCAGTTTGGGCCTGCACATCCATTTGCTAAAAATCATTTAAAAATATATTTTGAAAAAAATTTGATAAACCTTTTATCAAATCCACCTGGCCAGGTAATTTTATGGGTCTACTGCTCTGATAAAAACTGTAGATGATTCCCAGTAATTTGGGCAGAGAATTCTATGTCGGGTATCCCTATTAGTCTCGTAGATTTGTCCAACATTCCAGTACTACCCTTAGGTGATCCTTAAAAGAAACACTATTAGATAGACAAAGAAAGAAGGATGGCCCATAGATCAATATGATCCCTCATGTCAAAGGACATGTAAAGTGTCATGTCTGATAGAATAGTGATGCAGGAGCATCCCCTGGGCATTTTACATCAGTCTGCATGTCTCCTTAGTGTGGGTTTTCTTATGGTTTTACTAATATTAGTCATATGATGTCATGCTTGTATTTTCCTTACTTTCATGTATCTTTAGTGGTCATTTGTTTACTAGGGGTAGTTTACTCATTTCATGCTGTATTGTGATAGTCTATAAAGCCCCATGATCTCTCATTTTAGGCACCTCTAAATGATTTGATATTTGGGAGAGAAATTTTCTCTTGTATCTCTTTCGTTTTTCTTGGAAAATTGGAATTGTAAGCTGTAGTTTTTTCTCAATTTCTAGTATCATTTCATCCCTTGTTGCATGCAAGGTTGTTGCTGATGATTCTGCGCTTGATCCGATCTCGTGTATCCTACGCTCGAAGTAAGATGAAGAACCCTATCTTCTCCAAAAATTTCAAATAAATAAATAAATCGCGCTTTACATCAATTTGGTGCCAAAGCATAGTAGCGAGAATTTCCCAATTCTTGTCGATCTTGGAAAAAAATTTGGAGACATTTGAAGCAATTCAGTGCAAAGAGCTGCAAGAACAATCAAGAATTTCAAGCCCCGCCTTGGACGAAATTACTGCTACAACATTTGAATCACAGGGTTTCTGCTCTGAATTTCTTGCCCGTTCAAAGCTCTGTAAGTAATTCCTCTGATCTGCAATAGATCTGTACAGATCAAGGTAATTTCTTCCGTTGAATCTGGATCCGCACCTCAAAAAAATCAATTCAGCTACAGATTTACGAAGCCCCTGCAATTGAGATGATTTTGAAACAGATCTATACCTTGGTTGGTTAAATAATTGCAGCTTGTTTGTGAACTTTTGAATCGGTTGTAGATTCAAGAATTCCAGGTGTGGTACCAAAATATCCTATTCTAGAAAGAGTCTTGCAACAGATCTTATGGAATTTGTGAGCTAATAGCTTGTTTTGCATGACTTGTGAATAGTATATTTCATGAATCTGATGACTTCGAGACAGCTGCTACACATGATCAATTTTGTCCTTAACCTAGGTAGAATCCTGTCATATAAACTTGCTTTGTTTGAGAAAACGGGAATGCCTGTTTTATCTGCTTAGAATCGGCCTCCGAGCTTTTGATACTGAAGGTGTTTTTGGTCTTGAAACACAGTTTGGTCTCAGTTGATTGGAAGTTGTTGTTGGAATTTATCCATCTGAACCTAAGAATCGAGCTCCGATCACATGCACAGTAAATGTTTGATGAAAAGATAATGTGAGCAACATATGCAATAGCTGCTATTGGATAGTAGTGAACTCCTTTAAAGGTAGTTCTTCCATGCTCAGGCATTTAACCCTCCTTAAATCAAAATTGAAGGGCTATTGGTCAATATTACCCATGGTTGGCATACAACACAATTGTAGCCTTTGAGCTTTGAAGGTGGAACTTGGTGTTTTCTTTCATATGTTCGAAATTTAGAATGAAGTAATATTTCCATGAGTGGTAGCTATTCTGCTTATGAATAGAAGATGAGTTGTATTTGCCATAGTGTTGTTTCCACTTATGTTGTGAATGGAACTCACAGAAAGAGACCCTACAGCTGCTTGCATGAATGCTTGAGTGAATGATTTACTCCCTTTCTCGCACCCTTTTGGTTGTTGAAGTGTAAATTGGAGAGGCTCAGGTAGCGCACCCATAGTAGTTCTTTAATGCTTCATGGTTGGCTATTGAGGCTCTTACATGATTCTTTGGACAAAGATTTTCATGTGTTGAATGTTCATTCTTGGCTCTTTATTAAAGGAACTGAATCTTAGGAATTCTTTCTAGGCTGTGTCATTAAGCCAAGGGACTTTGTTTCTTGACCACTAAACTTGCTGCTTCTATACATATTCATTGTTACTGAAAACCATCCTGTGGTGATAGTATTGGTGGTTATTCCCTCTGCATCTTCAGATCAGTAGCTCCAACAACTACTTAAGGCATTGAACTCTGGATTTCCTAAGGATCTGAGCATTATTGATGTGTGCTATATAGAAACCGAGAGCAAGTTTCCAAGAAAACTTGAATGTCGTCCATTGCCATCCGGTTGTGTATTTGTTGTTGACAAGTTTAATCCATATATAAGAGAACTGAAATTGCTAAAGCCAAACAAGAAATGCTCCCAAATCTTTTGGAAAAGAGTCCAGTTGGAATTGTGTGGCCTAGAGCTTGAATTGACCTCGAAGTGCTAACCTTTATTTGCAGTTGTCTGAACTCAGTACATCTGTACATTTACTTAGAGCTCAGCCCGGGTTAAAAAAAATCAGCTTGGGAGTAGCACAGGTAGCTTTCCTCCGGTCCAACTGCTTTCATTTCATCCCAGAGATTCCAAGGAGTTTAGTTGTCTTACAAGGCTGACAAGACATCCCACTGTTGCTATTGAATTTTGCAAAGTTATGGTGTTTGTAATTGGAAACAGTTCCTAATGATACTGAAGCCCAGTCCTTATCTGTGCGCGATTCTTGTAATCTGGTGCATGTTGACCTCAAATGTTTGAAATTTGTTATTATATCCAAGCTTCAAGTATAAGCAGCCGAGACGTCTAGGATTGTGTGGTGCTCACTCTGGTTATGGAACCAGCCCTTTGAATCAGCTCAATTTCAATTAGAGCAAAGGGCTTACGTACACTTGTTCAGATTTTTGGACTTAGTGACAGAAGTCCCATAGCCATCAAGATTCCCACCTACAATCGAAACATTTTGGAAGAATCTTGTCGACATTGTGTTACAAGTAAAATGTCCAATTGTGCTTAGAATGTAGTAGCTACTGGAATGAAACATCTTAAGAAGGAGCTGCTTGTTGAAGTTGTTGGTATCTAGGGACTTACGATCTCTTAGTTACAAGAACTTCAGTTTTGTCTGAATCAACAGAATTGTTTTATGAATCAGCGAGAATTACAGAAATTTGAAGAATTGGGCATGTTAAATCTATCAGCTTCATTTGGACTCTTTGCTGCTTCCTCTGTCCCAACTCGATCAGAGGGTGAACAGGTTGGAAGTGACTCTTTTCAAGTTCAGCTCTATCTGTGTATTAACTGAACTAAAGTCAGTTTGGGTTTGCTAAAAGGAATGTGTTAAACATATCTGAATCTGTCTCGGAGAGTGCAAAATTGGATAATTAAAGATCAGAATTTAGTTTTAATAATTCTCTGGTTTAGTTTTTAAAACTTCTTATTTTTCAGTTTAAAAAACCCTTCTGAATATCAGATAACCCTAGTTTCTTTACTTTAGAAGAGAGAAAGTAGAGAAATTCTTAGGTATCTCACACTAGGCGTCAGCATTCTGCCGAATTTTTGAAGACTCGGAGCGACATCCTTCAAATAGCGTCGTTATTCTGTTGAATTTCGCAGAACTACGAGCTATTTTTCTATAATAGCGCCGTTGTTCTGCCGAAATCTCGGCAAACCCGAAGCCCCTTCGTCTAAACAGCGCCGTTGTGTTGCTGAATTTCGAAGAACGCAAGGCCCTATTGTCTAAATAGCACCGTTGTTCTGCCGAAATTTCGAGAAATCCGAAACCCTTTCATCCAAATAGCGTCGTTGTGCTGCTGAATTTTGGAGAACGCGAGGCCCTATTATCTAAATAACGTCGTTGTTCTGGGATTCCTACTTTGCTCCCTAAGGACAAATATGTGTAAAATAATTAAACACGTCTCACATATTAGTTAAATAACATCCAAGAATGTCATGAAATGAAACTTTTATTAATTAAAAAGCAAGGTGCACTAGTTTTTAGGGTACTAACTCTAACAATTCGAGCATTCAAATCTTACATTTTAGATTTGGACCGAATCCTCTAAAATCTGTTAAAGAACTTAGGTCTACTGTGATTGACACAAGCACTGACACATAGCGAGTTCTAATTTTCATGGGAAATTCAATTTTAGGCAAGATCTTCAAACTATTTTCTTTTATTCCAATTCACCGAATGTATTGAAGGCATGAACATATAGTGAAGTTGTGTTCCAAGTACTTGTGCTGTGCTTCGGAATTTTTGTGCATTGGCTTCAACCGAGTGTTTTATAAGGTGTTCAATCCTTCTTCTCCACAGTGAACAGCTATTAAGGCTCAATTTAATATTTCTTCATTTGATGTTCTATTCAAGACTTTGATATGATCCTCGCTCATCGTACATCATTATAGCTTGCCCACTGAACCAAATCAGGAACTAACACTTGCATGTGGTTGGGAACTGATCTATAGTTTTAGTACACGGTCTGTTTCAGGGGAATTTTTTTCCCAACAGGGTATTTTATTATCTTCAACGATAAACATTCCAAATTTGACCTGCTAGAATGAATACTCATCAAACCTTCCCAGCTATATAACATTGGAAGGACTCAAATTACACTCTCAGTCACTTCACATTATCTCATTGGAATAGCCTTTGTTAACAAACAAACTCCCCTGTAACATTAGAGTAGTGTTTTCGAGGATTCAACTGCATTAGGGTGAATATTTTCTTAAGGAAAGTGACTTTGTAACACGCCTCGAAACATCATTCATTCCTATCTCTACCAAAAGATTCATATCCCGAATGAATTTTCATCAACACATGTTAAGGTCCTAAGTGGAGGCCTACCCAAGAACAATGACTAGGGAAGACCCAGCCTGCTACTGGACAAATTTAGACTTGGTCTATTGTGCTCTATCAGTCATGAGGCTTTTGGACTATTGGGTAGGTATTTAGCTTTGGCGTGTCACGTCATGGAAGGGGTCTAGGGGTGACTTATGGAGAGAACTACCTCAAAGGTGCTACCTGCTGTGAGAGTGAAAGTTACCATAGAGTGGCCCTCGGGAGAAGGAGCGACTGGAAAAAATGATCAAAGCGAAAGCCACCACATATTGAGCCTCCGAAGAAGGATACAATAGCGTGGTCGAATGTTCCGGTCGTAAGCTGGGTCATAAGTGGAGACCTGCCTAGGTACAGGGCCAGGTGTGACCCAGCCTGATATGGGGCAGGTGTGAAGGGGTTAAAAGGTCATTTGATCATGGCAAGTTGTTCTCCAATGGTGTGGATTTTTATGGTGTCTAACCAAATCAATGGACCTGATCACCTGCCCCGACTCTAGAATTGGCACTGGGTCATATGCTTGTTCAAATTAATCTGAACATTAAGGTCCGAAAAGTTTTATCAAAGATCATTCTTGGAACTATGATATTCTTTGTAATCATAAGATCGTTTAACGTAAATAAGTTAAGCTTACATATAGTTCTTACAATATAAAGCAACAACATAGATCCAAAAGCATCTCTACACCATGAAGCTTGGAATCTAAATTTTGATTCAGAGAGACATTGTTGGAGGAACAAGTTCAGCTCCCAAGTAGAACAAGAAAGACTAGTTTCAATTAGCATTAAAACCTTAATTAAATCGTGGTTCGGCGACTACCATCAGATCATTGATTCTGTGCATTGTGATACCAAACACTTCAGTCATATCCAAATCTTTTGGTGCAATACCATGTGGGAGCTCCCAGTCAAAGCTGTGGAGAAGCTGAGCAAGAGCAAGCTCTACACTAGCCGTTCCAAATGAAATTGCAGGGCAAATTCTTCGTCCAGATCCGAATGGAATGAGTTCAAAATCCAGCCCCTTATAGTCGATAGAACTACCAATGAATCTCTCGGGTTCAAAGACTTCCGGATTCTGCCAGGAGTCTGGGTCCCTCCCAATTGCCCAAGCATTTACAAAGAAGCGCGTCTTTGAAGGGATTACGTACCCTCCAATTGTTACTTCTTCAATGGATTCCCTTGGGACCAATACAGGGGCTGGAGGGTGGAGTCTGAACGTCTCCTTGATCACTGCTTTCATGTAGTGAAGTTGAGGAAGATCTCTCTCTTGCACCATTTTTCCATCTCGTACAACTCCTCTTACTTCGTCTTGTGCTTTTCTCATCACTCTCGGATTTATGATGAGCTCCGTCATCCCCCAATCGAGGGTTATGAAGGTTGTATCGGTTCCAGCAACAAACATGTCCTGCATTGATGGAAATGATAAATCAGTGGTTGAGTAAACTCACTAAACTAGCCCATAACTTAGGGTACTTTTGGCCATGGTTTAAAATTTCGGTTTCGGTAACCGTTTCGGACGCCACCAAAAACCAAAATTTCGGCGAAATCCGAAATTTCGGTCTGAAATTTGGTAATTTGGTTCCAAATTCCGGACAGCTGAAATTTTGTCACACGTTTTTTTTTTTTTTAATGGCGAAAAATTGAATTTCGGAAAATTTCGGTTTCGGTCCCACCAGAATTCGAAATTTCGGATTTTGGTTGAAATTTAAAACCATGCTTTTGGCTACCATGAATTTATTTTTCATAATAACCGGCGCCTCCAAGTGGTGAGAGAGGGGTTGGGCGGGAGAAATGGCTATAAATCAGTAAACAAAATACAGGAAACTAGCATCTCCAAGTGGTGAGAAGGGGCTAAAATCCGGAAACAAAAAACTCGACTCAAAATCCGAATTACTGTTTCCTGATTTTTTTTGCCCCTTCTCCTCACCAGAGAGACTAGTTTCCTGATTTTTAGCCACTTCACCCTCATCTCTACTTGGAGACATCAATTTATCATGAAAAAAAATCATGGTAACCAAACATGCCCTTATTGTGACTTCCGATATTCTACCGGTATAACATTTACTAGACGGACCTGACCGATGGTGAAACCCTACTTTCTTCTAGTGAATTGCTTAACTTAGCCGACATGCAAAGTTAGTATTGATTTTGTTTTTAATTGTAATTGGAGATCAAGTTAGGATTTCGTTGACTGTCTCTAGCTCCGGATTTTGTACACCTTAACAACCATTTAAGAGGAAGAAAAGAAGAGATCGTGTTACTAACCATGATGATGGCCTTGATGTTGTCCATGGTTAGAGGCATGTCAAGGCTGTTGCTCTTCTGTAATTCAAGCAAAACATCAACAAGGTCTTTGATCTCCTCCATTGCTTTCTTGGAATTGAGGTGTTGTTCAATTACGTCATCAAAGAAGCGGTCGAAGCATCTGAAGGCACTCTGAAGTCTTCGTTTCCAGCCGTTTATTGAGTTAATCCATTCCATAGATGGAAAGAAATCTCCCAAACTAAATCCCCCAAGCAAAATCTGGTACTCCTCTAGCATCTTTTGAAACCCGTGTTTATCGTACTCTCCTCCTTCCGAAAAATTCTTTCCCAAGACCACTCGGCAAAGCACATCGCTAGCGAAAAGCCCAAGCATCTTGGATAGATTAACTGGGTTCGGATAGGTAGAAGCAATCCGGCGAACAAGCCGCTCAACCTCTTGTTCTCTTACGAAACCAAACGATTGGACTCGTTTGATGCTAAGGAGCTCAAGTATGCAGATCTTTCGGATGTGCCTCCAGTAGGGACCATAGGGAGAGAAGACGATATCGGTGCAATTATAGAAGAAGTGCTTAGCTGAGAACATCTGAGGCCTGCTTGAAAGTACAAGATCATGGGTCTTCATCACTTCCATTGCCATTGCAGCGGAGGAGACAACAACAGTTGGGATCTCACCGAATTTTAGATGAATGATGGAGCCGAATTTCTGCGAGAGACGCCAGAGGGAGATATGGGGCATGTCACCTAGCTGGTGCAGGTTGCCTATAATTGGCAACTTTGATGGGCCTGGTGGGAGTCTTGGCCCTCTATTGTTGCCACTATTTCTTAATTCCTTTGATAAATGCTTCAGAATTAGAGCTAGGAAAATGAAGGCAAAGAGAAGGGAAGGTAGGATGGTTGGGCTGAGCATTCCTTCCCATTGAAAGAGGGCCATCTGAACTAACATGCTTCAGAGGAAGAAACCCACAATAGTACATATAGCCAAAGGGGTCAAAACAAAGAAATGTGTGGACTAATTTCTACCTACTTTTGTATCTATCGATGATTGGTAATCGAACAGAGGATAAAACGAGTAAGGGTCACCCATTTATTTACTACTCAGATATTTCTAAGTTCTTGTCCATAATATAAAAGATCATCCCGCCTCTATAAAAATAAACAGCTGCGTGTATGCACAAACAGTCTACTGGTAAATTCTTGAACAATAACTCAATCTCATCAACGTTTTTAACTTAGATGAAAGTCTTACATCCATGGTAAGTTGTGGAAATTCAAGCAGTGGGGGGCAGAAAATGAACGACCAAGATCAGTTGGTGCCATACTGATGGTCTTACACACTGCTTCTCTTGCGAATTTAAATGTATTTACCTCATAGTAGAACCATTGACACAAGGTAACAAAAGGTGGTTTGTTATATCTTGTTAGATGAACAAGGCATGTGGTCCGGATAAATATTTCTAAAATTTCCTACTTCTTTAACATACGAAAAAAGATAACTTGAACCGGCCCTATTCAATTTTAATTAGTGGGACCTTCGGCCATGTCGGGCAGCCACGAATTTTCTTTAATGATAATTTAGTCTCTGCGCACAAGTGGTGAGATATACAACTCAAATCAACTCAACTAAGCCTTTGTCCAAAACTAGTTAAGGTCGGCTAATGAATCCTTTAGAAAATTTTCATAAAAAAGGTAAAAGAATCTACCCGGCTCAAATTGACTAAGTCTAATCCTGACACTGGTCTGGTTCGTCTATATGTTTCATTTTCTTCCATTCTATTCTATCCAAGGTCATGTTCTCTGTTATGTTCCTAGCCCTCAAGCCTTTCCTCACTATTTCTACCCAAGTTGTTTTTGGTCTACCCCTACCACTTTTTACTCCATCAACTTGGCACGAGTCACTTCTTCTCACTAAAGCATCCAAAGGCCTATTTTGGATATGCCCCAACCATCTTAAACATTGCTCTCTCATCTTCTCTTCAATTGGTGCCATCCCTACCTTTTTATGGATGCCTTCATTTTTTAATTCGATCTAAGCATTCGCATCTCCATCAACCTTGTGTAGCCGCACATCCATCTAAGCATTCACATCTCCGCTACACTCATCTTTTGCACATGCTGAAAGTGGTGAGATATGCTAGGAAATAATCCTAATGGTGTATGTGGCCTTAGCAAGATCAATATCCTAGATCCATTTGGTTAGTTATTTGCCTTTTGTGAAAAGGCATTAAGTGAAAAGGTGTAAACGTAAAGAGAGTCATTTGAGAGAAGGAATCAGCGTGATGAGGAGTTGTATCCCTTCTCTAAAACGTTCATAAAATTCCACCTCCGGCGCCTACATCTACACAATAATTTTCTACATCCTTCTCTTCGCAATCCACGGCAAAAAGAGAGAGGAAGTTAGTTCCCATCACCGTCTGTTGTGGAGCAATGAGAAATACCAGAGAGGAAACCCTTCCATTGAGAAGAAAACGATATCCATGGCTTCTAGTATGTTCTTTTTCAATTTCAATTCAAAACCATAGTGTTATTTGCGTTTTCTCAAAGTTGGATCTCCAAGATCCGTTGGTGGCGTTCATATTGTGATGAACACCAACATTGTGGTATCAGAGCCATGGTTCCTGTGAGAAAACAGCGAGAAAACCGTATTATAATTCGTGAAAATTAGTTGAGATAGGGTTTTTTTTTTATAAAAACTGGTATTTTAATTGCCGCCGGCGATTCGCAACTCTGATTGGTGATCAGATGGCATAGAAACGTTGCTTGTGATCATATGAATCAAACGCAACGAACGGTTCGTCGATCCAGTTTTAACATGTGGCGAGTTAAAGTTAGGAAAAATAATTTTTGGGAATATTTGGACTTCGCCGGAAAACAGCGTGCCGCAGGCGATAGGTTGCTCTGACCGGCGGCATTCCTGATTGAATGAGTAGTTTGTCGAGAGACGAGTCCAACGTTGCAAACGGCGCCTCAATTAGATGTATGTAGAGTTCATAGTGTAAAATCGAAGTTTGTATAGAAACTTTGTTTTTCGGAAGAGTTTCAAAATACTATTACTGTTCGGGGGAAGGGAATGAACAGTGTCCAACCGCGCGGGTCCAATAAGTATCCGATAGGATCTGCACGCGATTTTTTGAGAAAATAAAGCGCGTCACGAAGACTTGCTCGTCACAAAGATGTGGGTGGCATCTTTGTGACGTCGTTGTGTGACGCCGTTGAACCCCCTGCCCCCCACCCGGATAACCAGAACCAACCCGACCCAACCCGAGCCAGTCCGATGGTCTGCACCGGCCCTCTTGGACCGGCCCGAACCGATTCCGACCTTTTTGTAGCTGGTTCTTCTAGTTTTTGGGTGTTTGGGTCCGTATAGGATCAATTCTAGGGGTCTCCCCCGAACCCAAATTTGGGGTCTGTTTTGGCATTTGAGACTCAGTTTTTGAAGCTCCAATGTATTTTTAAATCTTTTTTATATTCCACTGATTAAGTGAAGAAATTGTACAACATCATCTTACATTAATACCACGAATAAAACTGAAGAAATAGAAGCTCAGAAGAATGAAACCAGAATGGGTTCTTAGGATTAAAGAAGAAGTGACTAAGCAATTAGATGTGGGATTAAAGAAGAAGTGACTAAGCAATTAGATGTGGGATTTCTTCAAGTGGTTGAATACCCAGAATGGTTTGCAAACATAGTGTCGGTACCCAAAAGAATGGAAAAGTACGAATATGTATTGATTTAAAGGATTTAAACAAGGCCAGTCCTGAAGATGATTTTCCTCTTCTTCACATTGATATTTTGGTGGACAATACCGCTGTGCATGCTCTCTTTTCTTTCATTCTAGATTCTCAGGATATAACCAGATTAAGATGGAACCTGAGGATATGATTAAGAGAACATTCACAACCCAGTGGGGAACCTAATGTTATCGGGTTAAGCCCTTTGGTTTGAAAAATGTTGGAGCCACTTATTAGAAGGCCGCAACAACACTTCTCCATGACATGATCCACAAGGAAGTAGAAGTGTATGTAGATGGAAGTATATGTAGATGACATGATTGTCAAGCCCAAGACAAGAGAAGACCATTCTGGAGCATTGAGAAAGTTCGTTGAGAGGATTTTGATATATCAGCTTCGCTTCAACCCAAATAAGTGTGTGTTTGGCGTAACTTCAGGCAAGTTATTGGGGCATTGAAGTGAATCCTTCAAAGATTAAGGCTATCTAAGATATGCCACCGTTTCAGAATGAAAAGGAAACCATAGGTTTATTGGGAAGAGTTTAGTACCATAGAAGATTATAGCCTAATTGACTATGATTTGTGAACCAATATTCAAACCGCTTAAGAAGAATGCCTCAAAGCAATGGAATAACAAGTGTCAAGAAGCTTTTGAGAAGATTAAGGGATTTTTGAAATCACCTCCAGTGTTATCACCAATCATTGCAGGTCAACCTTTGTTGTTGTACCTTTTAGGAACTGATACTATAATGGAATGTACGTTGGCTCAACGAGATGCTGATACAGAAAAGGAAAGAGTCATGTACTACCTCAGCAAGAAAATATTGGAGTATGAACATAAATACTCTCCCTTGGAAAAACTTGTTTGGCATTGGTCTGGGCTACATAAAGACTCAGACATTAACTTCTTCCAAATAAAGTCCTTTTACTATCCAGAACGGATCCGATGAAATATTTGTTTGAAAATCCAGCTATCACAGATAGAACAACTTGATGGCTCTTACTGTTATCAGAACTTGATATCGCTTATGTGACCCAGAAGTCCATAAAAGGTAGGGCAATAACTGAATAGTTGGCCCAAGCTCCAACTGAGGATGGCAGTGGCTTGAAACCTGAGTTCCTAGATGAGGGGATTATGGCAATTGATAAGAAGTCAGAGAATTTCACTTGGACAATGTACTTTGATAGTGCATCTAACATGCAAGGACATGGAATAGGGGCATTATTAATCTCACCGTGAGATGAGCATGTTCTGATTTCTGTAAAATTGTAATTTGAATATACCAATGACATTGCAGAATATGAAGCTTACATAACTAGCTTGGAAGCTGGGTTGATTTTAAATGTATCAGATATTGAAGTCTATGGAGATTCAACTTTGATTATTTGTCAGATGACAAGCTCGTTCCTTACCATATCAACTTGGTGGAAAGATTCTAGCATATCAATCTCACATATTTTCCTCGTACAAATAATCATTTCGCTAATGCCTTCACTACTTTGGCATCAATGATTGACATACCTTGTGGAGTTGAGGTCCGACTCATTTCTGTAACAAAACAGTGGACCCAAGCCTATGTGAATGATATTAGAAATAGCAACCAAGTGTTCAGATGGTAAACCCTAGTATTTTAATATCAAGAATCTTATTTCTGGCAAGGGGCATCTGTCAAAAGCTTCCATAAAAGAAAGAAGGGTCTTGCAAAAGATGGCCACCAATTATGTCATTTGCAGTGATGAGTTGTACAGAAGGTCATTTGACGGAATTCAGCTTGTATGTATTGATGAAGATCAAGGAGTTGAAATCCAGAAGAAACTCATGAACGAGTTTGTGGGCCTCATATGAACGAAAAAATGCTGACAAGAAAGATCTTAAGGCTTGGGTACTAATGGCCGACGTTAGAAACAGCTTGTTTTTGCATTCGTGAAGTAGTCTCATCAGTGTTAGATTCATTCTCTATATATATATATATATATATGTGTGACCTTAAGAATTTCAATCGCTCACTTCTCCTAGGTCATTCTTGGTATGAGGAATTGATATTATTGGAAAAATTACACCAAAATCCTTGAGTGGCTGGTGGCCATTGAATACTTCACTAAATGGATAGGAGCAAAGACATATGCCTCATTATCCTTTGCATGAGTTGCAAAGTTCATCCAAACAAATATCATTTGTTGGTACGAAGTACCTCATGAGCTGATTTCTGACAATGGTTCGCACTTGAAGAAAGAAGTGGCTTCTTTGTGTGAAGAATTCAAGATCAGTCATCATAAATCATCTCCTTACAGGCCCTAAACCAATGAAGCAGTGGAGGCGACTAATAAGAATATCAAAGCAATCATCAGCAAGGTGACAAAAACATATAAGGATTGGTTGAACAAACTTCCTTATGCACTTTGGGCTTATAGCACATTATCTTCAAAAAGAGCCACTCCATGTTGTTAGGTATAGGATATGGAGGCGGTATTTTTAATAGAATTGCAAATTCCTTCATCAAAGTGTTAAAGGAAAGTAGATTGCTGGAGAAAGAATGGGCCAGAGCCCAATATCAAGAGTCACCAATGATAGATGAGAAGAGACTAAAAGCTTTGTATCAATCTTAGGCTTACCAACGCTGTGTTGAAAGGGCTTTTAACAAGAAAGTCTGAATTAGGAATTTAAAGCCAGGAGAATTGGTATTAAGAGAATGCAGAGCCCTAGTGTTTGATCCCAAGGGCAAGTTCAAACCTAACTTGGCAGGTCCATACATTGAGGAAGAAGTCTTGCATGATAAATCCGTCAGACTCCTTGATAAAAATAGAGAAAGAATAGTAGAGGCAACAAACCTTGATCAACTCAAGAAATATTATGCTTAAATACGAGAAGGCCTTCATTGGCCGTTTGAACAAAAAGAAAGAAAAACTTAAGTTATAAACCTTTTTAAAACCTCCTTGGGCCCAAATCAATTCATTTTAAAACCTAGAAACAAGGGGCATAGTCCAGAACTATGTCTGACTTGATTCCAACTTCACGATGATACATAGGCAGCCTGGTTTATCTGGGTTCAGTCACATTTTGAAAAACAAGCCCAAGGCTTTTTTCTTTCTGAACCCTATCCGACCCATAAGTCCTTATGGTTTATTAAGGCAAAGGTTTTAAGTTGAAAAGAAAGAATAAGAAAAAATAGAGTCTGAAGACCTGCAAGACTGAAAACTCGAAAGGGCGATCTAGGTAAAAGTTAGTCATTTATCCGCTAATCTAAAAACCTGAAAGGGCAGCTGTAGACACCCCATTTTGACCGTGCCCTGCACCTCCATGTTTTGTGCTTAACTTTTTCAAATCAGTGTGTTAGGACGCTAAATTACACCTTAGGCTAGCTTAGGGTCCCACCAAGGTACCTGTAAAATTTCATTAGAATCCGTCGCGGTTTGCCTAGCAAACGGACGACGTTTGTAGAGTAGTGTAGTGTAGGAATAAGGGTGGTGACTTAGCCAGAAATAGGGGTGCGCTGGGACCTAAAAAGCCAGTTCAAATTTGCTATGGTGGGCTGTCCAGGGAGATAAAGGGGTATGCGGATTAGTGTGTAACTTAATTAGAGGGTGTATTATCCTGAACCAGGGAAATTTCGTAATTTGCGAAGATGCTTTTCTTCCCCTCCAAGTCACCATTAAGCCCTAAGCTAGGTTAGTGAGATGCTTAAGACTAGGATTAGTTAGGAGGCTTGAAGCTTCCTAGGTGGTTGAGCTTCCTTTGATCCCAGCCCTTAAACAAAAAGTTGATTTGAAGGGCTAGGATCAAAAGGGAGGAGAAGATATTTTCTCAAAAATATCTCCCCCTGTTTTTTACTTGGGCCCCCCCTGCAGGTTAAAGGTTGTCAGGGATTGCACTAAGGTCGGTGGTCCATGGAAGGAGGGGGGGTTAAATTCATTTTTATTTTGCGTAGGCTTGTTTTACCTATGCCCCCCTGTAGTATAAAAAGAGTAGTAATCAATACATTAGGGGGCTGTCCAAGGGGAAAAGGGGGGTACTAATATTTCATTTCTCTTAGGTTAAAAAAGCCCAACAAATTAGGGTTTTGGGAGGCTCTTCTCATTTGCAGCAAAAGAAAAAAAAGAGAAAAAGAGGAGAGGGGAGTGCTGCCACCATCTTCGCCCCATCTTCTCCGGGCGCCCATCGCCATTGCCACCACCATCTTTAACCACTCTGCACCTCCATCAGCCACCTCCACCCCCATCAGCTCCCTCCCTATTGCCATCAGCCACCATCTACACTACCACCTCCATCAAACCCTCGAAACCCCTCTTCATCGTCTCCCAAACCCACTTCGAAGTCTGATCCCATCCCCATTGATTCCGGCGAGCTTGCCGGAATCCGATTATCCCCATGTCCTTCCTTAACCCCATCTCAACAATCTCTGCAACATCTCCCTCACCTCAGTCCACCTTCGCCGAGCTCCGACGAACCCACCGGAATCCGACCACCCTAACACCATCAGCCGCCCTTACCCCCATCACAGCCACCATCAAACCCATCTGATCTGTCTCCCATTTCTATCCCTTCCTTCACAGCCACAACCCATAACCCACATCTGCAACCTCCGATCAAATCTAGCCTAAACCCAAACCAAAACCCATCTCACCCAGCACTCCCCACTTCTTCCTAACCCACCATTAGGCTCTACCCAAATCAGCCATCAATAGAGAGGATTTTGGATTTTCGCTAGAAAATTCCAAGAAAACAGAGCAAAGAGGGAGAGCTGAGGGAGAAGGAGAGAAATTGCAGAGGTAAGCTCCGTCGAACTCCGGCAATATTCTGGCCAAGCCTCCTCCGACCGGCAAGCTACCCTCCACCCATTTCTTCAAACCCCACCATCAGATCCAATCCAAGCCTCCATTAACACCATCTCTTCCCCTTACCTCATTTCTATCATTTTTAATCTTTAATCCCCTTCATCTACCACCATAGCTCGTCGGCCATCTCTCTCTCTTTCCCGATTTCACCTAACTCCGGTCACCCTAATTCCTAACCCGTAAGCCCATTTCCACCATTCTTTTAGGTCCCCAACCATCAGACCCCTTTTCCCATCTTCTACATCTACCATTATCGGTAGATTCCATTAGTTTATCACCATCTCCATCTCTGCAAATCCCCAAACCGTAGATCTATTCATTTCTCTCATCATCGCCCTTGTTCGTGGCTGGATGGAAAAGGAGGATCTGGGCGAGAAGAGACTGAACTGAAGCCTTCAGTAACATCAGTAACAGGTAACATTTCTACCATCTTGTATTGTTGAAACCTGCAAATTTGTTTGCTCTAATTCTCTCAAAATATGGCATTGATTCGTGGGTTTGGATGCTAATTTGATCTTTGAATGCAAGATGAAAATACAAGTTTCTGTGGTGAATGGAGGGTGAAGTGATCTATGCCTAATTGATGTAGGAAATCAGATGATACAAGTATCATCTGATTTCACAGGAGACCCATGTCGAGGGTTCAGCTGAATTGTTTTGTGGTTCGATCTTTTGATGATCCTAGAGTATGTTTGGTCTATTAAAGTTACATGTTGTTGCATTTCTCGTGATGATTCCCTTGATAAGATTACCATTCATTAACATTTTGGAGATTTGATTCTGAGACAGGTTCTGAATTAGGCAATTTGGGTGTACTTTTCCTCCTTTAGATATTTTCAGTCATGTGCTGTATGCAATTCATGAATAGCTTTTGATTAGTGGCTTTGTAGAAAACGATTTTTGGGCCTAATCTCGCTTTGAATGATACAAGAATCAAAATGTTTTCTCTTCCATGGTGGATTTGTATAATTTCTTCTTGAAATCTATGAAATAGTTTGCTGATTTGTAGAAGCTTGGAATCTAGTAGTCTTTGGAATGATCAACGTAACATAGTTTTGATCAAGACATTAAAATTTGTTTGCCATGATTTCACAATAGTATGGTTCTCGTTCATTCTATTCTAAATCTGCTTGTGTTATAGTCGACCTCAGTGCTACAACATGAAGTCTCCTCTGTTAGGGCTTGGAGAGTTGTGTCAATACTCTCTTCTTCAATATCTTGAGACGAGGACCCAAATTGATTTACTAATTTTCAGTCCTTGTCTTCATTTCGGTTCCCCAAGTCAGGAAAGTACATGTTGAATTTCCCTTGGTCCTGTAGTCGTATGTAAAACCCTATTGCAGTTCCTTCATTTGTTGAGTTTTAGATCATAATCGTTTTTATGCATTCAAATATCTAAATTGGCTTGCCTCATAAATTGGAATTACTCTCTTCATCTGACCCCGGTCTGTAGGCAGTAATTCAATTTGGATCTTAAGTGACCAGCCCGAATTACACCCCACTCTAATGACCCCTTACAATGTTAACTTGTTATGGCTCAACCCTTCTTTATTTGAATGATTGTAAGTATTTGCCCCTTTGCAGGATGCTTAGCTTAAGCCAAACATAATATTTTGTGGATGGTATGACTTGTGAAATGTCTCCATTGTGAGTTTTGCAAATGCAGGTTGAATTTTCGCATTTCTTTTTGTCCCCATTGTCCCCATTATTCCCAATCGGTCCTTGGTTCCTAATAAAAAAAATGCCCTGAGAATTATCTTGGTTTTATTAGGAAACATGTTAGCATATGCTTGATGCCCTATTTGGCCTCCGTATCACATGTTTATTTTTCGGAGGAAGGGCATTACTTTCAGTTCTAATTTCATTTTGTTTGCCTCTGGAGGGAATATTCGAACAGTACAGGTCGTGATTTGGTCTTTTACTCTAATTTTACTTTGATCTTGGACATTTTGATAGATATATTTGGGTAATGCAAATGGATAGTTTGATATTTCTCGGTCTCATTCCTACTATTTTGTTTTATCCTTGGTGTCTGTATGTGGTTAGAATTATGCCCTCTTACCTTAATTCTTACTATCATTCCATGGTTATCTTTTTGCGGATATTCAAATAATGCGGGCATCAGGTTTTACCTTTTAATCTCTTCTCCACCATGGTTTCTGCATCTAAGATCTCATATTTCTAAGCGTAGTTTGGAGTTTTGTTTATTCAATTTTCTGGGTCTTCAAGTTATGCACCCGTCTTCCTTCGCGAGCATGTGAGATTTTTAGGCATAGAGCTACTGGATTCCTGGGTGGGTGCTTCTCCGAAAAATCAATTCCAGCAACCCCACGTCACCTTCAGACTTAGTTCATGCCTGTGAAAAATATCCTCCTCTTTTCTTTTAAATCAAAGTTTGGATCTTAAAATGGGCATATGATTATACGAACCTATGTGTTTGGGACCATCTGCAGCGTTTGATCTTTCGATCGATCCGTGGGAACCTACTCTCAGGTTAGGGCGATGAAGGCGTTAGCCCAAGCCCATCCTTAGAGGACTTGCTCAGTCCAAGTAGTGTTCCCCTCCTTTGTATATAGGAGACTTGCCCAGTCTCATCAGAACCCTTGTTTACGTCATTTGTGTCTCGGAGACAAGCCTTGTCTCATATAGAGAGTTTTCCCTTTGGGAGGCTTACCTAGCCTCATGTTAGAGTGGCCTCCTCTTTTAGAGCAAGTCTTTGACTTGGTAGTGTTATTAAAGAGTCTCTGACTCATTTGTACTCTCTCCCTAGTGTTATTAGTTAGAATTTTTTCCATTAGAGACTAACTCAGTCATATAGACCATTTCCTGCTTGGGATCTTAGATTGTTTTCTTTGTTCTTGGGACACTTCTTTTCTTGTTGTGGACTGTCTCTTTGAGACGCTAGTTGCTTGTTCGGGGTTTCCCCTTTAGCTATAGGGCTGTGCCCTAGTTTGTGGTTGTACTTGCGTGTTCCCTTTAAGAGTGAAAACATTTAAAGGTCTGAAACATTGAAAAAGCTTTAAAATTCAAAAAACATTAGAAATTTAAAACTCAAAAACATTTGAAAACTTTAAAAATATTAAAAGCATTTAAAAAAAATACATTAAAAACCCTTAAATCATTTGGAGTGTTAGGTTTTAGTTAGGAGAGTTCGATTTTTGAACTACGTTGGCTTGATCCTCTTTCACGAGGTACGTAGTGCAGCTTGGGATCTTTATCCCAACTCCAGCCAAACTTTGTAAATAGACTTTTTAAATCTTTCACAAAATCGTTCAAACAACTTTAAAACCTTATTTTCAAAATGATCTTCCTCTAGAGTTAGGAGTTTGTCCTAGATAGAGGGTTTTAGAGTTAGGAGTTTGTCGTTTGGTTGTTTGCTTGTTGTGTGTTTGTGTTAGAGTTACGAGTTTGTCCTAGCTAGGAGCACCTTCGTCCGGTCAATTGGCGATTCATATCGCCGACTGATGACTAGGTCTAAGATGCGTTAGTGATCCCATTGTTTTCCTTAGGACGCACTGCCTAGTTACACATAGGTTGTAGGAACCACCTGCATTAGCTTAGGGCTAACTCGCATTTAGCTAGGGCATATAGGGTGTCCTAAAATCTACAATCCACTGAAATCTAAATGATCATTCAAGAAGCTTTAAGAACTAGTCCAGTCTTTTAGGTCGAGTATAGGATAGATGTTTAGGTGTCTTAGGCATCCTAGCTTAGAATAGGCGCGAAAAACTACGTTGCTCTGATTCTCGTGGAGGCGGGGATACGTAGGCTTCTTTGGATGAATATCAGACCATCCGAGGACTCGGGCTAAATCGTTTAGAGTCTTAGGATTTGTTGTTTTGTTATGTTGTGTGTTTTGCTATGTTTTCTTACTTTCATGCGCAGACCTTATACCTTTAGCTGTAGCATGCATGTGTTTGTTCACCAGAACTTAGACACCCATTAGGTATGTCACACATAACCTAGCGATGCTTAGGTGACACACTTCTTTCATTTATGTTGTGTATGCTTATTATTTCATCCCTGAGTCATGCATGATTAGTTAGACGTCCACTCGGGGATATTTATTCCCATTTCACATGATTTCCGCCCAAAACTCTTCGAGGTTAATGACAAATGGCATAAGAGACCAAGTGCTTGCACTCGGACGAATTTGGGGTGCTCTTCGGACCTTCCCCATTCGTAATCAGGCACGGACCTTTTGTATCTCTAGTTATCCGTTGCAGACAGAGCATTTGTTTTGGTTCCATGGCGTATCCATGGATGGGGACTCTGAGTTATTTTTAGGTACATCTCGGTTTCGAGCCCTGGCTCCGGATCAAGATGTATCTCATTCGTTATGTATCGCCACTCATGCTATGCTGTGGGAGTGGCACCTATTTTGAGAGTTCCTTGGTAGAGCTCTCCTTCACATGTGGAGATCTTTGAGGATTGCAGGAGGGATCTCGCGTCCCTTGGCACCGGTCCTCTCAGATCGGGCATTTTCTGCTTGACTTTTTCAAGCCATTAATTTACAGTTTTACCCCAAACGGTCATATTTTCAAATACTCTTTATATACATGATTAAAACCTATCTCTACAAGGTTTTCAACATTAGAGAAAGATCAAATCCCATTTCTCTTTGAGCTTCAGCCTTTTTCTTTCAAAAGCTAAAAACCTCTTTTATCTTCCATTTCTGCATGTTATCAAGAGGCACTCCATAGGGCTTTACATTTGTATATTCTTGGAGTGAATGTGAGCTTTCAATGTTGTAATCCGTAGATTAAGAGGCAAGAGAGTTTTTATTTTTACTCGTTCTTCATGTGAGGGTCTCCTCTTTGGCCCGTAAAGAAAGGTGAAGACAAAGGGTCTCAGATTCGGCCCTTGAAAAAAGGTGAATCATGTGCAAGGATTTGATTTCCTTGTCAAGGCTTCGTGCGAGGGGCTTCGCTTTGGCCCTTGAGAATGGAAAAGCAAGGGTTTGTTCCCTTTGGAGATGAAAGAGTCGGGTTACGGCTTCATCATTTTAGTGGAGATCCTAAGGAGGTAAACTTGGAAGAGTGGAGTAGGTTAAGTTGTGACCAAACCATTATAAATCTTGTGCCTTGTGGATGCTTGCTCTTCTCTCTCTCTCTCTCTCTCTCTCTCTCTCTCTCTCTCGCACGTGTGGTAATTGGTAATCACTAACCTTACTTATGTTTAGGCTTTAATTGAACAGGGGTTAGTGAATGCACTTAAGGTAAATGTCTAAACCCTAAATTGCATTATAATATCTATTTGAACAAGGGTTAGATAAATGTGCATGATTAGAAAGTTTAATCCCTAAAGTTTATTGATATACGTATTTGAACAAGGGTTAAACTAATTAGTGTTTAATTAAATGAATTAATTTTTAATCTCCTTTAATTAAGCCTAAAATTTCTAATTGACCAATTCACCCCCCTCTTGAATTGTCACACCTGTATTTCACATACACTCATTAACATAGGTCAATATTAGCATCAACACCTGAGACAACACTTTTATGAAAGAGACTCTGTTATTATTATTATTATTGTTTTTATGCCCTTATGTGTTTATATATTGACTTTGTGAATAATAATTTAGGCAAATGATTCAACCATTCCCTCTAAACTATCTCAATAGAATATGACCAGTAGGCTAGTAAAACCTAGACTTATTTCATTCTAATACTGTAAATAGCTAATGTCCCAGGTTAAGACGGAAAATGAAATAAAATATAACCATAATTCATATCACTTGTCTCTTTCTAAGTCAAAACAGCTAACTTTCACAATAAAAATACAGACAGGTACATTGTATTTAACATGTACATCGTACACAAAATATTAACTCATCATCATGACTTTTAGCGAAACAAAACATGCCAATTTTGCAATACAACTAGTTCAAGTATTCTGAATAACATAAGACATGCCAATCATATAGTCCAATCTACTTAAAAACATAAGCTTTATGCTTCTATCAAAACCGCCCAATACTAGTCTAAATCAAACAGAATATATGAGAGTTCTATAACATAAAATGTGTACAGGCAGCATAGCATAGCTGGACTGATATAATCATGTAGGGCAGCAGCTATGTTTCCCTCTACTCACCAAGCTCATAGGTAAAGATGTAACAACAAGGTGCAATGCATGCCTTATAATGATATAACTTCCACTAATGACACTTTTCATAATTTGTCAGACATAATAAGGAGGCAAAGACGATCATGAAGCATACACAAATAGATGTGGATAACTTCTTTACATCCCAAACAATATAGCAAGTATTTAAAGTACATGCAGACATTTTCAAATAAAGATGTTACAAAAGTAATGTTGCTTGAAATATACTTCCCTGATAGTGAAATTTAGACAAAAGATAATGCTGGAATGCTGCATTTACAAGTATTTGTACAAATCTTTGCACCACGAATGAACTCTACACTATATGAGTTCTACTGGAAACCTGGGATATACATAATTTGGTGTCAAAAAGATGTGCTGAACAGGGAGCATGAACCATGGACTGCACTTTGTGCTAACAACAAGGGCTGATTTCTGAACTGCACTTGATGCTAATAGGGCTGATTTCTAGGATTGCACTTTGTACAAAACAGGAGTTGAATTATGGACTAAATTGTGGGTGTATGTGCTAACCTTTCGTCACATACAACATGGGCTGAACCATACACAGAACATGCATTGAGTTAAAAGTGAATGAACTAATTTCGTACACAATGCACACAATAGCATGAGTTGAACTACAAGTGAATGGTGGGCTGAATTGTGCCTACCAAACAGGGGCTGAGCTGTGAACTAATCTTGTGCAAAATACTGAGACTAAACCATGGAAAACAAGGGCTGAACGATGTCAAAACAGGAGCTGAACTGGGCTGAATGATCTAAATTTGCAGCAGGGAAATCATGGCTGGGTTAACTTTGTAGCATGAAAAACCTTCTAATCTAGGGGATGTACCAAATGAACACCCCATAATCTTATAAGCATCATTCATTCCATGCACATATTTACTCACACACACATACTTATACATATCCATATGTACATACACATGCACATAGACATATATTCACACAAACTCACATATATCCCTTCATATATTCATGGATACACACACACACACACTCACACAAGCACACATTCATTCACTCATGAATACACATATACAGCTATACTCATACACAGATGCTCTCATTCAATTCTCGGTCATATTTCACATTGATGCACTAACTCGAATGACCTTATGGGAAAATTACAAACCTGATTTGTAAAATGGGATCCTAGAAGTGTTCCATGAAAAATATAAGTTGATTTTATTGCTAAAAAAAATCATAACAGCAGCTAAAGTATACTCAGATTTTCACTATACATATACAAAACTAAAGAAAGGTGTACACAGACTCAAAACTTATGAGTTTGAATATATACTCTCAGGTTACACAAACAACATTAATAAAAAAAAATCTATGCATATGGCTTCAAAACCTGGGCAAATTAATATGAGCATACATTCCTATCCCAAGATTGCATTTTTTAAGCTTTACTAACATGCTAATGTCAAGGGTAATGCCCTACAAAATTGAGATGAAGCCTTCCAAGAACATGTTGGAGTTCTCTTGGTCCATTGGGAGTTGTTAAAGGTCAAAGTGGATACAAAGAAAGCATGAACAATACAATTCATTTTGCAAGCCTATAAGCTGAAATATTAACACCTAGAAGTTTAAATCAAGAATACAAAATGCAACTCCTAGCAATTAAAAGACTACCATAGAAATTAATATGGTCTCTTCAGAAAACTTATGACAACCAGCTAAAAAAAACAAACAAACAAGAAAAACAAACCAAAACCATTCAACTAATTTTTTTTTTAAAAAAAAAATCATGCAGATGCCATCACTACCAAAATTTTATAAATAAATTTCAGCGGGTGATGCCACGGATAGGGACAGTGTCCCTGTTTCCAAAAATGAATTGTAGAATTCCTTTGAATAAAACCAACACAACTTACCCTCTTTTATCCTCCTTGCTGCAAAAAAATATTTGGAAGACTAAGATACCAGCAACTTGAAATCTCAATAGT
The DNA here is from genome assembly GCF_043159265.1 of Tasmannia lanceolata. Classification (NCBI taxonomy): domain Eukaryota; kingdom Viridiplantae; phylum Streptophyta; class Magnoliopsida; order Canellales; family Winteraceae; genus Tasmannia; species Tasmannia lanceolata. Next base: position 46,595,449 of record NW_027518714.1, on the reverse strand, counting down.
TAGATGAAATAACTAGAATTTGATAACAGACCAACAAGCCCAAAAGATTGCACTCTCAAATGGTTGAACATATGACAATAACTCAACATATGAACAAAGTTCATTACGTTCAACCCTCATGCTCAACTCCCATTAGATATTCTAGTAGAATACTTTACTACATGCATCCAGATCTTATGAAATGAAAACATGGAAATCCTGTATAGAAGCCGGAGTTTCACAATTTTTTTTATTGAAAACAGAGTAGGGTTGAAAGAAACAAATACATAAGGGCTCATGTCAGTTGAACATTCCTTATATTAGCCACAATATGTTAAGCCAAAGGACATAAATCACCTAGCTATAAGTGATTGGAAAATAAGATAAACTTAGGAATTACAGGGACACAAAGTGAGCCCCAGGGGATGGGTGTAAAAAGAATTCAAAGGTATTCTTTATGAGGGAAACAGGTCAATGAAGCAAACAAATTTAGCAAGATTATTCCTATCTTTGATTGATTTCCCAATATATTCAGATTTAGCACAGTTACTCAAACATAGCAGGTTTCCAATATGCAGCACCAACACATTTCAAAGAATTCTTCATTAGTTTTTTAAACAAGATTGAAAACGAAACTCTTCAATAACTTGAAATAAATTCATTTAGGCTAACAGTTTTACCTTCTGAATACAATACCACACAAATGTTTTACTCTAAGATGAATTTAATCAAACGGATTGCAAGCATGAATAAAATCTCTATGTCAAGCCATGTCTCTAGTTATGGAAAGTATTACACACCTTTGAATAATCGAATAAGATCATAACCACACTCCATTGAAGGAAAATTTCAATAAAAATTTAACACCAGTTATACCTAAACCCTCATCATATACTACCCAAACAAAAATCACAGAGAGGGGATTTCACAACCCTTGATTAACCACCACGATCTTCAACCAAATTCACAACCATACACCACCAAATGAGAATCAAAAGAAGAAAATCACAAGAGGCCATAAGAAATAACAACTATCGAGTAAAACTTGAGAAAAGAAAAGATCTATTACCTTCTGCTCCGATTTTTCTATTCAGCCGCTTGAAATTGCCAAGAGAAAGAAGGAATTATCTTGATCTTGATTATCGAATCAAGAGATCTCAGCGATTACGAACAGATCTGAGAGTTCAAGATCTTGAGATTGAAATTGGGGTTCAGATTTTAGGTGTGAGGGAGCAGATCTATAGCTTGAATGTTAGAAATGGGTTTGATGGTGGAAATTGGGGTAGGAAAAGGTGAGGATGGGTTTGTAAAGAAGAGGGAGATTGAGATGGTAGTAATAGGGGTGGTTGATGAAGGAGATGATCAGATTTGCTTCGGGTTGGCCGGAGATAGGTGGAGGCAATGGCCGGCAGCAGTAGGGAGGTTGAGATGTTGGGGTTACAAAGTTTTAAGCTAGGGTTTGATAAGGACTTCTAATGGTATAAGAGATGAAGAAGATGTCGATTATAGCTTGAGTTTACAAAGAAGATAATCAGCAGGAAAATCAAACGGAAAATGATCGGAAAAATGGCCGGAGACGATTGGAGCACGGCAATATCACCGGAGAAGATGATCGGTAATGAGAAACCCAAAATTTCTTCCTCTCTTTCTCTCTTTCTCGTTCTCTCAAATTTCTTAAACGAGAATGGGGAATATCCAGAATCCCCAATTTTCTTCTCTCACTGATTTTTATAGGAAAAACAAGCTACCACTATTGGCACTACCCATTTTAATGGGCGCACCAAAATGATGGGCGCGCAAAAGATGGTTCGAGTTCGACGGGCTATATTCACCCCCTTTTTTTGTAAAAAATGACATATTTACCCTCCTTTTCTTCCCATGAACAGCCCCTTTTCTGATTTATTACATCGACTCTAGCATACCTAGGGCGACCCCTGACTTGACCAATTCAACCCTCTTATTCCTATACTAACACTACACCACAAACCGCGCTCGTTTATCGTGCAAAATTCAACGAATTTTAACGAAACTTTACGGGGATCTACTTAAGACCCTAAACTACACTATGGGTGAATTTAGAACTCTAAGACCAAGGTTAAATAGGGTTTCAACCCAAACCAAAGTAAAGGGGTTCAGTCAAAATGGGGTATCTACACTAATACAAAAGTATGGCCATCTAGTTCCTTTGCTATGAAAGATTTGGGTGAAGCGTCTTATATTCTTGGCCTTAAATTGTTTAGAGACCGTAGGAATAGGACACTTAGACTATCACAGGAAGCTTACATAGATAAGATACTGGCCAAGTATCATATGGCAGATTCCAAGAAAGGGTTAATACCTTTTAGGCATGGAATCAAGCTCTTTATGGAGATGACTCCTAAGACATCTGAAGAGAAGGAAGAAATGAACATGATTCCCTACGCTTCGGCGGTGGGAAGCTTGATGTATGCCATGTTATGTACAAGGTCAGATATTTGTTTATCTATAAGTGTGGTTAGTAAATATCAATCAAACCCATGTCTAGAGCATTGGACAGCAGTTAAGCATCTCTTTAAGTACCTCAGAAGAACTAAACATTTATGTTTAGTATATGGAGGAGACGAATTAGTCATTTTTGGATATACCGATGCAGATTTTCAGTCAAATGTCGACGACATGAAATCCTCATCAAGTTTTGTCTTCACCTTAACCAATGGAGTAGTTTCATGGAGGAGTTGCAAGCAAGACACCATGGCGGACTCCACGACTGAGGCGGAATACATTGCTGCGAGTGATGCAGAGAAGGAGGCGGTATGGATGCAGAAGTTTATAAACGAACTTGGAGTTGTGCCCCGTGTTGAGAGACCTGTTACGCTGTATTGTGATAACAGTGGGGCGATCACTCAAGCAAAGGAACCAAGGTCTCATCAGAAATCAAAGCACGTCCTTCTCAAATATCATGTGATACGAGAGATTATCGACAGAGGGAAGTGACCATAGCTAAAGTAGCTTTAGTTGACAACGTGGCAGATCTTTTGACCAAGTCTCTTAGTCAAAATGTATTTGACAAGCATCTATAGGGTATGGGTCTAAGATACATGCATTACTGGCTTTTATGGCAAGTGGGAGATTGTTAGAGTATATGCCTTGAAAAGCCAGTAGAATGACATTTATTAATTAATAAAGGTTTATTTCATGACAAGAATGAGAATTTATAATAATGAATGTGTGTAGCATAGTAGAAACGCCATGCTCGTCCTTGTTTATTGACACATGTTCGTCCTTAGGTAGTGTAGTAGAAATGCCATGCGCAAAGGATTCACAGATCCAAAGGAGCAAGGAGATATGGCATCTCGGTTCTATGCAAGCCTTAATTTTCCTACTTAAGAAAGTGATTGGACATCTCTTCCTGTACACAACTAGTACTAGTCTTGCCTACATGCATGTGTCGTGAGGTGACTTATCTCGGTCACCTGGGTAGTGGACCCTAAGCAAGAAGAGTGGGTGCGACGATTGGATCGGGCAACCGAACCGGATCAAATAAAGAACAACTTGTGGACAAGAAAGTGTAAAGTTGTTCTTCCATACAGGACCCTTCACAGGTCCTTAGACCTGAGGGACCTTATTGGTCTGTCGGCTCGTTCTAGGGTCTTAGTCTATCTTATAGTGATTCTATTTTAGAGTCACATTCGGATAAAGCTATATCCTATAGCAAACCCTCGAGACCAATAGTGATACTCATCAAGGGATTCTTTGCCCTTAAATTTAGGGATTGACATCTACAATTTTGTTAGAGCAATAGGCCTATTAAATAGCCTGGCCAGGCAGATTTGATAAAATGTTTATCTGAAAGTTTTATGAAACATTGAATTGTTTTCAAAGGATTTTTTATAAATGCATTTGGAGGCCGAACACCGCTTAACCAAAATGGTATACCAAGAGTGGGCCAAGGGGGTAAATGGTGTCCACCTCCCGTATGAGTCAACTTAGTAGATGTGGTTACGAAGAAAGGACTTGCACGGACATGATGTGATTAGGGGTAAGATGATCTGACGATCATCTTTAGGGTTACGTCTCGATGGAGGCGACTGACCTAATGCTAGTGTAATTTAACTACAGAGCGAGGTTGCACTGTGGCCCACCATAGGATTTTGCAGGATCGACAGTCGGATCCCTACGACGATCCCACTCATAACTTAAATGACCCGGTAACATCCAAACGGATCAGGATTCCGCATTTTATGTAATTGCACAAACATATATGATCTGTTAGATTAATGTGGATATTAATTAAGTATATATATATATATATATATATATATATTATTTTTGTTTTTGATATATGTATATATACATGTGTTTGTTAAGTAAGTAACAAAAGACAGTAAGAGAATTTTTTGAAGACAAATTGGAGCCGAAATGACTCCCATTGGATATGAGTTGTTAATTAATTATTTAATTATTACACATAAATTAATAATAAGCATAATAATGTATAATCCAAATGAGGATAGTTATTCCCAAACTGGTTTTGCAAAAGTTGCGGAATTGGAATGGAATTGAGAATTGAGATACACATTTGGATAAGGTTTGTGGGGTCCACAACACTCCCAAATCAGTTGGAGAGCTGGGAAGAAGAGTCACAATTGCTCAAGGACTTTGAGTTGCACTCAAACTCCTTGTTGGATAAGAATTGCTAAATTGTAGGATCTACAAAGCAAGCAATTTGTTTCCGACACCAACTCTTATGAGATAAGACCACAAGGGCTGGAGAGAGGCATTCATACACGTTCTTCCATTTATTTTGAATGTCCCCAGATAGCCTTGGAGGTTTGGGAGAGTCTCATTCACTCGAGGAGTCTCAATTCAAGTTGGTTTCTCAACTGGATTGGAATTGGGAGAGAGAAACAAGGATTTATCAAACGAAAACTCTACTTTCTAAAAAGGAGAGAGGGCTGAACGAAATTTGATGTGTGGAATACCCAAAAATTCATTCTCCCTTGCTTCCCTCTTTGGAAAAATCATTTTCCATCTCTTTATCTCTCTCCCTCTATCTCTCTTCCAATTGAAATAGTTTCAAAGAGTAAGGCTTCCAATCAATTTCTCTCTTCTCTATAACAAAGGTACTGATTAGATCATACGTTAAAGAGGTGAATAAGAGTTATTCATATCCACAATAGTCCGATCAAAGAAAAAGAATCCATCGATTTAACTTGCGGGGTTCGTGGCGTTCAGAACGAACGCAACCGTTCGAGGAGTAGATCAAGCAGCGTGATTCCTCGATTTTTTCTTCTAATAGGTATTTATTTATGTTTGATTAACATAATTAACTAATCTAGCCTCTAGGATCTTGGGCAATTGCAAGATCAAAAAGAACAATTTAAAGTTCTATGCATTTTTTATTCTGCTGCGCATAGCGATCTTGCCGGAAGGGGATAACCTTACTTCAAATACTACTTTGATTAAAATTCTCTATAGAAAACTACTAAAATCTGGAGTTGAGTATTCCTCCCAAGGGTTGAGTGATTCCCCTTTTGCATTGAGTGATTCTGCCTTGCGAGTCGAGTGATTCCTAGCATCCTACTCGGCGTCCAGTGATTCCGCTACAAACCTATCGGTGATTCTTTGTTCATTCTTTCCCATTATCCTTATTATTTGCTTAATTTTCTTTTGTATTTTCATTTGCAGGTTATGGGCTACACCAAATTTGGCATCAGAGCGGGAAGAAGTGGCGCACTTTGCCAATCGGCACAATTAGAATTTTTACAGTCCAGATATTTAGGGTCTTTTTCATGCCATATTTGAAGGGGTTATCAGTGTCCAATTTATACAATCCATGAAGAAACGGAAAGATCTTCGAGTTTAGTTTCCAGCTCAACAAACAAATCATAAATCTGTATTTTCTATAGGGAGATATTAGCATTTTAGTAAAAGCCGACGGAGGGGGACTGCAAATCCGAGTTTGCTTGGTTTTTCAAGCTTATAAAATGCCCTGTGGATGACGAGCTCATGGGTGACCTATTATTGAAATATATGAAGACGATGTGAGAGCTAAATTTGCCGAACTCCATCAATCTAATCAAGAGCTTCGACAAGTAGTGAATGATCTTTTAGAAAGAGCGCCGGCCCCCTCTTCTCCCTGACGTAGGAGAATTGCTTCATTTGGTCGTGAAAGGAGGAATACGAATGAAGACAGTGACTCCTTTAGTTCTGTTGAAGCTCCAGCAGCCCCACCAAATGACCGATGGAGTATGGAATGGTTGGCTAGAGTTGTTGAAAGAACAGATAGAATTATCCAATCCCAATGACTATCTTGATTGGATAACATCATTAGAAGCATTCTTTGAATGGAAAAATCTCTCGGATGAAAGAAATGTGCAATTTGTTGTCACAAAACTCAAAGGGCATGCTCTTGTTTGGTGGTAACAATATCAAAAAATTCGTGAAAGAAGGAGGATTAGAAGAGTTAGTACATGGGCAGAGATGAAACTTAAGCTAGATGACAAGTTTCTACCATTAGACTATTCTCAATCTCTTTACAAAAGTTTCATGAGTTGCGCCAACGAAATGATCAATCCTTGGCTGATTATATGGAGCAATTTTATAAATTATTGAGCCCTATAGATCTGAAAGAAAATAATGGCCAGCTTGTGGGACGATATTTGAGTGGACTGAAATATAGTATTTATGGAGAGCTTGTGATGCATTTCACACCCTTGAAGAGGCATATCAAATGGCTCTTAAGGCTGAAGAAAAGTCCATGTGGAATTCTTTCAAGAGGGGTGAATCTTCTAATATAATAATAGAAAAGACCTTTTTTCAAGATAAGAACAATTCTTCACACGCTTTTGAACATCTAAACCCAAATGATGGGGGAGGAAACAAGGAGCGTAACAAGGCTGTTATGTTAACAAATTCTTCATGCTTTCGATGTGGGGAACCTAGGCACAGGGCATATGATTGGTCTAAGAAAAAGGCTGAAATAAACTTTGTTGAAGAAGAAGCAGAAGAAGATGAGGAAGAAAAAGAACCTATCTATGATGAAGAACCTGAAAATGAAGGAGAAGAAGAGTATTGTAATCCTGTTTTTGATGTTGAGAGCCTTATTATTCATCGTGTGTTGTCTGTCCAAGTAGATGACAAGTGGCTTAGACACAATATTTTCTGAACACATTGCACGTCATATGGAAAAAAGGTTAAACTCAAACGCCATGGCTGATTCTGGAAGCTGTGAGTATATGGTGGCTAAAGCCATGGTTGAAAAGCTTAAACTAAAATGCGAACACCACCCTAGGCCTTATAAAGTTACATGGTTTAAGCGAGGTGGCAAAGTCATGATTTCTGAACGGTATCGAATCAAGTTCGCAATCGAAAAATATGGTGATGAAAGTTCTCAATCGTGATATCCAATATCGGATGGACTTCATTCCTAGAGCTACACCCCTCAATTTGCCTCATTATTGGATGAGCGAAAAGAACATGCGGAATTACAAAAGCAAGTTGAGGACTTGTTGCATAAGGGACTTGTGAGAGAGAGTCTTAGCCCTTGTGCAGTTTTGGCCCTTCTTAAAAAAAAGATAGAAAAGAAGGATGTGTATCGATAGTTGTGCTGTGAAGTATCGGTTTCCAATTTCTTATCTTGATGATATGGCCGACATGCTTGGCGGTGCAAAAGTATTATCAAAGATTGATTTGTTAAGTGGTTATCACAAAATCCGACTTCAATCTGGTGATGAATGGATGACATCATTCTGGACAAAAGATGGTCTCTTTGAATGGCTTATAATGCCATTTGGACTGTCTAATACTCCAAGCACTTCCATGAGACTTATGACACAAGTACTGAAGGAATTTTTGGGAAGATTTTTCATCACATACTATGACATATTGATTTACAACAGGGATGAAAAGTTGCAGATTGAACACTTGAAAAATGTGTTCAAAATCCTCTATGAGAATAAGTTGTACATCAACTTTAATAAGTGTTGTCTTATGACTGGCCACATTGTGTTCCTATGTATTGGAAACTTTCCAAATTTGATAATCCAAACTTTGAAACTTCTTCAAATTCGATAATCCAAGATGAGCAAAGAAATTTGCATGATTTTTTCAATATGGAATGTATGTGCTGGAAATTAGAAAGATTGCTGGCCATTGGGATGAGGACAAGTGTCCTCTCCCAATTTTTGGAAATACATTAACTAGTTAACTTTTTACACTTTTTTTTTTTTGAATTTTGCTAAGATAGCTATAAAATCTTAGGAAAATCATCAAAACCTGGAATATAGGAGAAAAATATGGTGTGCATGTTTTCCCATGCAAGGGAAAACGTGCAGAGGAGAGAGAGTGTGTGAGGAGAGAGAAAATTGGAGAAAATAGTGGCCATCATACCCCTAATTACATCAAATGTGCAAGTCCTTTCTCCAAGTCAACATCTACTGAGTTGAGCCCTACGGGGGGTAGACATCAACTACCCCTGGGCTCACTCATGGTATACCTTTCAATCAAGTAGTGTTGGCCCGCAAATGCATTTGCTGAAAATATTTTAAAACTTATTTTGTGAAATCCTTTTGATAAACATTCTATCAAGTTCACCTGGCTAGGTATTTTTCTAGGTTTACTGCGCCGACCAAAACCGTAGATGATATCCTATGTGTAAGCCCAATGGTTCCCACCCTTGGCATCCCATTCTGGATTTTCCAAGTTTTTGTGGCTAGTTTTGATTTTTTTTATTTCCCAATTTTATTCTCTAATTTTTTCTGACATTTCAAACCTAATATTACTATATCAATACCAGATTTAATTATTTAAATTAATGCGACCCGTTGATTTTAACAAATGGCTGATTTTCCCAAAAATCAAGCAAATTGGCAACCCGATTGGACCGGCCAATCTAATTAATTTTTGATTGATGATCTCGTCCATTAAATTATCTTTTTGACACCAATTAAAGTGTTATAACTCTTATGTGAATTATAGGATTTAATAATTTCAACGGCTCTCATTAACTCGTTTCTAATATGTGGATTTTCATAGGATTTTTTTCAATTAAGTGATCCAAACTTTAATCTGAGTTAGCCTTTAATAAAAATTGGTTTAATCTTGATTAAATGAACCCAAATTATTAATAAAAACATCCAAATTAATCTCATCTCTTGATTTGGTGATCTTTCAAAAATCAGATCTCGGAAAAGAGTGAGACCTTAAAGTAATCCTACCTAATTTTACTCATATTGATGATCTATACTGTTGTAATGGATTTTTTATTACCTAAAGTACATAAATTCATGCTAGAGGGTCTAGCACATGATTTAGTACATTGAAGATATCAAACAGGGCCTTTTTCTAATTTTTCGGGTCGAACTTGCTTACAGGGTAAACCCTGTCACCAATTGAGAAGATTTTTTACTATTATGACATGAGACTTAGTGAATTTACATGAATAACTTGTGGAATATTATTGGTTAAAGTATAACAAAATGGGGGTGTCTACACGACTAGCTGTTGGGCTTTTAAAAAACTGGCAAAAACACCTTCAGGTGCCCGGATAGGGTGCTCGAGCATAGCTTCAGGCATCTTTGAGATTTCAATGCTCTCAGATTCATTTATATCTTCATGTTCGGGTCCGTCTCGGGTGCCCGAACAGGCTTCTGGGGCCCTAAGATAGTTTTTTGTGAAACTTGTAAGATTCATAACTTTCTAGTTTCTTATCGGATTTCAAAGTTCTTTTGCTCTATGGTTATGAGAAGAATAAGGTCTATCTGTTAAAAATATTTTAATAAATATTTGAATATGATTTAGAGTAATTTTCCTAGGATTATGTTTAATGTTCAACTAAGTATGTGCTAATTTGATGCTTGTCCTTTGCTTGCCCTTTGGGACTTTGGTCCGTTGATTTTACCACTTTTAACCTGTTTTTAGGGTCTTATAAGTAACCTATTTATACCTCAATAAACCTAATCTAAGGATGGATATTATCCATTAGAAAATGGACTCAAACTATAGTAGATCTTCACTTGAATTCTCCACTTGAAGTCCACAATTGCCCCTTGGATCTTCAATGATTCTTGCACTTCAAATATGGTTCAATTTGAGCTCCTTGGGTTTGATCCAAGCATCCTTGATTGCACACTAATGAGATCTACAACTGAAGATGATCAAACACATTAATGAACCAAAAGTACTTGTGTTTGGAATCATCAAAACAAGAAGGAAATGCCAAGGGTGGGAACCATTGGGCTTACAAAAAAACCTGAAATTTTTTTAAGATGTCCGAGTTTTTTGTCATCTTCGAGTTTTGAGAAGAAGTCATTACCAATGACCAAATCGTCATTTCAGGTTTTCGATTTAGCTGACCGCTTGCCTTATCTTTTGCTTGAGATGCCCTTTCAAGTTTTCAGTTCAACAGGATCTTACCCTAATTTTTGCCTAAGCTGCTGTGGACCCCGATCTGAGAGGACCGGTGCCGAGGGATGCGAGATCCCTCTTGCAATCCTCAAAGATCTCCACATGTGAAGGAGAGCTCTACCAAGGAACTCTCAAAATAGGTGTCACTCTCACTGCATAGCATGAGTGGCGATACATAACGAATGAGATATATCTTGATCCGGAGCCAGGGCTCGAAACCGAGATGTACCTAAAAATAACTCAGAGTCGCCATCCATGGATACGCCATGGAACCAAAACAAATGCTCTGTCTGCAACGGATAACCAGAGATACAAAAGGTCCGTGCCTGATTACGAATGGAGAAGGTCTGAAGAGCACCTCAAATTCGTCCGAGTGCAAGCACTTGGTCTCTTATGCCATTTGTCATTAACCTCGAAGAGTTTTGGGTGGAAATCATGTGAAATGGGAACAAATATCCCCGAATGGACGTCTAACTAATCATGCATGACTCGGGGATGAAATAATAAGTATACACAATATAAAGGAAAGAAGTGTGTCACCTAAGCATCGCTAGGTTATGTGTGACATGCCTAATGAGTGTCTAAGTTCTGGTGAGCAAACACATGCATGCTACAGCTAAAGGTATAAGGTCTGCGCATGAAAGTAAGAAAATATAGCAAAACACACAACATAACAAAACAACAAATCCTAAGACTCTAAACGATTTAGCCCGAGTCCTCGGATGGTCTGATATTCATCCAAAGAAGCCTACGTAACCCCGCCTCCACGAGAATCAGAGCAACGTAGTTCTTCGCACCTATTCTAAGCTAGGATGCCTAAGACACCTAAACCTCTATCCTATACTTGACCTAAAAGACCGGACTAGTTCTTAAAGCTTCTTGAACGATCATTTAGATTTCAGTGAATTGTAGAGTTTAGGACACCCTATATGCCCTAGCTAAATGCAGGTGGTTCCTACAACCTATGTGTAACTAGGCTGTGCGTCCTAAGGAAAACAATGGGATCACTAATGCATCTTAGACCTAGTCATCAGTCGGCGATATGAATCCCCAATTGACCGGACGGAGGCGCTCCTAGCTAGGACAAACTCCTAACTCTAACACAAACACACAACAAGCATACAAAAAATGACAAACTCCTAACTCGAAAACCCTCTATCTAGGACAAACTCCTAACTCTAGAGGAAGATCCTTTTGAAAATAAGGTTTTAAAGTTGTTTGAACGATTTTTTGAAAGATTTAAAAAGTCTATTTACAAAGTTTGGCTAGACTTGGGATAAAGATCCCAAGCTGCACTACGTACCTCGTGAAAGAGGATCAAGCCAACGTAGTTCGAAAATTGAACTCTCCTAACTAAAACCTAACACTCCAAATGATTTAAGGGTTTTTAATGTATTTTTTTTAGGACTCAAATTTATCATACAACTTCCTTGCCAGAAGGTCTTCTCTCAATATTTCATCAGCTCCACAGGATGTCTGATGTTTCACTCTTTAAAATCTTCACTTTCAACTAGATGTCTAAAGCCGATGAAGTCTTGTTTTGCTCAACGACAGGGCATTCCCCTGGTTTATCCTTATAGGATCAAGCAAGACTACCTCAAACCCCTCAAAACAGGTTTATCAATTCTTTGCGCTCCTCGGGAGATAAAGTTTTGCCACTTCATCTTTCTCGAGTTTCGAATTTTGATACCACTAGCAATGGCTTCGATTTCTTCTTCAAGTGGCTATGCTCGACACTCTTCCTCTCGTTTGACCGTCTTTCAGATCTCGAGGTGAATTTTGTCTGCATTCTCATCCGAGAAGGGGTTCTTTAGTTGTTTAAACATTAGATCTAAGAGTGAATCATAAAACATTGAAGATACAGAACCAAATGCTTTATTGAATTGAAAAATTTGAAGTACATAGATGACTCACAGACATGCCTCTATGGGCTCTTCATTAGTTCTGATAGAAAACAAAACACTGACTCTATATAAGAAAGACTGACAGACATGACACTTGTTTTTTTTCTTTTCTTTTTTGACATTGACACTACAAGACTCACCAACTTTCAACCTAGGAGTTGGTATAAACTTGACAAAAAAATAAATCTTGAAATAAGATACTTGACATAACAGTTGAACAGATGTTAGGAATTGGCATTGAAGTTCACAAGTAGTACGCCTTCTTCCATGATAATGCTGGCTAAGAAGTTCGACCTTGGTTCAGAAACCTTGGAAAGGGTGGTCCTCTGAAGTCCTGTTGACTTGGCCCAAATTGTCTTTGAAAACCTGTTGGTGACATCACCTTCTCTGCCTGAACATTCTCAAGATATTCAAACTCAGACATTTTTCCTTTTCCCTTCAACTTATTCCCTGGCTCTGGAGTGACATAAGTGACGGGATCTCTGGGAGGTTGAATGGTTCTTTCAAGCGCCTGGTTCACAAAAGCATAGATTTCAGCGAGAGCAGAAAAGTCTCTTTATCCGGTTCTGGATTGCATGTTTCAAAGCTAAACAATTCTCCGTCAGGTGACCCGGGCCTCTATGATACTCACAGTATTGGTCCATCCTCCAATTGTTGGGGAATGGTTCAGGCACAGGTTTAATATCTGGAAGTCTCAAAAAATCTTCACTGACCCATTTCTTCATGATGACTATAAGAGAACAAGGCATTTGAGTGAATTCTCTTTCCCGTTTCTGACCCATCTTTTCTTCCTCTACCACTAGCTTCTTTAAAGGTTGGTGAGAAGGTCCAACATTCTTAACCTCCCTCGGGGCCTCCCTCGGAGCAATGAAAGGCTTCGTAAGAGGTTGTCGAGAAGGTCTAACACTTCTAACTTCCTTTGGAGCGACGTAAGGCTTTTTTCCATTATGCAAATCAACATATCTATCGAGGATTAAACTCTGAACAGAGGCTTCTTCTGTCATAGTACTCATATCAACAAGTTGCTTTGGAACAGAGTCACATTTAATGGACAAGTACTGCATCTGAATTTTCATCTCCCTTACTTCCTCAGTCAGCATAGCCATCTGACCAAAGAGCTTGACCATCCAGTTTTCCATTCTGACAAGTGTAGTCTTCTCAACAGATTCTTCTACAGATCGGGTGTTTGATGGGACAAGTTGGGTCTCAGAAATAGGGTGAATGAGAGATGCAGGATCTAAGATTGGTCCTTCATTAGAAATGACATTTATCGAAGCTAGCGGCGGGACATCATGAGCATCGAAAGGCTCTTCAATAGTGAGCTCGTCTTCATCGATCATATCTTGCACTTTATGCTTCAGAGTATAACATTTATCAGTCGTATGACCCGAGCCACGATGATATGCACAAAATAAATCCTTTCTCCAATTCTTAGGCAGAGGATTAGGTAGGACTCTTTGCTCGGGCAATTCGATCTTGTCGTCCTTGATCAATCTCCTCAGAATGTAGGATAACGAGCAAGGAAGCGGAGTAAATTTTCTTGTTTTCTTTTCTGTTGATTCTTCCCCTTCCAATATTGTTTTGACTGGAGTCCTAACATAACTGACATTGTGTACCTCCTTTGGCTCGACCATAGGTCTTTTCCCTTCTTTGATATCAGATAAAGTCTTGGACCTCAGGCCTTTTACCAAAGCATCTTCAGTTTGAGTTCCCGTCTTTATCAGATGATCAAAACTTGGGTAGCGCTGAGGTGCCATGAAATAAAAATATTTGGAGGATAGGCTCTTTACTAGCAGCTTGATTTGATCTGCCTCTGAGAGTGCTTGACTCAATTACGCTAACTTTCTTTTCCATCGTCGGATAAAAGAGGTAAAGGTCTCCTGCGGCCCTTGTTTCAACTGCTTCAAATCCCTCTTCGTAACCTCTATTCCGTCCTCCATCGAAAATTGTTCGACCAGTTTGTTTGCTGTGGCCCCCATAGTCCTGACTTCTTCGGGTTTCAGGCTCAAGAACCACTGTTTCACGATTCCCACAAGGGACACTGGGAATAGTTGTGCCATCTGCTCGGGGTTGAGTCCATGTTGTTGGGAAAGCTTTATGAACCATCCTACATGACTCCGAGGACACCCAGTCCCATCATATTTATCATAGTCAGGGGTTTTGAATTTGGGTGGCAGAATAGCCTCAGGAGGTATCATAAACTCAGACATATCGAACTTCTTTGGCCCCTGAAATTTCATATTCTCTACATCTTGAGCCAACTTTCTGAACTTGTTGTACATCTCCTTCTCTAACTTGTCATACATCCCTTTCTCTTTACTGACCATAGGTACACAATATTCTTCAGCATATTGCCCATCCTCTAAATTGATTTCAAATGGTGAAACGGTTGGTCTGTTCGAATCTGGAGACGCAACTTGAGGAAATTGGGGGATTGGCCCTCTAGAATTGGGGGCCTCGTCAGTACTCTGAACTTTTAAGTGGGTCATCTCTTCCTTCATGCTCGCCATGTCGCGAGTAAGATTTTTCAGCATCTCTTGAATGGCTATCATAGGATCAACTGGGTCAGCCATTGGATGAACCTCTGGTAATTCAGACAACTCAAACAAAGAGAGTAAAGGTATTCTCGATGTAATGGGAGGACCAACTGAGTCTAGATACCAAAGATGGTCTAGACCAAGCAGGTTCGGCTAGGATTGTTTTTTTAGGAACAGTGATTTGCACTCTTTAGAATCCTGAAATTGAGGTTAAAACACTAGGTTAAATGGATGATAACGGAGATAAAATATATTGTACAAATAGAGACAAAAACAGTCCTGAACATGTTTGAATTACAAACCAGGTAAGTCAATCTATGAAGGTCAAAGAAAGGTAGGCATTGATAACATGACCTACACCAACAAGATCTCAAGGAATCTTCAATTTATCCCTTTAAGTCTTTTTGAGATATGGCTGCTCTCTTTTGAGGTATGAAAAAGCTAGGAATGATAAACACCCCTAATCTATATGAGTTTGAAGAAGGTCGAAGTAAGGTAAACTCATGGTTTAACTAACTCTAAAGGATAGAGGTCATGCTCAAAATATTCTGCAAAAAATTCAGCAACATAACGACTAGACAAGAAAGTCAAGGTAAGGTAAACTCATGGTTTAACTAACTCTAAAGGATAGCGGTCATGCTCAAAATATTCTGGACAAAATCCGACAGCATGACGACACTAGAAAGGATTCCCACAACTCAACCAAAGGTATATGAATAACGGTGGTAAGATAAGCTCGGAATATGGTTACCAGAGAAAGGTGACCAAATGAAGGACCGACCAAAGGTGAGAACATATATGACAACGAGTCAAATCCTATAATCAACAGATCAAAGGACAAAACCCGGCCAAGGAAATGGCAAGCAAAAGCCACTAACTAGATCTAGATCTGAACAGAGAATGGATATAACCAATTGAAATGAATAAGGAACTCTAACTAAGAGGAGAACCCTAATATACATAATCAGTATATATAGGTATATATACATACACATATATCCTAACCAGGGGCACCAGCCCTAATTCTAATCTAGCGGAGTCAAGGAAGTCTCGACTCAAGACAGACTGATGAGTGTGCTAGGACCGTGTTGTAGCCATATAAAATGAGCTACCCTAGTCTACAAATGGGACAAAGCTCCTAACTCTAGGCTCCACATGTGTGAGCAACACCTATTCGACCCTATATGAATGCAATATACTTATATAAACACGTGTACTTCCTAGTTGGGTTTCACTAAGTCAGTAAGTATATACGTAATATATAAAACAAAGTACGGTTCCAGACTCAATCTGTCTGGTACTATGCGTATGAACCATACTTAATCTGTATAACTCAAGTGCACCGAGTGTTATACATAGTATGCTTCATTGCTCATCGGCTGCTGTAAACACAAGTGCACCGAGTGTTTACGGGTGCAGCGCCGGCGCATAGCTTGGAAATAGATTCAACAGTGCCATCAGGGTAATGATATCCCAGTCGGGCGCGCATTGTATCTACCCCGTGCAGCCAATAATAATGAAAAACAATGAAAGAAATAAAGAATAAACAATATGGTAACATATGATGTGCAGTGTGTGAATCCCTCATTTTATTTACGCACATATCGGGTGCCCCTGGATTCTAACGATAGAGTTTCCATTTAAAACGATTTTAGCCCAAATTTCTCCAAAGTTAGTAAAAATGGCATATTTATAGAGTTAGGCAATGTTTCAAGAACTCCCCAGCAGAGTTGCCAGCCTGTGGACCCCGATCTGAGAGGACCGGTGCCGAGGGACGCGAGATCCCTCCTGCAATCCTCAAAAATCTCCACATGTGAAGGAGAGCTCTACCAAGAAACACTCAAAATAGGTGCCACTCTCACAGTATAGCATGAGTGGCGATACATAACGAATGAGATACATCTTGATCCGGAGCCAGGGCTCGAAACCGAGATGTACCTAAAAATAACTCAGAGTCGCCATCTATGGATACGCCATGGAACCAAAACAAATGCTCTGTCTGCAACGGATAACCAGAGATACAAAAGGTCCGTGCCTGATTACGAATGGGGAATGTCCGAAGAGCACCCCAAATTCGTCCGAGTGCAAGCACTTGGTCTCTTATGCCATTTGTCATTAACCTCGAAGAGTTTTGGGCGGAAATCATGTGAAATGGGAACAAATATCCCCGAGTGGACGTCTAACTAATCATGCATGACTCGGGGATGAAATAATAAGCATACACAACATAAATGAAAGAAGTGTGTCACATAAGCATCGCTAGGTTATGTGTGACATGCCTAATGGGTGTCTAAGTTCTGAGCAAACACATGCATGCTACAGCTAAAGGTATAAGGTCTGCGCATGAAAGTAAGAAAATATAGCAAAACACACAACATAACAAAACAACAAATCCTAAGACTCTAAACGATTTAGCCCGAGTCCTCGGATGGTCTCATCCAAAGAAGCCTACGTATCCCCGCCTCCACGAGAATCAGAGCAACGTAGTTCTTCGCGCCTATTCTAAGCTAGGATGCCTAAGACACCTAAACCTCTATCCTATACTCGACCTAAAAGACCGGACTAGTTCTTAAAGCTTCTTGAACGATCATTTAGATTTCAGTGAATTGTAGAGTTTAGGATACCCTATATGCCCTAGCTAAATGCGGGTTAGCCCTAAGCTAATGCAGGTGGTTCCTACAACCTATGTGTAACTAGGCTGTGCGTCATAAGGAAAACAATGGGATCACTAACGCATCTTAGACCTAGTCATCGGTCGGTGATATGAATCGCCAATTGACCGGACGGAGGCGCTCCTAGCTAGGACAAACTCCTAACTCTAACACAAACACACAACAAGCACACAACAAACGACAAACTCCTAACTCTAAAACCCTCTATCTAGGACAAACTCCTAACTCTAGAGGAAGATCCTTTTGAAAATAAGGTTTTAAAGTTGTTTGAACGATTTTTTGAAAGATTTAAAAAGTCTATTTACAAAGTTTGGCTAGACTTGGGATAAAGATCCCAAGCTGCACTACGTACCTCGTGAAAGAGGGTCAAGCCAACGTAGTTCGAAAATCGAACTCTCCTAACTAAAACCTCACACTCCAAATGATTTAAGGGTTTTTATTGTATTTTTTTTAAATGCTTTTAATATTTTAAAGTTTTCAAATGTTTTTGAGTTTTAAATTTCTAATGTTTTTTGGATTTTAAAGCTTTTCCAATGTTTCGGACCTTTAAACGTTTTCACTCTTAAAGGGAACACGCAAGTACAACCACAAACTAGGGCAAAGCTCTAAAGCTAAAGGGGAAACTTCGAACAAGCAACTAGCGTCTCAAAGAGACAGTCCACAACAAGAAAAGAAGTGTCCCAAGAACAAAGAAAATAATCTAAGATCCCAAGCAGAGAAGGCTCTATATGACTGAGTTAGTCTCTAATGGAAAAACTCCTAACTAATAACACTAGGGAGGGAGTACAAATGAGTCAGAGACTCTCTAATAATACTACCAAGTCAAAGACTCGCTCTAAAAGAGGAGGTCACTCTAACATGAGGCTAGGTAAGCCTCCTAAAGGGGAAACTCTCTATATGAGACAAGGCTTGTCTCCGAGACACAAATGACGTAAACAAGGGTTCTGATGAGACTGGGCAAGTCTCCTATATACAAAGGAGGGGAACACTACTTGGACTGAGCAAGTCCCCTAAGGATGGGCTTGGGCTAACGCCTTCATCGCCCTAACCTGAGAGTAGGTTCCCACGGATCGATGGAAAGATCAAACGCTGCTGACGGTCCTAAACACATAGGTTCGTATAATCATATGCCCATTTTAAGATCCAAATTTGATTTAAAAGAAAAGAGGAGGATATTTTTCACAGGCATGAACTAAGTCTGAAGGTGACGTGGGGTTGTTGGAATTGATTTTCCGGAGAAGCACCCACCCAGGAATCCAGTAGCTCTATGCCTAAAAATCTCACATGCTCACGAAGGAAGACGAGTGCATAACTTGAAGACCCAGAAAATTGAATAAACAAAACTCCAAACTACGCTTAGAAATATGAGATCTTAGATGCAGAAACCATGGTGGAGAAGAGACTAAAAGGTAAAACATGATGCCCGCATTATTTGAATATCCGCAAAGATAACCATGGAATGATAGTAAGAATTAAGGTAAGCGGGCAGAATTCTAACCACATACAAACACCAAGGATAAAATGAAATAGTAGGAATGAGACCGAAAAATATCAAACTATCCATTTGCATTACCCAAATATATCTATCAAAATGTCCAAGATCAAAGTAAAATTAGAGTAAAAGACCAAATCACGACATGTACTGTTCGAATAATCCCTCCAGAGGCAAACAAAATGAAATTAGAACCGAAAGTAATGCCCTTCCTCCGAAAAATAAACATGTGATACGGAGGCCAAATAGGGCATCAAGCATATGCTAACATGTTTCCTAATAAAACCAAGATAATTCTCAGGGCATTTTTTTTTATTAGGAACCAAGGACCGATTGGGAATAATGGGGACAATGGGGACAAAAAGAAATGCAGAAATTCAACCTGCATTTGCAAAACTCACAATGGAGACATTTCACAAGTCATACCATCCACAAAATATTATGTTTGGCTTAAGCTAAGCATCCTGCAATGGGGCAAACACTTACAATCATTCAAATAAAGAAGGGTTGAGCCATAAGAAGTTAACATTGTAAGGGGTCATTAGAGTGGGGTGTAATTCAGGCTGGTCACTTAAGATCCAAATTGAATTACTGCCTACAGACCGGGGTCAGATGAAGAGAGTAATTCGAATTTATGAAGCAAGCCAATTTAGATATTTGAATGCATAAAAACGATTATGATCTAAAACTCAACAAATGAAGGAACTAAATAGGGTTTCACATACGACTACACGACCAAGGGAAATTCAACATGTACTTTCCTGACTTGGGGAACCGACATGAAGACAAGGACTAAAAATTAGTAAATCAATTTGGGTCCTCCTCTCAAGATATTGAAGAAGAGAGTATTGACACAACTCTCCAAGCCCTAATAGAGGAGACTTCATGTTGTATCACTGAGGTCGACTATAACACAAGCAGATTTGGAATAGAATGAACGAGAACCATACTATTGTGAAATCATGGCATACAAATTTTAATGTCTTGATCAAAACTATGTTACGTTGATCATTCCAAAGACTACCAGATTCCAAGCTTCTACAAATCAACAAACTATTTCATAGATTTCAAGAAGAAATTATACAAATCCACCATGGAAGAGAAAACATTTTGATTCTTGTATCATTCAAAGCGAGATTAGGCCCAAAAATCATTTTCTACAAAGCCACTGATCAAAATCTATTCATGAATTGCATACAGCACATGACTGAAAATATCTAAAGGAGGAAAAGTACACCCAAATTGCCTAATTCAGAACCTGTCTCAGAATCAAATCTCCAAAATGTTAATGAATGGTAATCTTATCAAGGGAATCATCATGAGAAATGCAACAACATGTAACTTTAATAGACCAAACATACTCTAGGATCATCAAAAGATCGAACCACAAAACAATTCAGCTGAACCCTCGACATGGGTCTCCTGTGAAATCAAATGATACTTGTATCATCTAATTTCCTACATCAATTAGGCATACATCACTTCACCCTCCATTCACCACAGAAACTTGTATTTTCATCTTGCATTCAAAGATCAAATCAGCATCCAAACCCATGAATCAATGTCATATTTTGAGAGAATTAGAGCAAACAAATTTGCAGGTTTCAACAATACAAGATGGTAGAAATGTTACCTGTTACTGATTTTACCGAAGGCTTCAGTTCAGTCTCTTCTCGCCCAGATCCTCCTTTTCCATCCAGCCACGAACAAGGGCAATGATGAGAGAAATGAATAGATCTACGGTTTGGGGATTTGCAAAGATGGAGATGGTGATAAACTAATGGAATCTACTGATAATGGTAGATGTAGAAGATGGGAAAAGGGGTCTGATGGTTGGGGACCTAAAAGAATGGTGGAAATGGGCTTACAGGTTAGGAATTAGGGTGACCGGAGTTAGGTGAAATCGAGAAAGAGAGAGAGATGGCCGACGAGCTATGGTGGTAGATGAAGGGGATTAAAGATTAAAAATGATAGAAATGAGGTAAGGGGAAGAGATGGTGTTAATGGGGGAGGCTTGGATTGAATCTGATGGTGGGATTTGAAGAAATGGGTGGAGGGTAGCTTGCCGGTCGGAGGAGGCTTGGCCGGAGCTCAACGGAGCTTACCTCTGCAATTTCTCTCCTTCTCCCTCAGCTCTCCCTCTTTGCTCTGTTTTCTTGGAATTTTCTAGCGAAAATCCAAAATCCTCTCTATTGATGGCTGATTTGGGTAGAGCCTAATGGTGGGTTAGGAAGAAGTGGGGAGTGCTCGGTGAGATGGGTTTTGGTTTGGGTTTAGGCTAGATTTGATCGGAGGTTGCAGATGTGGGTTATGGGTTGTGGCTGTGAAGGAAGGGATAGAAATGGGAGACAGATCAGATGGGTTTGATGGTGGCTGTGATGGGGGTAAGGGCGGCTGATGGTGTTAGGGTGGTCGGATTCCGGTGGGTTCGTCGGAGCTCGGCGAAGGTGGGCTGAGGTGAGGGAGATGTTGCAGAGATTGTGGAGATGGGGTTAAGGAACGAGATAGGGGTAATCGGATTCCGGCAAGCTCGCCGGAATCAATGGGGATGGGGTCGGATTTCGAAGTGGGTTTGGGAGACGATGAAGAGGGGTTTCGAGGGTTTGGTGGAGGTGGTAGTGTAGATGGTGGCTGATGGCAATAGGGAGGGAGCTGATGGGGGTGGAGGTGGCTGATGGAGGTGCAGAGTGGTTAAAGATGGTGGTGGCAATGGCGATGGGCGCCCGGAGAAGATGGGGCGAAGATGGTGGCCGCACTCCCCTCTCCTCTTTTTCTCTTTATTTTTCTTTTGCTGCAAATGAGAAGAGCCTCCCAAAACCCTAATTCATTGGGCTTTTTTAACCTAAGAGAAATGAAATATTAGTACCTCCCTTGTCCCCTTGGACAGCCCCCTAATGTATTGATTACTACTCTTTTTATACTACAGGCGGGGCATGGGTAAAACAAGCCTACGCAAAATAAAAATGAATTTCCATGGACCACCGACCTTAGTGCAATCCCTGACAACCTTTAACCTGCAGGGGGGGCCAAGCAAAAAACAGGGGGAGATATTTTTGAGAAAATATCTTCTCCTCCCTTTTGATCCTAGCCCTTCAAATCAGCTTTTTGTTTAAGGGTTGGGATCAAAGGAAGCTCAACCACCTAGGAAGCTTCAAGGAAGCTTCCTAAGATGCCTCATAACTAATCCTAGTCTTAAGCATCTCACTAACCTAGCTTAGGGCTTAATGGTGACTTGGAGGGGAAGAAAAGCATCTTCGCAAATTACGAAATTTCCCTAGTTCAGGATAATACACCCCCTAATTAAGTTACACACTAATCCGCATACCCCTATATCTCCCTGGACAACCCACCATAGCAAAATTGAACTGGCTTTTTAGGTCCCAGCGCACCCCTATTTCTGGCTAAGTCACCACCCTTATTC
Organism: Tasmannia lanceolata; assembly: GCF_043159265.1. Classification (NCBI taxonomy): domain Eukaryota; kingdom Viridiplantae; phylum Streptophyta; class Magnoliopsida; order Canellales; family Winteraceae; genus Tasmannia; species Tasmannia lanceolata. The sequence continues at coordinate 46,573,058 of NW_027518714.1, read as the reverse complement.
CTACACTACACTACTCTACAAACGTCGTCCGTTTGCTAGGCAAACCGCGACGGATTCTAATAAAATTTTACAGGTACCTTGGTAGGACCTTAAGCTAGCCTAAGGTGTAATTTAGCGTCCTAACACACTGATTTGAAAAAGTTAAGCACAAAACATGGAGGTGCAGGGCACGGTCAAAATCGGGTGTCTACACCCGCTCACTATATGCACAAGTGTAATATGATAATATAAAGCATATGGTGCATACACAAATGGACAACCTAATCAATTCTCAAAATTCTCCCCCTTTTGGCAAGAGCAAAAAGGTAGGGATATGCAAGTGAAAGTGCAAGTGGGGTGTCAAGATGAAGAACAACTCATAAGAGTTATTCAAAGTGTATATGATATGACAATAAAGAGCATAAAATGCTTATCAAAATATAAATCAAAGTAAAATGCATGATAAGCAGATTTTTTTTTAAAGATATGTAAGTTAAGCACAATTATGGGGTAATAGACTATGTGAGCATATCACAATGGTCTATATAAATATGAAAAGCAATCATTTGGCTCTCCCCCTATTTATTTGTCATTGGCCCTAGCTGAAACCTATGTGATAGGGCATGACAGAACAAAATGGTTTAAAAGGTGACTGATTTAAACACTTGGCCTTCATTTGCAACTTGTAAGAAGATAAGTCTCTACTTGAGCAAGAATATACTCAAGTATTAGACATAACTTTCAAGTTCACAAGTTGCATTGTGTAGGGGATCTCTTGACAATAAGCAGACAAGTCTCTTCCAAAGCATTGATATGCTCTGACTATAATATCACATTTTTGAGATGACTTGTTTCTTGCTCATAGGGATTTACACATATCAAAGTAAAAGCTCCCCCTGACTGAGTGCATCTAATTTAAATGTGATAGATTAAGGCACATAGAACCCATGATTTAATTAATCACCTTTAACCATTCGGATTGCTCCATTCATAAACCAATCACACTTTGAATATGAATGGATGATTATTAGACAAAGGATATGAGTTTAAGAAGATGGTCTAATAAACATATGGATACAAAAATAAAATAGTGAATACCATATCCATGGCAATCAAAAGATCATGTGTAAATAGATGAGAACCATAAAGCTCAATATACATGATCAAAATGGAAGATTAATACCACATTTCTTTTATCACTTGAAGAAATGATAAAAGTGGTATTTGAAAATCTCTCGAAAGAAGTAAAACTGAACTTCTTTTATTCTATCCAGCACTCTTCTGCTGATGAATGTTTAGAAGAGCTTAGATCAATGCTTGACCCTTTCTTCCATATAAGGGAGCATCTTTTGACAAATCATTCCGGATGAGAGATTAGGTACTTGTTTTAACTCTATCTCTCCCCTTCATAAAAAGGTCATCCTTGAAAGGATGTGATGGCGTCTGAATCCGGGTCTGCGATTGCGCGGTCTGTAGAGGGGCTCCGCGGGGTCTGCAATCACAAACAAAGGGGGTCAGGGGTGGGTCCCGAACGACCACTTCGACACCCAAGTCAGATCCTTCGACCAATCAATATAAAGGACAGCGAGAAGAGGAGAGGGTCGATCAGGTTTACCAGGACCAAGGCGCATGTTCTTTTCTGGGTGCACAGATGGATGGGTCGGAGGGGACTAACAGGGAGAGTGGGATTAAGTTCCTAGTCTCCTATGTCGTTGCCTCGCCTCTTTTTCCGGTTGTTTTGTGGGAGCTGAGAAAAAAAGGATCAGGATCCTTCTCTTCTTCCCCTCTCTTCCTTTTTAAAGGGTGGCAAGCGGACCTTTTCATCATTATGGAGAGAAAACCTTCCTTAGCGGGATTGGGTCGTTCCCCTGCCTGGACGGCGTGCGGACCTTTTCATCATTATAGAGAGAAAACCTTCCTTGGCTGGATTGGGCCGCTTCCCCGTCTGGACGGCGCGCGTGGTCTCGCTGGATAATCCCTTTCATAATTTATGATGATGAGGTTTGGACGGCGAGAAGGTGATACGTGTCGTAATCTCACGGTCTTGCCGTTTCCCCGCACCTTTCTTTGGTTAGGTTTTATCGGTGCATGGACGACACGTGGCGAGATTTGGGAGTGGCACCGTATTTATGTCCCATCATAACACCCCCTTACTCCTTTGGTCCATTGAATGGGCCAAGGGAGTAATGTTTGGTCAAGCGACGCCATGGTGAGGGCATTTATTGGGACTCCGTAGTACAAGGAGACGTGCCGTTTCATCCAGCGGTTATTCCTGGGAAATGGTAGCGCTATTATGGGTCGCCTTGTTTCGAGATACAAGGTTTTCTTCCTCGAGCTTGAAAAGGAGGACTACCCCGGCGCTCTGTTATTGCCTCACTCTTTTTTTTCTGAGATAGGGGTTTCTCCACGCCTTTTTTCAACAAAATGTCTCGTTCCCCTTCGCGAGTTAGGGGCAAAGCCCCTCTTTCCCAGGAAGCGTCGAGTGACCCCGACCTGTCTTCTGACTCGGAGGAGGACCTTACAGCCCGCCGGAAAAGGACTAGGATGGATTTGGGCCCTTCCTGGGGCTTTCCCCCCCTTCGTCTTTCCTCCTTGCCTAGGAATGACAAGTCGTCTCGTTCCCATGTTGCCAGGGAATGGTCTTTTTTCTCCCGGGCTTATCACCAGGGGATGGAACTGCGCGGCCGGGTTTTGAAGATGGGTAACGAGACCGAGGATTTGAAGCGGGAGAACGAGGCGTTGCAGAGAAAGGTTCACTCTCTCAACGAGCAGCTGCTTGAGTACGAGGTGGACCCCTTGCTGGAGAGTTCCTGGGAGGAGGAGGGGAACCCTTCTGTAGACACCCCATTTTGACCGGACCCAGGTTCGCTGTGTTGGTGCGAAGCCTCGTCAAATCAGTGAGTTGGGGTCCCAAATTGAACCTTGGAGTGGCTTAAGGTCTCCCATAAGTCTCCGTAAAATTTTGTCGAGATCCGGGCGTGTTTGCTCAGGGAACGAGCCGAGAGAATGTGCGCAGTGCAGACCAAAAGGGGGAGTGAATACATCTGAAAAGAGGGTTGTCCAAGGGAAAAAGAAGCAAATATATCATTTTGTTACAAAATGGGGGTTGAAATAGCCCGTTTTCGTCGCGGCCGGTTCGTGTGCTTAGCACATTTTGTGTGCCCATCAGTATGGTAGTGCCAATATTGGAGGCTTTGATTTTAATATATAAAGTAAAAAAAAAATCAGAAAGAGGTAGAGGAGAATCTCATTCTCGTTGAAACAGAAGCAGAGAGAGGGGAGAAGAGGAAGGAAAATCTCAGATCCAGATATGAGATTTTGAGAGAAAATCTCAGATCTGTATCTGAGATTTTCAGAAATTAAATAGGGTTTTCCTTGATTTTTTGTGAAAAAAAAAGGGCAGATGGGAGAGGAAGAGAAAAACCATTTTTGCAGACGAAGAGAAAAACCATTTTTGCAGAGGGAGAAGGAAAATTGCAGAGAGGAAGGAAGAAGGGAGCCACGGCCACCTTCTTCTCGGGCACCATCTCCCACCGGCCACCACAAGCCGCCGGAATCCACCGATCACCATCTAACCTCTCCTTCAACCCCCATTAAACCCGAATCGACCACCTTCCTCTCCCCCAACCACCTCGTCCACCACCATCTTCTCCGGTGAGAAAATCCCTTTCCAACCTTCTTTCACCTCCTCTGTAACTCCGGCCGGCCACTATTAGATCCACCACCACCATTCTCATCTTTCCCTCTTCTTCCAGACCACCATTTTTACCCCATTTTCCCCTTTTCCAAACCCACTTCGACCTCCGACCGGATTTAGCCCATCCCTACCACCTCTATCTACCATTTCCAAAGCCATCATCGCTAAGCTCCGATCGGCAGGCCACCTTCTCCTCCAGCCGACACCCACATCTCCACCCTAACATCGCCACCTCCATCTCCATCAAATCCACGGCCAAAACTCATTTTCTCCGATAAGCCTCCATGGATTCCGGCAAGACCCTGATAGCCTCCGATCCACCCATCAGCCACAACTACCCTCCACCTACCACCTCCATCTTCGCCTTTATTTTTCCCTTATCCTCTGCAAAAATCAAAAAAATCCCAAAACCCAATCACCTTCACCAACCCCCATTTTCGTTGGAAGCAGAGGAGGGGAGCTCCTCATTTGGGCGAAAATTAAGAGGCAGAGAGAGAGAAAGAGAGAAAGAGAGGGGGTTGTGACCGGAGCTATCATCTTCTCCGGCCACACTCCGGTTACTTTATTTCATTAAAATCCCTATGGGAGTCCCTCTTTATTTCATTAAAATCATCCATCATCTCCAACTCCTTTCTACACTCCTTCTTCACAGCCACATCCCCATTCTCTAATTCGCCCCATAATCCCCATCTCAGCCACCAATTTCACCGTAAGACCCACTTTTATTCATCCCTCCACCCAAGTCCGTGCCAGCCATTCACCTCTCCAACCCCAATTTCTTCCACCGTTTTCTCCAATCTCCGAAACCCAACTCACACAACTTTCATTTTCGCAAACCCTAGCGTCCTCCATTTTTCTTCGTTTGATTCGGTTGGAGGATTTCCCATGCGATTCCGAACGGGTTTCAAACCAATTTCAGGCAACCAGAAATGAGGGCTTGAAGGATTCTGGTAAGTTCTTAAGCCGTTGTAAGCATTTTTAGATTTGGGTTTATATTAACATTTGTAGATCAATATTGAGTTACATGTCGACTAATTTTCTTTCTGAAAGATCTGGATCTGCTATTGCATATTGTTTGATAATCTTTTAGATCGAGTCGCACCAGCCGGACAGTTCTGTGTTCTTGGCCCGATGGCTTCTTTAATCTTCTCTGTTTTTCTCTTCATGACTTTCTTCATGTGTTTATGCAATGGATTTTATCTCCCTGGGAGTTATATGCAAACATATCCGGTGGGCAAAGAAATTTTTGTTAAAGTTAATTCACTGACCTCAATTGAGACAGAGCTTCCATTGTATCTTGTGCTCAATGATACTTCAATGGTATTAAACTGGTTTACCTTTTCTTTGCTGAATATATCTCACTCTGTGGCATAACCTCTAGAAATTAAATAAGTATTTAGTTGATGGGTATGAGGGATATCATTTTATGTTCTTTTTGGTTTCCATCAGCTGAAAGGAGTGAGGTTGGCTGGGTGTGGTCGTTGAAATAAGGTAGTGTTTATGAATGTGCTCTTGGATGTTGACTTTGACATTACCTTGTTTTGATCTTTACAATAATCTGGTTTATCAAAAGGTATTATATTTAGCATCATAAAGGGCGATGAAGGCGCTAGCCCAAGCCCATCCTTAGGGGACTTGCTCAGTCCAAGTAGAGCTCCCCTCCTTTGTATAGTAGACTTTAATAGTCTTTTAGACACCGATAGAAATTAGACCCCTACTAGGAGACATGCTATGTCTCATTAGGCCATGCTCCTTTGGAGACGAGCCTCATTTAGAGCCTACCCTCAGGGAGGTTGCCTTGATTTTGATAGATAATGTACCCATAGGAGGCATGCCCTGCCTCATTTATAGAGCCCCTATTTGGAGACAAACCTTGTCTCATTTAGAGGATTTCCTTTTTTTTAGAAGGTTTACCCAGCCTTATATTAGAACAACTCATTTTAGAGAGTCTTTGACTCATTCTTCCTTTAAGTTGTAGTATTAGAGAGCCTTTGGCTCATTTGTCTTTGTTAGTGGTTTTTTTTATTAGAGAGTCGTTGACTCACTCGTCCTTTGGATAGCATTGTTAGAGAGTCTTTGACTCCCTCGTCCTTCAGGTAGTGTTGTTAGAGAGTCTTTGACTCAGTTGTCTTTAGGTGGTTATTAGAGTCTCTGACTCATTTGTCTTTAGTAGGGAGTCTTTGACTCGGTTATCTTGCTTAGCAGTTTTATCGGAGAGTCTTTGACTCATTCATCTTTTCGTGGTGTTATTAAAGAGTCCCTGACTCATTTGCACCCCTCTTTAGTGTTATTAGTTAGGGGTTTCTCCTTTAGATTTGTCATTATTCCACTTTGATTAGAGACTAACTCAGTCTTATTAGAGCTTTGCTTGTTTGAGATCTTAGATTCGTTTTCTTTGTTCTTGGGGCACTTCTTTACGTGTTGCGGTTCGTCTCTTTGAGACGCTTGTTGTTTGTTCGGGGTTTTCCCTTTTGATTTAGGGATTTGCCCTAGTTTGTGGTTATGCTTGCGTGTTCCCTTGAAGGGTGAAAGCATTTAAGAATCCAAAAGCATTGGAATATTTTAAAATCCAAAAAACATCAGAAATTCGAAACTCAAAAACATTGGAAAACTTTAAAAATGTCAAAAACATTGAAAACTTTAAAAATGTCAAAAACATTTGAAAACATTAAAAACCTTAAATCTTTTGGATTGTTAGGTTTTAATTAGGAGAGTTCGTTTCGAACTACGTTGGCTTGATCCTCTTTCACGAGGTACGTAGTGCAGCTTGGGATCCATATCCCAAGTCCAGCCAAACTTTTTTGTAAATAATATTTTAAACCTTCTTCGAAAACCTTTAAAACTCTGTTTTCAAAAGATCTTCCTCTAGAGTTAGGAGTTTCTCCTAGATAGAGAGATTTAGAGTTAGGTTTTTCTTTTGATTGGTTGTTTGATTGATTGTTTGTTGTGTGCTTGTTTTAGAGTTAGGGGTCTGTCCTAGAGTTATAAGAGCGCCTCCATCCGGTCAGTCGGCGATCCACATCGCCGAGTGATGACTAGAGTAGGATACGCTAGTCCATCCTTGGTTTTCCTTAGGAAATACAGCCTAGTTACACATAGGTTGTAGGAACCACCTGCATTAGCTTAGGGCTAATCTGCATTTAGTTAAGGGCATATAGGGTGTCCTAAAATCCACAATTCACTGAAATTTAAATAATCATACAAGAAACTTTAATAACTAGTCCGGTCTTTTAGATCGAGGCTAGGATAGAGGTCTAGGTGTCTTAGGCATCCTAACTTAGAATAGGCGCGAAGAACTATGTTGCCTTGATTCTAATGGAGGCGGGGATACGTAGGCTTCTTTGAATGAATACCAGACCATCCGAAGACTCGGGCTAATAATTTAGAGTCTTAGGATTTGTTGTATAGTTATTGTTTTTTTTTTTATGTGTTTTCTTACTTTCTTGTACTGATCCTATACCTTTAGCTATAGCTTGCATGTGTTTGCACATCAGAACTTAGACACCCATTAGGTATGTCACTCATAACCTAGCTATGCTTAGGTGACACATCTTTCATTTTATTTTATGTGTGCTTATTATCTTTATCCTCAGGAAATGCATGCTTAGGTAGACGACTCCTGAGGATTGTTCCCATTTCACACGATTTTTACCCAAACTTCTTTGGAGTTAATAAAAATGGCATAAGAGACCAAGTGCTTGCACTCGGACGAATTGGGGGGGCTCTCAGACCTTCCCCATTCGTAACCAGGCACGAACCCATATATATTTCTGGTTATCCATTGCACAGAGGATTTGATTTTAGGGTTCCATGGCATATCCATGGATGGCGACTCTGAGTTTATTTCAGGTATGTCTTGGTTTCGAGCCTTGGCTCCGGATCGAGACATATCTCTTTCTTTTTATATCGCCACTCGTGCTATGCTATGAGGGTGGCATCCGTTTTGAGAGTTCCTTGGTAGAGCTATCGGGAGTTTTTGGGGCCTGCGCGCCCTACGTTCGGTTTCTTATCCCCCCCCCCTTTTTGTAAGCCTGTGGGCCAAGAGGATGTGAATGGACGGTTTTCATGAACTTGTGCCGTGTTTCTTATGTTGCTTTTCCACTGTGTTTGGCATAAATTATCTTTGTTGCGAGGAATTGTGGCATTTTGTTCGAACCTGTGCGGGATTCCGAGCCTTTTCCTAGCGCGTTTAGTTCCTCCGCCTGTTGTGCTTGTCCGTCATGGTCTCGTGCCGGGACTTTGGGTCTAGGCGCGCATTTTTCCTCTAGTGGAATTGAGGTCGGATCTCTCTGCTTGGTTTCCCACCTCCGGACCCTTCCCTTTCATTAGGTGGGGAGGAGTTGAAAGTGATTTGTGATGGTGAGGTTTGGGCGGTGAGAAAGTGACACTTGTCGTAATCATACGGTCTTGCCGTTTCCCATCGCCTTTCTTCATGATGGTTAGGCACTATTGGTGCATGGACAACCCGTGGCGAGATTTGGGAGTGGCGCCGTATTTATGTCTCATCATGATACTACCTTTGGTCCCACAAACGGACCAAGGGAGTAAGCTTGTTTATCTGGTTAAAGGATATCATGACGAAAGCATTTATGGGAGCCTTGGGATACGAGAGGACGTGCTATTTCGTCCGGCGGTTCCTTCCCGAGGAATTGTAGTGCCATCACGCGGTGCTGGCCGATCATCCAATAGGAAACGGACACGCGTAGGGCAGGTTGCTTCGTTTTCTTGCCCAGGGGTTTCTCATAGGGTTTATAAGGGATGGCTTTTTCCATTTTTTACACAGATCGCTTTTTCGCTCCTTTCTCAATCTTTGCTTCTTTTCTGCCTCTTTTCGGGCTCGCCAGAGATGTCCTTGTCCCTCAAGGGTCTCTCTGTAAGTGATGAGGGGAACGCTGCCACCGAGGGGAGTCCTCCCAGCAGCCCTGAAACAAATCCTGGCGGGTTGGGTTCTCAGCAACGAATTCCTGAGAGGAGTTTGCCTCAAGGGCTTCCCCCACGCTCTCATCCCCCTCCCCTTTACAAGAGGGAGTCCCATGAAGCCTTTGTTCATCGCAACCGCTCGTTCTTCTCTTATGTTCATCGTAGGGAAATGGAGGTCTGTAGCCGGATGATCGACATGGATCGAGAGATAGCAACCTTGCGTGCGGAGAACGACTTGTTAAGGAACCGGGTGAGGCGGTTAAATAACCAGACCCGATTTGTCGAGGATCCAGGCTGGGGAAGTTCTTCGAAGGAGGAGCATAGCGAGAAGGAGCTTTCTGACGCGGAAAACTCTTTCAGCGGCTAGCCGCTTTAGGCTGGAGGCAGTGGGATGAGTGGGATTTTGGAGGGGCTCTTTTCCCTTTTTTCTCTCTTTTTTTTTATTGGGGGTCTCAAGGGCCCGGGTCTGCGTGCCCTATCTTTTTGTCTTTACTCTCCTCCCCCTTTTTGTAGGCCCGTGGGCCAGAAGGAAATAGTTATGAATGGCTCTTTTTTTTTATTTTACGACTCGTATCTTATACTTCCTTTTCCTTTGCGCAGTAGCCAAATTATTTCGAGCGGAGCGGTAGGAATAAGGCCGGGCCTTTGTCATGCGACCCGAGCCCTTCCCACTATGCTCGGTATTTTCCATGTAGTGGAATTGTAAGCCGGACCCGTGTGGTGGGCCCCGAGCCTTTTCCCACTGTACTTGGTATTTTTCATTCGGTGGAGTTGTAAACTGGTTCCCTCCTTTGATTAGGTGGCGATGGCTTGCTAGGGAATTCATTTAGCGGTAGGAGTAGTGACGTCCTTTCCGTCAGGGGGAAATGGCGCTTCGATTTTTGGCGGTTTCCTCGAATTTCCCAATTGACTCCAGGTGTCCGCGTCCCATCGGATTAGACAGGGAGGGAGATTGATCGACATGTGTTGAAACCCTAGCTCCTTTTAAGGCCTTTCTGGGGACTTCATTCTCGCTTTATCTCTTTGTCTCTCTCGGGTGGAGTGGGCTCCCATCTGCGTTGATTTCTCTAGGTGCCGTTCTTCACCAACTTCCCTCTGGTTTTTTGCCCTTCCCCGTTTATCTGCCTCGGTGAGTTCTGTGCTTTTTACTTCGTCTGTCATTTGATTATTTTACGATGTCTGTCGCCACCGGTTCTCAGAGTCCGTCTTCCGAGTCGGTAGAAGTAGTGGAGAGGGCTCCGCCAAGGAAAAGGAGGGGTTGGTAAAGGGCGGGGGTGGTAACTCTCGAGATGTACAGCTGCCCAGGGAGTTGGAAGATAGCTCCGGGGCTTCTGGATCGTTGTTGGGGGCCGCTCCCTTTGAATCTCCGGCTCGAGTCTCTTCTGCTCGTGAGGCGGAGATTAGGGACATTCGGTCTGGTGCCGTTATCCGCCCTGGTCGGGTGGCGTGTTGTAGGAGTACATTGGAAGAAGGGGCGGCGGAGAAGATTAGGAGGGAGTTTCACATTCCCGATGATTATGGGATTAGGGTTCCTTCCTTTGGGGAGGGGGTGTGTGAGGGCATTACGGAGGAAGAGGTGGCCTTCTATGTGGAGGGTTGCCGGGCGGGGATTAGGTTTCCGCTCTTGGGTATTATAGTAGAGGCCCTCGAGTTTTACCGGGTGGTCCCCTCCCAACTGGCGCCTAATAGTTGGCGTACTCTTTTGGCCTTTGTGGCCAAGGCTGGTCTTCACAAGATTCAGCCTACCCTCCCTCTGCTCCGGATTTGTGTTGCCCTTAGCCCGTTGGTGAAGGGGGAGGACAGCTGGTTGTATCTGACCCAGCGTCCTCAAGTGAAAATCGCGGAGAACTTGCCTTCTTCAATTAAGAAGTGGAAGGAGGAGTACGTGTTTATTATTCCTCCGTCGGACGCTGGTTGGGGCTTCCCTCGTTCTTGGAGGCACTCCGTTGAGTGGCGAAGGAAGTCCCTCCCCGACGAGTCCGACTGTAGTAGGTTTGACTTGGGGAAGCTCACCTTTGGGGAGGCTATTGATGTTTCTGAGTTTAGATGGGAAAGGGGTCTGAAGAGGCTCGGTTTGCTGGGAGCTATGGAGAGGAGGGCCGGCTGCACGGGCGAGGAAGTGGGGGAGAGTTCCGCCAGCCATCGTGGTGAGCCTTTTTCCTTAGGTTTGTCCCCCCCCTTTTTTTTTAGTTGTCGTTTTTCTTTGCTCTGAGTGGTTGTTGCTCTTCTGTTTTTGGCAGCGGGTATGTCTTCCTCTGGTGATGCTGGCAGGGGAAAGGGGGTTGCGGCAGCGGCGGTAAAGGGTCTGGTTAGCCGTAAGAAGATTCCCTCCGGTTTTGTGGCCGCGGCCAGGTTGGACCGGTCGCAAACTAGGCTTCCCCCCGTCCGCGCCGTCGAGTTCTTCCGGTCGGTCGATTGGAGAGAGGGATATGGCTAGGTGTCCTCCCCGGGAGTCGGAACCTCCCGCCAAGAGAGTTGCCCCTTCTTGTGCCAAACAGGGGAAGACCGGCCGTGGGGCCCAGCCTCCTGCGGCTTTTGCGGAGGACATGCCGAGTCGACTGGAAGGGTCGGTTATGACCAAGCTGCTTCTGGAGCGGATGGAGCTTTCTCCACAGTGCTTTCGGACGCAAGGAGAACTGTTTAAACCCGACTGGAAGATTGGTGCTGAGGATAGTGTCCTCGGGAATCCCCAGGTCAGGGTGGAGCTAGGGTTGATGACCGCCCTTCCTGGCGATGAGGCTGAGTTACAAGGCTTCAGCCGCAGGGCCCTGGGGGCTCGGTATCTTCAGTCGATGTTCTGCGTAAGTACCAGTTGGTTGGCCTTTCTGCTTTTGTTTTTCTCTTTTTGGTTGTCTTCGCAGCAATTCTCTGATGTTTTGTTTGTGGCGGGGGTTTTTGTAGGCTCAAACTTTCGCCAGGAAGATGCTGCAGTACATGGTTGACGATGAGTCCGAGATCAGTGCTTTCGAGGAGCGAGTCCGCAAGTTGAGCGAGGACTTGGAGAAGGCCCAAGCGGAAAAGGTGGCGCTTGACGATACTGTTTCTCAACTTCGGGCGGACCTCCAACAATCCGTGGATGAGAGAAGCCGTGAGGAAAATAGATTGGTGGTGGCCCGAAAAACACACGCTAAGGAACTGGCGAAGGCGTGGGAGGAATGGCGGGATTCCGAGGAGTTTTTTAAGGCCGCAGCCTCGTTCAGCGTGGATATTGAGATAGATGCTTTCGTCGAGTGCCGGCGGCGTGTTCGCGAAGTTGATTCTTCCTTTCCTCTTGAGAAGTTGGTGCATGAGGCCGAGGAAGGCGTTCCGAAGTATCTTTTGCCGGCACCGATGGATACACCGACTCCGGTTGAGGATCCGGCGGTTGCCTCGGAAGTTCCTGTAGTTACTGAGACCTCTGCAGGGGCTTAGTGAGGCTTGGACGCCTTGGGGATTTGCTTCTTTTTATGGTTCTATTGACATGCCTGGTCTGTAATAACTTTTGAACTCTCTTTTTTTTTATACAATGCGTCGTGGGCCATTTATTAAGTTCTAATCTGGTTGGCGAGAATACTTCTAGTGCACCCCCGTAGGGCGTCTTGTTCGTGGAAGGACCATCTTCCCCTTTAGTGATTAGCTCGGAGTTAATGGGTCCCGCCTGCCCTTAAAGGGGAGGTCTTTTTTTTCATGGGGAGCGTTTTAGGGTATTTTCGGGGGGATCGGCCCAGATGTTACCTCTGTCCCACTCCCTGTCTTTTTCCGGCCCTTTATTCATCATAGGCCGGAAAGTGGAGATGCACATGGCTCAGGTAGAAACGTTATTCCATTGATTTGTAAAGAGGAAAACATGGCTTTGCCTCTAGAAATCACAAAAAAGGAAACAAACAAAACATCTGTCATATCTTAAAAGAAAAACACGGACCTTACCCTACCTTTTTACTAGTAAAACTCTCAGAGATTATCCATGCTCCAACTTCGAGGGACTGGGGTCCCGTCGAGGTGCTCTAGCTGGTAGGCCCCGGGGCGGAGTGCTCGAACGACCCTGTAGGGTCCTTCCCATTTTGGTGAGAGTTTTCCGGTGCTTCGGGGGTCGGATACCTCCGCCCGCCGTAGTACTAGGTCTCCGGGCTTTACTGTGCGCTTTTTTACTCGGGCGTTGTAGTATCGTGCCACCCTTTGCTGGTAGGAGGCGGTTCGGAGGAGGGCTTGCTCTCTTTTCTCGAGCACGAGATCGAGAGTGTTCCGGAGGAGCTCAGAATTTCCTTGTTCGTCGTAGTTCTCCGTGCGGAAGCTGGAGAGGCCGATTTCCAACGGAATGACTGCTTCGGCCCTGAAAGTTAAACTAAAAGGGGACTCCCCGGTTGCGGTCCGTGGCGTCATTCGGTAGGCCCAGAGGACGCTAGGGAGTGCTTCTACCCAGTTCTTTCCAGCTTCTCCCAATCGCTTCTTGAGGCTCTGGAGCAAGATTCTGTTAGTTACCTGCCCGTTGGCCGCGGGTGTGCTACGGAGGCGAAACGGTGTTCGATGCTTAGATTATCGCAGAATCTGCCGAATTCAGCACTTGTGAACTGGGGTCCGTTGTCTGTTATGAGTATTCTTGGAATGCCGAAGCGGCAGACCACGACATGATAGAAAAACTTCTCTGTTGCTTTTGAATTGGGCTTTGCCACGGCTTTAACTTCGACCCACTTGATGAAGTAGTCGATGGCGACGTACAACATCGTGTCCCCCGGGGGCTTTTGGGAACGGCACGAGTAGGTCCATGTCCCACATGGCGAAAGGCAGGGACCCTGCTATCGCGGTGTATGGGCTGGCCGGTTGACGAGGGGTGGTTGCGTACCTCTGGCACGGGCTGCATTTTTTGACGAACTCCTTGGCGTCCCCGAGGATCGTAGGCCAAAAGTAGCCGTGCCTTATGATTTTTTGAGCTAGGATCCTGCCGCCTCCGTGGACTCCGCATATTCCTTCGTGTACTTTCCGTAGTGCGTATTCCGATTCGGAGGGTACCAGGCATCGGAGGTACAGCCATGTGTATGACCGCTTGTACAGCCTAGGTCCGTGGACCACGTAGTGGGCGGCTTTTGCGGTTAGGCGTCGGGCTTCCAGCTTGTCTTCTGGTAGTATCCCGTCTTTCAGGTATCGCATGATGGGATCCATCCAGTTTGGTCTTGGTGGAATTTCCAAGACTTGTACCTCATCGATGCTGGGGTGGGACAGTATCTCTGTGAGCACGGTGCCGAAGTTATGGGTTTCTTCGCAGGCCATTTTCGATAATGCATCCGCTCGATTGTTCATGTCTCGTGGTACCTGGAGGATCTCAACTTCCCACATTCTCTGCAGCTTTTCTTTTAACTTCTGGAGGTATCTCTTCATTCTGAGCCCCCTGGCCTCTTATGCCCCGTTTACTTGATTGACGACGAGCTGGGAATAGCTATAGACTTTAAACTTTCCTGTGCCGAGCTCCGTGGCTAAGTTTAACCCTGCTAACAAGGCCTCGTATTCAGCCTCGTTGTTGGAGGCTTTAAAATATAACCGGAGGGCGTATTCTAATGTGAATCCTTCAGGGCCGTGGAGGACCACTCCCGCCCCGCGCCCCGTTTTACCTGCTGAGCCATCAACGTGCAGGGTCCAGTGAATCTCGCCGCTTTGTTCCGCCGAGTCTGGCCTCATGTCTTCGCAAGCCGTCTGTTCGGTGGGGCCCCTGGCATTTTCCATTATTGCTGGTTCCGTGGCAGGGGCTGTGGATTCCACTATAAAGTCGGCAAGGGCCTGGGATTTAATGGCCGGCCTCGGTCGGACCTGTATGTCGAACTCTCCCAACTCGACGGCCCAGCTTACCATCCTGCTCGAGGTCTTCGGTTTTTGGAGAATTCTCCTGAGAGGTTAGTCAGTCAAAAGTATTATGGGGTGGGCCTGGAACTAGGGGCGGAGTTTCCGGGCGGCACTGACAACTGCGAGGGCAAATTTCTCTATGTTTAAGTACCGAACCTCCGCACCGTGGAGGGTCTTGCTTACATAGTACATCGGGTGTTCCTTCTTGTCGCTCTGTTTAGCCAATACCGCACTTACCGCCGTAGGGCTGATGGCCAGATACAAGAATAGTTCTTCCCTCGGCTTAGGTTTGGCTAGTACGGGCGGTGTCTGAAGGTATTGTTTCAAGGCGTCGAAGGCTTTTTGGCAGGCCGGGGTCCATTCGAATTCTCGTATGTTTTTTAGCTGTTCGAAGAAAGGCTGACATTTCTCCGCCGACTTGGGCATGAAACGGCCGAGGGCGGTGATTCGCCCTGCGAGCCTCTGCACCTCTACCGCTGTTGTCGGGGGCTCCATGTCCAGGATGGCCTGGATTTTTTTGGGGTTGGCCTCAATACCTCTCTGGCTAACCATTGTAAGCCCAATGGTTCCCACCTTGGCATTCCCATCTTATTTTGATGATTCCAATACACAAGTGATTTAAGATCACTAATGTGTTTGCATGTCTAAGTTGTAGATCTTAATTGTGATAAGACAAGATTGCTTGGATTGAGGCCAAGAAGCACTCATTTGACCACATTCGGAAGGCCAAAGTCGTCGGAAATCCAAGACTCTAGAAGACTTGAAGCATTGCAAGTGAAGACCATTTTAAGTCTTTTTTAGATTGTATTGATCCAATCCTAGCTTTAGATTTTAAGAGGCATAAATTAAGTAAATAAACACACACCCTAAATGTTTAAGTGATTGTCCTTGTGGTGTTCCAACACTTTGGAACCCTCATAACAATCCCAACTTGGTGTAGAGTTGGAAGCCCAAAAACAGAATTGAAAATCTGCTTGACATAGGCTTCTCGGAACTCCCTAGAGAATTCTCGAAGCTCCGAGAAATGGTCCAGTAGCATTTTTCCAACTTCTGTTTGTATTCTCGGAACTCCGAGACCACTATTTCGAGAAGAAAAATATAGCCGTTGGGACTTTGCCAGATTTACGACGATGCCACCAAACGGTCATATTTTGGTTCTTCTATATATATGGGCATTCTAAACTTCCTAATAATCAATCCTAATACTCTAAAATCCTAGTGGAATATCTTAAGAGTGAATCAAACTTGTTTATGCCTCTCATCCTCTAGAATTAGGATTTGGATCATTAGGCTCAAATTTGTACATCTTCTACAAATCTTTGTGAACCCTTGTGAGGGATTTTTTGTTCTTTCTTTCTTATTCTAAAGATTGTATTTGGGCGATTGTTCGGAGAAGCGGAGCCCACTCTCCGTGGTGAAGATTGCCACCAAGGTTAAAGCATTCGGAATTGTAATCGGCACCGATCTTCACCGAAGTTAAGAAGATCAAATAGTAGAGCCATCAACGAGTTTGGTTGGTGGATTGAAGTAGGCCTCTAGTTTGGAGGACCGAACCACTTTAAATCTCGGGTGCACTCTCTCTTTGTCTCATGCTCTTTATTTGCATTGCACTTTTGATTTAACTTGTTGTGCTTAATTTTCATCTCTGATCTCTTAATCTTCAAAATTGGATTAGAAGTTTTTAAAAGGTTAAAAATTGTTAGCAACCTAATTTTACCTCCTCTTAAGTTGCCGTTAGAGTAAATACTCGGGCCTACCCTTGGAATTTCACTTGGTATCAGAGCCTAGGCTCTTAAAAGATTTTCTTTTCTTAAAATCTTTGGTAAATTTTTTAAAAAAAATTTTAACAAGGGAAAGATCATAAGATCTTTGGCAACTTTCTAATTGTGAAATGGCAAACACAAATGGAACCGGACTTCCGGAAGGCCATTCCACAACTAGACCTCCCTTCTTTGATGGATCCAACTATGGACATTGGAAGACAAGGATGCGCATCTATCTTCTTTCGATAGATGTGGAGCTTTGGCACATTGTTGAAAATGGATACACGTTGCCTTCCAAATCATTTGAAGAATGGAATGTAGTAGAGAAAAGGCATGCAAATTTAAATTACAAAGCTATAAACTCTTTGTTTTGCGCCTTATCTACGGAGGAGTTTAATAGAGTCGCTCTTTTTTATCCGCCAAGGTTATTTGGGATACACTTGCCGTTACCCATGAGGGAACATCACAAGTCAAGGATTCCAAAATAAACTTGTTAAAGAGCAAATATGAAATGTTTAGAATGGGTCAAAATGAAAGTATTTTCGATATGTATACCCGATTTTCTAAAATTTCTAAAGAATTAGCTAATCTTGGTAAATCTTATCCTACTGATGAGCTTGTGAGTAAGTTTCTTAGGTCACTTCCTCCACATTGGGATCTAAAGGTCACCGCAATACAAGAATCCAAGGATCTCAAGGCGCTAACCATGGAGGAGCTTGTAGGATCTCTTATCACTCATGAGATGCTCCTCACTAGCCGACAAGAGGAGAAGAGGCCAAAAGAGAAAGAAAAAGAGAGCAGATCCTTAGCACTCAAGGTGAAAGCGAACTCATCATCCTCAAGTGAGGCGGATAGTGATGAAGAAGAAGCTTTAAGAAAATTTAAAAGCTTATGGAGAAAGAAGCATAAAAATGATAAAAAGAAGAAGAAAGAATAAAATGAAGTAGAAGGAGGAATAAGATGCTATAATTGTAAGAAGACGGGACACAAAAGACCGGATTGTCCACTTCTCAACTCATCTTCCTCAAAGTACAAGGGAAAGAAGAAGGATTGAAAGAAGAACAAGGTTCTTGTAGCCGCTTGGGATGCTTCTAGCACTTCGGGACAAAGCTCAAGTGAAGGGGAAGCAAATAAGGATGATCTTTGCCTCATGGCACTCTCCCATGAAGTTGAGGTAATTTCTAACCCCTCTTGTCATTCAACAAGTAGTGATAGTGAAAGAATATCTTATGATGAATTGTGCATAACCTTGCATTCTCAAATTTCAAAAAATAAAGTTCTAAAAAAATCTATTTCTAAATTAGAAAATGAACTTGATGTTTTGAAAAATGAGTCATCCTCTTCCATGTCTAAATTTCAAGCACAAATTGAAAATTTTAAACTTGAGATTGAAACCCTTAAGGGTAGTTTGGATGAGAAAACTTGCCAAATTGTTAAACTTCAAGATGTGGCAAGCTCTTCCAAATCTTATGAAGATGACACTAATGATTTTCTAAATCAAATAACCCATCTTCACAATGAAAATGAAAGGTTAAGATTATGTCTCCATGGATTCTTAAATGGTAATAAAATTATTAACATAATCTTGGTGTTAAAAGGGGCGTAAATATCATTTCCCAAAAAAAATTGGGTAAGGGATTTTACCACGAGAGATTTGGAGCCCGTGTGAAAAACGTCATCTCATTTATTGTCATGTGGCATTCTTGGCTCATGCTATGCATGGGTGTAAAATAATATTGGGCCCCACCCAATCAATCAATACATGAGACATATAATGATGGGCCCCACTCTATGCATGGGCTTTGGGTGGAGATAGTGGGAACCACCCCACAGAACATTAGGTAAAATGGTGGGCCCCACCAGATGCATGGGTTTGAGTGGAGTTGGTGGGACCCACACTGCCAAAACATGGTTTCAAATGGTGCACCCCATAATCCTGTGCATATATTTGGGTGGATACCGCTAGGCCTGTAAATGGACATTCGAAAATCTGATTACCGTGCGCATCCGAATCCGTTTAAAGCGAATATTATCCGAATTCGTTTAAAACGGATATTATCCGAATCCGTTTATGAGATATCCGGCTCTTGGCGGATACAAATCTGGTAAATGGTACATCCGATCCGTTTAACATCCGAATCCGAGAAGTACATCATTTTATCCCGAATATCCGGATTTAGATCCGTATATCTGAATCCGTATCCGGAATCATTTTATTTTTATTAATAATATCATCAAATAAGATTTACATTTTTTAGGGAGGAACACCTCAAATATAATTAGATTTACATTTTTGCCATCGATATATATATATATATATATTTATTTATTTATTTATTTTAATATTTATTTAATATAACTCTCTAGTTTGCAAAATAATTGGTAAATAGTCCTTAAGAATCACGTAATAGAGTGAGCCTAGGGGTGGCAATGGTTCGGTTTCGGTTCGGTTCGACCCCCAAACCGAACCGAACCGAAATTTGAATCAGTTTGGTTTTACCAAACCGAAACCGAATTTTCGGTTCGGTTCCGCCAATTTTGCCACCCTTTACTTATAATCATTGGAAATATTTGGTTCCCCAAACCGAACCGAACCGAAATTTGAATCGGTTTAGTTTAACCATGGTTTTAAATTTCGATCGAAATCTGAAATTTCGGATTTCGGTGGAGACCGACACCGAAATGCATCAAAACCGAAACGGTCATTTATTTCGGTCGAAATTTCTGTTTTTTCGAAATTTTACCCAAAAAATATGTTTTTTTAATATTAATTTAATATTTCACCGAAATTTAATATTGATTAAAATATTAGTTTCGGGTCAAGTACCAGTTTCGACCGAAATTTCAAAATTTCACGGTCCGAAACCGGTACCGAAACCCAAATTTTAAACCTTGGGTTTAACCGAACCGAAACTGAATTTTCGGTTCGGTTCCGGTTCACTTCGGCCAATTTTGCCACCCCTAAGTGAGCCCTTTGATCTATGGAGGTTTCCATAATAGAGTGAGCCCTTCCCGTAAAATAGTGGAAGATCGTGTTTCTCCAGCTAGTGTTGTATGGTGTAAGCCTTTATAGTCCCATACTTTTATATAAGTATTGTACGGACCACAACATAGGATGATCCAAACCGTCCGTGTGATGGGACACAGCGTAAATACTAAATAGGTTGTTCCCCAAAAATCATTTCCATAGGATGATCGTATAGATCGGAGGGCTAGGATCATCCTATCGAAAAAAATTTGTATTTGATTTTTGTATGAGAAAACACCCAAGTCAGCTTAATTAAATGAATAAGACAAAATTTGTAAAAAAATTGAGCCTCTGTGGCTGTACTCACATGCAAAAGTCGGCCGTGAAATGGGAAATTGCCTAGCAAATCCTTAATTAAAGGGATTTGCTAACCAATTTCATGGAAAGAACATTTCGTAGCTGACTTTTGCATGTGAAAACAGCCAGGCCCATGCTCTATATAGGGCTTTTGCTAGATTCCATAGGTTCTTTTGTTTGTATGTATCTATTCCCTATGGCCCATGCTCCATGCTCAATTGTTTTTTAGTCAATTTAAGAATGGGCAATGATAAATTCGCACCCCCTGCAGTACACATACGCACTCTGTTTGGCAGCTTTTGACAACTTTGTTTTCACTAAAACCACATGGTTTCTTTAAAACCATGGGCTGGTTTTCACATTCTCCAACTAAATAATTACAACCCATGTGACTTGTAAGAAATTTGGGTGAAATTTTCACCCAAATTTCGTCCAACCTATCATTTCGCATTAATTTTATGACTATGCATGTGACTTGCACAAAATTTGGATGAAAGAGGGTTTTCTCATTAATTTTATGACTATCAGTGGGAGAGGATAATCAAGATAAATAAAAATAGAGGAAATGTAACAAATGAAGGGCTGAGATTAGTTGTGGTAAAGAGCCCTGGGAATAAAACTCAAAGTAGAGCTCGTGGGAGGGATTATTTTTCTTTTGCAGACAAAAGAGAGCGAGGGAGAGAGAGAGGGAGGGAGAGAAGGGATCGAGCCTACAAGCTTCGGCAAGATCATCTTCTCCGACAAAATCTCCGCAGGAATCTGGCCACACCTCTGGCCTTGCCTCCTTTACAGCCACTACTATCACCAAAACCCTCTTCTTAAACCCCATTTCTATCCATTAAAACCCAAGATCCCCTGCAAACCCAACCTCATTGCTACCTTAGCTTATACCTTTATCTCCTTCTACCTTCTCCCCAGCACTAAATCTAAACCCCAATCCTCCATTTTCGTTCCTCTGAAGCCCTATTCTCTAATCTCTGAACCCTTGAAATCGACCCCAATCCTCCAGATCTAGGATATTTGGGCTTAGATCTGTCTATCCTAAGCATAGATCTAAGCACCTTGGACCAGAAGCTGGGTGGTCATTTCCTTTATCAGTGTTCTCTTCGGCACCGAGATCTACTCTCCCATCACCTCTTTCTTGTGATCTTTGTTGGAATTCGGCATTCACTACAACCCTACAAATCTGAGGATCATTGGCGACTCTTCTCCGGATATACAGATTCGAATATGAATTCGGACATTCGGATGTGAATTCAAATTTCGAATTTATCCGATAAAGGGATTCAGATATGAATTCGGACATTCGGATGTGAATTCGAATTTCGAATTTACCGGATAAACGGATTCGCATAATATCCGAATTCGAACAATATCCGTCGGAATCGAATTTGAAAGAAAAAATTAAATATCCGTTGAATTCGAATTCGGATAGTGTATAATGGAATCGAATTCGGATTCGGATATAGCCATATCCGCTTCGAATTCGATCCGTTTACAGCCCTAGATACCGCGGGTGTAATTAATCCATTCTAGAAAAAATTCAAGTAAAAATTTTCCATAGAAAAAGTTTTTCAATATAAATTTTCCATGAAAAGAAAAGGAATGACAATGGAAAGAACACTTTTATATTACTAGAGTTCTAGCATGGTTGTAAACTAGTGGACCCAACCATTACAAAGCAAGGAAATGATATATTCGCTCCTTTTTCTTCCATGGTCCACCAGCTTATAGTGTAAAAGAGTAATAAAAAAACACTATCGAGGGCTGGCACATGGAAAAAATGGGGCTAATATATCACTTCACATCAAAATATTCATTACATGGTGGGCCCTGCCATATAAATGGGCATGGTTGAAGATTGTGGGACCTGCCCCATAAAAACATTAGATTATGGTGGGCCCTGCTCGATGCGTGGGTTTGAGTGGTGTTAGTGAAAACCATCCCCATCAAAGATAGTGTCAAAATGGCGTGGATCGAACTGTAATGCTTGGATTTCTATGGAGACAGCGGGCCCACACATGGGTGCAAAATGGTGGGCCCAACATATGCAAAATATTTTTCGTAGAAAAAGATTTTCAATTAAAAAAATTTGATTAAAAGAAAACAAAATACAAAGGAAAGAAAAAAGTTTAGTATATACAAGTGGGCCAAAAAGTGTGTTTTATAAAAGAAATGTGAACAATTTTCTCATGCAAATCAGGTGCATTACTCCTAATCAAATCTCAAATATATTTCGTACATAATGATATCAGAGCCTCAAATCAAAAGAAATGGCAAAAGGAGGAAGGAGAGAAGAAGGGTAACCAGTTAACTTTTTAGGGGGGTTTTCACTTCGTTTAATCTAGGCCACCTAAAATATCAAACGGCTATAAATAAGCGACGAAGCGTAGATTGCTTGGTCGCGATGTACATGAAACGGCCTCTCGCAGTTTCCACACTTCAATAATAATAACAAGACAAATATCTTAACAAGTCAACAGCAATGGGCTAACATCACAAGACCACATGCAATTGCAAAGGATTGGCGAGAAGTAGCCTTGGAGAAGATAAACAAAAATGCTATATGAAACTCCATAGGATGATCTAAACCATCCATTTGATGGCCTTCAAACAAGTGTTTTAAAAAACAGTTGTTTTGAGAAACCACCATAGGATTCATCCAAACCGTCCATATGATGGACCTTCAGAGCAGTTTTTCATTAAGCACCATAGGATGATCCAAACCGTCCATTTGATGGAGCTCCAAACCAGCTTTGACTACGGTAGTGTTTTTTTGGGAGGTGATAAATTCACCCCCTTCTAGGATGAATTCACCCCGTATTTTAGAAAAATGGACTGTACAACCTACACCATAGGATGATCCAATTGACATATAATTTGAGTTCAATATTCAGTTTTGGACTCATAACACATTTTCAAATTCCACAACAAACACAGCCTTAGATTTTCAGTCCAAAACTGATTATTGGGCTCAATATTGCGTTTAATTTTTAGTCCCATATAACCATTTTAAAAAAAAATGTAGTCCACATTCAGTAAACAATAAATAAAAATGAATGTGAATGAATACATGAAGCAATTGGTATGGACTGCGTCTCACAGAAGCACATTTTATCCCATGCTTAAATTAAGATTTTCCAATTCAACCACATTTCTTTGTACATTTTGATGCATCTTTTGTTTTTTGCTCAGTGAAATGATTTTCTGGGTGTTTGTTTACCATAGCTTACCGAAAGAAGTTAGCTTCTATTGGATTGAATTTGTTGTGGTTTAATTTCAGAAATATTTCCTTCTTTTGAACTTCATTTTTTGCTTATTTATTGGTTATTGACCTCTTCAATTTTCTTTTTTTAATACTTCTGTAAAAAAAATTTAAATCATACATTTTCTTCCTGTCCCGTTCATCACACGGGGTGCTTTACTAGGTATTATTATCTACTACTATATAGCTAGTCTACTACATATAGCTAGAGAAAAAAGGAATTTCTTTTCTTTTTATGTGAGATTTATACGTCAGCATTACTCTTTTACCATTAACCCCTTTGCTGATATCTAACATCTATCTCTATGAGGAATTATTTGAGGGTAAAATCGTAATCTACATATGAAAAGTACCGACACAGGATATCTGTCTATGACAATTACGGAAAAAAACTACCAAGAAGAGATAAAGACATATGACAATGACGAAAGAACTACATTATATTACGCATGCAGGACACTTGCAAAATATTGACGGATTCCGGGCACCTAAAGAGGAACAACAGTTATGGAAACCTCTATCGATTGGAGGGCTAGGATCAGCCTATATCGATTGGAGAGCTAGGATCAACCTATGGAAATGATTTTACGGGCACAACCGATTGATGTTGTGTTCCATCACAGGGACGGTTTGGATCAACCTATAACCCTCTATAGATCAGAGGGTTCGGATCAACCTATGAAAATTATTTTTGGGGCACAACCTATGTAGGCAATGGCCCATCTAATGGACGGTTTGGATCATCCTATGGTACAGGCCATACCATACATTTTAATAAAGTGAGGAGTGCGATCATCAAAATACGGTGAGTAGTGCCATTATAAAACATGGTAGTGAGGACATTAGCACTATATATAATTTGAAACCATCGTTGTTACTTGGATGTTCCCACGCGGGTCGGGTTCAACCCGAATTTGGGTTGGGTCGTGTTAAGCTTTTTTGCAAATCGGGTTGGGATGGGTTGGGAAAAATCAACCCAAATTGGAAATCGGGTTGGGCTGTCGGGCAACCTGACCCGACCCGAAACCCGAATTTGGGTTCCATCAGAAGAAGTTATGTATATGTGTTTTCCTTTTTCAACATTGAAATAGTCTCCACAGTCCACAATGGATGATTTGGATAATCCTATGGTGCGGGCCATACTGTACTTTAATAAAGTGAGGAGTGTGATCATCAAAATATAGTAGTGCGGATAACATTTCCCTTTGTTAATTGTTAGTCCCTGTTTGGTTTGGATTTTGAGAACCGATTGTGAGTTAAAAACTGATTATTGGTGACTCACTATTGGTTCTCAAAATCCAAAACAACCCAGCTTGAGTTGAGGTGGTCAACAATTGGTACCATATCAAATCGGGTCAACCCGACCCAACACAACCCGAATTGGAAATCGGATTGGGTCGGGTTGAGGAAATTGCAAATCGGGTTGGGTCGGGTTGAACCCAGTCGCGTTGGAAATCGGGTTGGGTTGGAAAATATGGGTTTCTCGGGTTGGGTCGGGTTGAGACCCAAGTTGCACCCCTAACGATGATGAAAATCCTACTTTTCCTTATTCACTATGTGCGGGTCAAATTACGGGAAGTTTGATATTACGAATGCAGGACACCTGTAAAAATATTGACGAATTCTGGGCACCTTAAGAGGAACAACAATTATGGAAACCTCTATAGATTGGAGGGCTAGGATCAGCCTATGGAAATTATTTTACGGGCACAACCTATTTATGTTGTGTTCCATCACATGGACGGTTTAGATCAACCTATGATGTGGTCTGTACAATTCTTTGTCGACCCGTGCATCGCACGGGGTTTTTTGCTAGTATATATAGAGGAAGGGAAACTAAGGGAATTATTTGAATTTCTCCCAAAAATCTGTGAGAATTACACATCACTTTTTTTTACTTTTTTTAACAAAGGCACCCATTCAACCCACATATTTTCAATCCTACCACCTCCTTTATGCTTTCTAATAAAGGCACCCATTAAAGCTACATAATTTCAATCATACCCCCTCGTTTATGCTTTTTAACAAAGGCACCCATGAAAGCCACATAATTTCAATCTTACCGCCCTCCTTTATGCTTTTGTAATAAAAAATCTATAGGGTGATCTTAACCATCCGATGTAACAGGAACATCATATTATGAACATCATATTATGGAAACCTCTATTGATTGGATGGCTAGGATCAGCGTATGGAAATGATTTTGGGGGCACAACCTGTTGATGTTGTGTTCCGTCACATGGACGGTTTGGATCAACCTATGATGTGGTCCGTACAGTTCTTCAGCCGGGTACGGTTCCAAGATTCGTGACCCGTAAATTTTTCCGGCTCATTTTGACCTGGCCCGTGTCACCCAGACCCTTATGGGTCGGGTCAAACCCTCCCATATTTTTCAAAATCTTTTTTATGGGCCCAAAAATTAATTTCTTCAAATCTTTGAACTGGTCTATCCCCCACAGTTGGTGGACCCAAAAATTAATTTCTTCAAATCTTTGAACGAGGTAGGCCCCACCTGTATTTTTCAAAATGAATTGTACGCACCACCCCATGATTCAAACTGTAAGCCCAAGCGTCTATTCTCCAATCTTGTTTTGATGATTCTAAACATAATTGATTGTGTTTTTAAATACTAATCAATTTGCTTTGAAGTGTTGTGTTTAAGATAGGATTGATCATTGAAGAAACCAACACTCAACTTGGTCATGCTTGAAGATGTACCAAACAAGAGTCAAAGGAGCTAAGTGGAGCTCACACCATCACTCAAGCAAGCATCCAAAGATGGAAGATCAATTGAAGACCAAAGCTAAAGAGGAATGAAGGTTCATAGGTATAATTGTACATCCCTTCTCTTTAGATTTTCAAGTCAAGGCAAAACGTTTTCAAAGTGTTTTCAAATTGTTTTTCAAAGAACACTTAAGAACTTAAAATGGATTAGTGAATGGTTATGTGGTGGACCAACATGTTGGGACCCTCAAAAACATTCCAAAATAATCATAGGAGTTGAGTTCCAAAAGCTAAAAATCAAACAAGCAATAAAAATCAAAAACTGCAGATTTTTAGGCTTCTCGGAACTCCGAGAGTTCCCTCGGAACTCCGAGAAAAGGTCCAGTAGCGTCTGGACATTTTCTCGGAACTCCGAGCAATGGTCCAGTAGAAAAATTCCATTTTCTGGCCGTTCTCTCGGAACTCCGAGAATATTTCTCGGAACTCCGAGAATATTTCTCGGAACTCCGAGAACCTTGCGACAGCTCAAAATATAGCCGTTGGGGTTTGAATTAATTTGTGAAAATTGATATCTACAGCCCCCAAACGGTCATATTCTTTGGAGAGGCTATATATACAATATCTAGAGGATTCATTTTCCCTCTCTTGATCATTTGAAAACATCCTTGAGCATCAAAGAAAACTTGCAATCCATTTGTGCTTGATATTTTGTTTTCTTCCCAAACTTGCCTTGCACTTGCAAACTTATTGAGTTGGGATACTTAGAGCCATCACTTGCAATCTTTGTTGAAGAGCAATCAAGGAACTACAAAGGGCATCAAGCTTTCAAGAAGAAGCCAAGCTATCAAATCTTCCATATCTTGTATAGGTGGCTAGGGTATTCCGTTTTTAATTCCCTAGAGAGCAACCGCTTAGAACTCGGCGGAGAAGGAGAGTCTTTGTAAAGGTGTAAGGGCATCCTTGTTTCATATCCCTTGGAATTGTAACCGCCTCGGAGCCGGGCATCGTGGAGGTCTCCAATAGTAGAATTCCTCAAGTGCGACCTTGAGTAGAGTGGAGTAGGCCGTTGGCCGAACCACTATATATCGGTGTGTCATTTCTTACTCTTGCATTTCCATTATTATTTTTGGTTTGGCATTTCATTTTGTTTTCAATTATATTTGCACTAACCAAATATTTAATTAAGTGAAGCAAATTCCAATTAGGGTTCATAGGTAATTTTCAAAAGGGCTAATTTAGTGTTAAAATCAATTCACCCCCCCTCTTGAATATTTCAATTGGTATCAGAGCCTCGTCTCTAATTTTTAGAAAAACCTAACCGGTCTAGAGTAAAGATTCTAAAATGGCAAACTACCCTCAACACCATGAAGGTTACTCAAACACTAGGCCACCCTATTTTGATGGAACATACTATGGGTTTTGGAAAACCAAAATGAAAATCTTTTTAACCCAAGACTATCAAATGTGGAGAGCAATTAATAATGAATACATCTTACCCACAAGAAATTTAAATGATTGGACCGAAGCCGAACAACAAGCTTCGAATTATAATGCCAAAGCCATGAATTCTCTTATTTGTGCTCTATCTCCCGGAGAATTCAATAGAGTATCAAATTTGAATTCGGCTAAGGAAATTTGGGACACTTTAGAAGTCACCCATGAGGGAACCAATCAAGTAAAAGAATCTAAAATGAACCATCTTTTTCTGCAATACGAACTCTTTCAAATGACACCCGATGAAACAATTGCCGACATGTACACTAGATTCACCAATCTTGTAAATGGACTAAGGGGTCTTGGAAAACAATTTTCCAATAGAGATTTAGTGACTAAAATCCTTAGGTCCCCTACCTTTGTCTTGGGAATCCAAAACCTCCGCAATCACCGAAGCCAAGGACATGAACACATTGAACCTAGATGAACTAATAGGGTCCTTGATCACCCATGAAATGATTTTCAAAACAAAAGCACCCGAAATCGAAACTAAAATCGAAAAAGGAAAAGAAATTGCTTTTGCTTGTAATGTAGGTGAAAATGAAGATGCAAAAGAAGACATGGAAGATGAAGTTGCCCTCCTAACAAGAAGGATCAAATTCTTGCAAAGAAACATGGGAGGGATGAAAAATAGAAGGACAAACCCTCCATTCAAGAAGAAAGAAGAACTCGGTGATGGATCTTCTCAACCACGATGTTACGGTTGCAAGAAGCTTGGACACATTCGCCCGGATTGTCCACTCAACAATGAACCCACTTCAAACAACCGCTTCAAGAGAAGAGAAGGCAAGAAGGAATGACCGCCACGTGGGATGAAGAAATTGAAAGTGAAGGCGAACAAAATGATGGCGAAGATTGCTTGATAGCAAGGAACGTATGCTTCATGGCCTCAACAAACGACAACAATGAGGTAAACACTTTAAATGATGTTATTGTCTTAAAAGAAGTTCTAGATTCCTTACAAAATGCAAATGATGAACTTGAAATTCAATTTGATAAAATTGCATCACTTGAAAATTCTCTTGCTAACATGACAAAAGAATTTGGTTGGTTAAAAAAGGATCATGAATTTTTAGATGATGAAAATGAAAAATGCAAAGTAAAAATTCATGAGCTGAATGCTGCCATTAAGACTTTGAATGAAAATCGACAAAATCTTTCTGTTGAAAATAACAAACTAAAGCATGAAAACGGTAAACTATCTTTTGAATATGATGAACTCAAGAAACTCTTTGAAAAATTTGAAAATAGTTCATTAAAATTGGATAGGCTTGTTAATATTCAAAGAATGTCAAGTAATAAAAGTGGACTTGGACACAAATGGAATACTACCATATCTAAATATAAAAACAAACTTGAAAAGGCTTCTTCTAGTGGTACCAAAATTTGTTTTTATTGTGGTCTAGAAGGTCATTACAAGGTTGCTTGCTTACATGCTAAACAAGATAAAATCAAATTGAACTCTAAAGTAAAAACAAATGAACATAGCAAGATTAGGAGGATTTGGGTACCTAAGGGATCTCACTTGCCTATTCATATGTAGGTATGCCTTAAAAGCCATAACAAGAAGAACACATGGTACCTTGATAGTGGATGCTCTAGACATATGACCGGAGACCTTACTCAATTCGCATCCCTATCACTCAAGGATGGTGGAGACGTTACCTTTGGAGATGATAAGAAAGGAAAAGTCAAAGGTGAAGGCACCATAGGTAACTCTACCTCTCCCATTCATGATGTACTATTTGTTGATGGCTTATCCCATAATCTTATTAGCATTAGTCAATTATGTGATAATGGTTTTGAAGTTGTCTTCAATCCTGATAAATGCATTGTTAAAAATAAGATAAATGGAGAAGTAAAATTCACAGGTTCTAGAGACAATAACATTTACACAATTGGACTAGATGATCTTAGACTTCAAAATGTGACTTGTCTTAATGCCATTAGTGAGGATTCTTGGCTATGGCATAGGAGGTTGGGTCATGCCGGAATGGATCTCATTTCGACCCTCTCCTCAAAAGAAAGTGTTAGAGGTTTGCCTAAGTTAAAATTCATCAAAGATCACATTTGTAGAACTTGTCAATTAGGAAAACAATTGAAAAGCTCATTTGCACCTAAAAATATGATTTCAACTTCCTACCCCTTGGAGCTACTTCATATGGATCTTTTTGGACCAATGAAGACTAGTAGCCTAGGTGGAAAGAGGTACGTGTTTGTAGTTGTGGATGACTACTCACGATTCACATGGGTCATATTTCTAGGACATAAAGATGAAACTTATGAAAACTTTCTTACATTGTGCAATCAAATTCAAAATGAAAAAGGTATTGCCATCTCCCACATTAGAAGTGATCATGGAACGGAATTTGAAAATGTACATTTTGACACTTATTGTAATAAACATGGCATAAAACATAATTTTTCCGCACCTAGAACACCTCAACAAAATGGAGTAGTTGAAAGAAAGAATCGAACTCTCCAAGAAATGGCTAGAACTATGTTGCATGAAAATGATCTCCCTAGATATTTTTGGGCGGAAGCGGTTAGCACCGCTTGCTATATTATAAACATGGTATATTTAAGGCCAATTTCTAAGAAAACACCTTATGAGCTTTTGAAAAACTTGAAACCAAATATAAGCTATTTTAGAGTGTTTGGATGTAAATGCTTTATTTTAAACATCAAAGATAATCTACACAAATTTGATAGGAAATCGGATGATGGAATATTCTTAGGGTATTCTTCTCATAGCAAGGCATATAGAGTATTTAATAGGAGAACCCTAGTAGTAGAAGAATCCATGCATGTGACATTTGATGAAAGAGAGCCAACATCACAAGAAATGCCACATGATGAGGATGAACCCATTGAACATCTTTTTCCAAAATTGAGTGCTCCTCCTCATGCATCAACAAGTCATACATTACCTAGTGAGGAAGTAGAAAATGAAAATGATGACTCATTGCCTAGGGATAGGAGAACATTGGTAGATCATCCTGAATCCCAAATTTTAGGTGATGCCACATTGCCAGTAAGAACTAGATCATACTATCGTAGTGTGAGTAACAATTTGGCGTTCCTATCCGAATTAGAACCAAAATCCATCAAGGAAGCTGAAAAGGATGAATATTGGTTGATGGCCATGCAAGAAGAGCTAAGTCAATTCGAAAGGAACAAAGTGTGGAGGCTAGTGCCTAGACCTAGTGATCATCCAGTCATTGGCACGAGATGGGTGTATAGAAATAAATTGGATGAAAATGGAATTATCACTAGGAATAAAGCTAGGCTTGTAGCCCAAGGGTACAATCAGGAGGAAGGGATAGATTATGATGAGACATTTGCTCCTGTTGCCCGTATGGAGGCTATTAGGATACTTTTGGCATATGCATCTCATAAAGGATTTAAACTATATCAAATGGATGTCAAAAGTGCCTTCCTAAATGGCTATATCCAAGAGGAAGTGTATGTTGAGCAACCTCCAGGTTTTGAAGACTTCAAACATCCAAATCATGTCTTCAGGCTTGATAAAGCTTTATATGGATTAAAGCAAGCTCCTAGAGCTTGGTATGAGAGGCTTTGCACTTTCTTAGTTGAAAAATGATTCGAGATGGGAAAGGTGGATAAAACCTTGTTTATCAAAAGAGAAAATCATGATATCCTCCTTGTCCAAATCTATGTGGATGATACCATCTGTGGCTCAACTAATCAAAAATTGTGTGATGAATTTGCAACCTTAATGAAAAATGAATTTGAAATGAGCATGATGGGAGAGTTAACCTACTTCTTAGGACTCCAAATTAAACAATACAAAAATGGAATATTTTTAAATCAAGAAAAATATACAAAGGAGTTATTAAAGAAGTATGGCATGGATAGCAGTAAGACATCAAGAATTCCCATGAGTACTACTGCTAAGCTAGAAAAAGATGAATTTGGCAAATCTGTTGATCAGAAATTGTATAGGGGTATGATAGGTAGTTTGCTCTATTTGACAGCCAGCAGACCAGACATTGTGTTTACTGTCTGTCTATGTGCTCAATTTCAATCGGATCCTAAAGAATCTCACCTATCAGCAGTTAAGAAGATCTTCAAGTGCTTAAGAGGAACCCAAAGTTTAGGACTGTGGTATGAAAGATCATCTTCCTTCACTCTCATCGGATATTCAGATGCAGACTTTGCTGGATGTAGAGTAGATAGGAAAAGCACTAGTGGGACTTGCCAATTCTTGGGTAAATCACTTGTTTCATGGTTTAGCAAGAAGCAAAATTCAGTAGCTCTGTCCACAACAGAAGCAGAATATGTGGCAGCTGGAGCCTGCTGTGCTCAAGTCCTATGGATGAAAAGCACACTGATGGACTATGCAATCAAAATGGAAAATATTCTCATCCAATGTGACAATACTAGTGCTATAAGCTTAACAAAGAACCCCATACAACACTCAAGAACAAAACACATTGAGATTAGGCACCACTTCATCAGAGATCACTCACAAAAAGGGGATATTTGCTTAAAATATATCAACACTGAAGATCAATTAGCGGATATCTTTACAAAACCCCTTAGTGATGATAGAATTTGTTATATCCGAAGTGCCTTAAACATTTGGAGTGCGGATCAAGTCAAAGAAATTGCCAAATAAATACTTTGTGCCTTTCACCAGCTTATCTATATAGTACTTTATACATATCATCTCTGTTTTGGTAGTATCTGCATGAATGAGATGTCAAATATTAATCTTAAAAATCACTCAATTGATACTCTTAGCCTTCTTAGTTTTCTAAGTTGGAGAGGTATCTTCACTTTAATTACAAATACCTAACAATTTGACATTTGTCAACATCTTGATCATGAACAGGTATATGTACATTACTTGGCTATATAATTCTATACCATAAGCATTAATTTAGGGGGAGTTATCTACTCCTAAATTTTTTTTTACACCCTTTTTTGTCGATGACAAAAGGGGGAGAAGGTTTTAAATTGATTATCTATTCAATTCACCATATGCACCACATGCTAACAATTTGTATCATTTATCTATGTGCATATATTGAGGGGGAGTTCCAGCATTCACTTGCCTATTATGTCACTCCACACACCTCATAATCAATTTTGTTTGTCATCATCAAAAAGGGGGAGATTGTAAGCCCAAGGGTCTATTCTCCAATCTTGTTTTGATGATTCTAAACATAATTGATTGTGTTTTTGAATACTAATCAATTTGCTTTGAAGTGTTGTGTTTAAGATATGATTGATCATTGAAGAAACCAACACTCAACTTGGTCATGCTTGAAGATATACCAAACAAGAGTCAAAGGAGCTAAGTGGAGCTCACACCATCACTCAAGCAAGCATCCAAAGATGAAAGATCAATTGAAGACCAAAGCTAAAGAAGAATTGAAGGTTCATAGGTATAATTGTACATCCCTTCTCTTTAGATTTTCAAGTCAAGGCAAAACGTTTTCAAAGTGTTTTCAAATTGTTTTTCAAAGAACACTTAAAAACTTAAAATGGATTAGTGAATGGTTATGTGGTGGACCAACATGTTGGGACCCTCATAAACATTCCAAAATAATCATAGGAGTTGAGTTCCAAAAGCTAAAAATCAAACAAGCAATAAAAATCAAAAACTGCAGATTTTTAGGCTTCTCGGAACTCCGAGATTTTTCTCGGAGCTCCGAGCTCGGAACTCCGAGATTTTTCTCGGAGCTCCGAGCTCGGAACTCCGAGAGTTCCCTCGGAACTCCGAGAGTTCCCTCGGAACTCCGAGAAATTTTCTCGGAACTCCGAGCAATGGTCCAGTAGAAAAATTCCATTTTCTGGCCGTTCTCTTGGAACTCCGAGAATATTTCTCGGAACTCCGAGAACCTTGCGACAGCTCAAAATATAGCCGTTGGGATTTGAATTAATTTGTGAAAATTGATATCTACAGCCCCCAAACGGTCATATTCTTTGGAGAGGCTATATATACAATATCTAGAGGATTCATTTTCCCTCTCTTGATCATTTGAAAACATCCTTGGGCATCAAAGAAAACTTGCAATCCATTTGTGCTTGATATTTTGTTTTCTTCCCAAACTCAAACTTATTGAGTTGGGATACTTAGAGCCATCACTTGCAATCTTTGTTGAAGAGCAATCAAGGAACTACAAAGGGCATCAAGCTTTCAAGAAGAAGCCAAGCTATCAAATCTTCCATATCTTGTATAGGTGGCTAGGGCATTCCGTTTTTAATTCCCTAGAGAGCAACCGCTTAGAACTCGGCGGAGAAGGAGAGTCTTTGTAAAGGTGTAAGGGCATCCTTGTTTAATATCCCTTGGAATTGTAACCGCCTCGGAGCCGGGCATCGTGGAGGTCTCCAATAGTGGAATTCCTCAAGTGCGACCTTGAGTAGAGTGGAGTAGGCCGTTGGCCGAACCACTATATATCGGTGTGTCATTTCTTACTCTTGCATTTCCATTATTGTTTTTGGTTTGGCATTTCATTTTGTGTTCAATTATATTTGCACTAACCAAATATTTAATTAAGTGAAGCAAATTCCAATTAGGGTTCATAGGTAATTTTCAAAAGGGCTAATTTAGTGTTAAAATCAATTCACCCCCCCTCCTCATGAATATTTCACAAACCCTCCATTTGATAATCATACCCCTCCGATCTAAAGAAAAACTGCATATTACGGAAACCTTTATAGATTGGAGAGTTGTGATCATCCAATGGAAATTATTTTTGGGGCACAACCTATTTACATTGTGGCCCATCAAGTGAATGGTTTTGATCATCCTATGGCGTGGGTCTTACATTAACATTAAGGCCAAATTGTAGGCCCCATCCAGATTTTTCAAATTAAGTTTGCGGCCAACGCCATAGGATGATCCAAGCCATCCATTTGATGGGCCGCGACGCAAATAGGTTGTGCCTCCAAAATCATTTCGATGGGATGATCGCAACCTTCCGATCTATAAGGTTCCCGTAATATGTAATTTCTCTATTGTCTATCATGAGAAGCTAAATATAATGTTTTCCGACTCCCCGTGCATCGCACGTGGTGTCCCACTAGTATATATATATATATATACATATATATAGCAGAAGAGAAAATGAGAGAATTATTTGAATTTCTCCCAAAATTCTATGAGAATTACACGTCACTTTTTTTTACTTTTTTTTTTTAACAAAGGCACCATTCAACCCACATATTTTCAATCTTATCCCTCCTTTATGCTTTTTAACAAAGGCACCCATTAAAGCCACATGATATGTAATTCTCATAGAATTTTGAGAGAAATTCAAATAATTCCCTTATTTTCTCTTCTGCTATACGGACCACTTCATAGGTTGATCCAAACCGTCCATGTGATGGAACACAACATCAATACGTTGTGCCCTTAAAATCATTTCCATAGGCTGATCCTAGCCCTCCAATCTATAGAGGTTTCCATAATTTGTAAAGGTTTAAAGACATCCATTTTACCTCCACAAATCGTAGGGTTGGGATGATCCTATGGATCTGATTTTTTGTAGACACCCTATCTATGTGAGGGCCTTTAAAATAGATGGCTTGGATCACCCAAACAATATGGGCCCCCACTGTATTTTAAGCTAGTGTGTAGAGAACTCTCTACACATATGTGTAGGAACCGTTCTCTCTCTCTCTCTCTCTCTCTATATATATATATATATATATAGAGAGAGAGAGAGAGAGGAAAAGGAGTACGCGGTCGAGCGCACCTAAGCTTAGGTGCGGTCGAGGGCCCAAACACATGGGTCTCACATTTTTTGTGTTGATCAAAACCATTCATTTGCAAGGCCCCATCATAGATAGGGTGTGTACAAAAAATCAGGTCCATTGGATCATCCTAACCCCTCCAAAAGTAGAGGGCAAAAATGGGCAGATTTGTGGCAAACGGTGTCTGTCCAATTTGACCTCCACAAATGGATGGGTTAGGATGATCCTATGGAGCTGATTTTTTGTACATACCCCATCTATGTAAGGGCCTTTCAAATGAATGCTTTGGATCATCCTAACAAAGTGGTCCCACATGAGTTTGGGGCCCTCGACCGCACCTAAGCTTGGTGCGGTCGACCGCACAATCTTATTCCTCATATATATATATATATATATATAACACATCCTATATATATAAGTAAAGCGGAATCCTCTAAGGCGAGGTGGTGCCACGTGTCAGCCCCTCCTCTATCACGCAATTTTAAGAAGCCATCTTTTGTATGGAAGAAAGCTATTAAATCTCCTATTAAAAGCTATTAATTCTCCTATTATATCTCTTTCTCTCTCCTAACTCAGCAATTAAATCTCCTATAATATCTCTCCCTCTATCAAGTTTGCCTTCAAATTTGCAAAAGAAGGCATCTCAGGAGCATCTCCTTAAATCCCGTATCTTTTGATTTTCGTAAATGGCATGATTATCAGTTTCCAAAACGATTCATATTTAGAAAATGATTCGGATCCTATAAAAAATCTTGCCCTATATATCTCACCCTACTGCCCTATATATCTATATCCCGAAATTAACGATATCTCTTCGAATTCTAATATTGATTACGTCTCCAAACAAACCCAATTAACAACGTTTCTAATAATAAATGCATAAAATTATCTTTGACTATATCCTAACGTTACGAATACTTATCATCAAATCAAAGGCTTCTGTCTTTTCAATGCCAAACGGCGTGAACCATACTGTTGTTTAAGAGTTGGCTTCACTGGCAACATCTTTACACACAACCCCTCTTCAACAGGTCAGTTGGCTTCTTCATCTGTTTTTTTTTTTTTCCTATTTGTTCTTTCACTGCTTTATTTGCCTTCTATTACATTGCTTTGTTTTGTTTCTCTCTTTGTCTGTCTATTGGTGTGATGTGGAACTGTCTAGAGATGTTGAAAGGAAAATTAATATTTTTCTGATATACTTAAACTCAAGAATGATTCCTATCGCTTTATGTTTTTTTTTTTCACTGAATGCATTTGTAAAGCCTTCATGTAAGCGTTGAAATCAATGGCATCCATGGTTTACATTTCCTTATTTTATAGTTAATGTACTGTTCATTGTTTGATGAAGAAAGGAAATTTTTCTACCCCTTTTTTATATTTATTCATTTTTTTAAGGTTTTGTAAAATCTACAAATTTGACTGTTTCAGATCATATAGCAGTTCTTATTGTGTTTTGG
The DNA here is from genome assembly GCF_043159265.1 of Tasmannia lanceolata. Taxonomy (NCBI): domain Eukaryota; kingdom Viridiplantae; phylum Streptophyta; class Magnoliopsida; order Canellales; family Winteraceae; genus Tasmannia; species Tasmannia lanceolata. The sequence goes on along the minus strand of NW_027518714.1, from coordinate 46,536,895 downwards.
CTTTTGGGTTATTTTTGTTTATTCTTTTGTATTTTGGTACTAAAACATCAATTTTCTACTTTAGATCTTCTCATGTTTCTGAGCACTCAATTCCCTTTTATCTTTCCACTGTGAGGCTTTATTATTTTTTCAGGATGGTTGCCTCATTGTGATTATTCGCATTTTTTTATCTTCACAATGGTCACTTGGGTCGTTTGGGTGCTAAAATAAACTTTTAAGAGATTTCAAATTGTTTTATGGTAGAGAATTGGTACGTGTTCATAAATTTGCAAATTTTATAGTGGATAGCTGGTTTTATGATTGATCAAAGTCCAAAAATAAGGAGGCATTCATTTTTTTACTTAAAATTCCAAGACCATCTTAAAACACTGGTATTGTCTAAAATTTTAGAGAATTTCACATTTTGCAACTATTAGCTTTCCGGCATCTATATCCAATGGTTTTCGATGCAACTGAGATAGATAACTTTATCAGGTTTCAAATTAGCAGATTTTATTAGGTTTCTAATTATTAGATCTTACTTCAATTATAGTTAGGTTTCTAATTATTAGATCTTACTTACCTCCATGATAGACTCTAATGCTACTCGAATAGATGACCTCTCACATTATCTTCATTCTTTATCAGCAGTTGCTGATCGAGGGAGATGAAGGAAAGAGAGAAGGTCAGTTTGATCGTACGTTTTGTAGGTGATTTGGGTGTTCCGAGTTGTCATTATTCCACAAAACGAAAAGAGTTTTCTGGTTGTAAGTTTCAGATCATGTATTTCTTTTCTTTATTTAGAACATGGAAATAAGAGTGCTACCAGGAACTTTAGGCCATTATATGGTTGATTTGAGTATTTTTTTTTCACTCTTCCATTGTTCGTTTCTTCTCTAATCAAAATTTTTTCGTTGCCCCGTGCAACTAGTTAAGAGATAAGAGACCATCATGATAGCATCAAGTTCCATTAACGTCTACATATGCATTAAAATGACAAAGTTACATTTTCCTCCTTATGTTGTTGAGACAGCAAAAACAGGCCATTTATCCCAAATCTCAGAAAATCTTTTCACATTTCCCATAAATTTTCTGCTTTTTCTTTCCACCAAGAACCCTACAAAAAGAAAAGTATCTTCCTCAGAAAAGTTAAATTACTTGAATCCAAAAGCTTAAAAATTTCATCATACAAATAAAACAATCTATAAAAAAACATGATATCATTTTTGTCCTTAAAGCTTCATAAACTGATTGGAAAAACTGTAGAGAGGATGCGACAAAATAAAATTAAAAAATCAACTACCATTCTATAAGCTTGAAAGTAGAAAGATGCATCATTCTTTAGGGGAAGCAAATAAAGCAACAGATCATCATCTAGAAATTGATACCAATTCTATCTCGGTGAAGTTTCGATATGGACAAATGGAACTGGTAAGCATTAGGAGGTAGTGTAATAGGGGTGTTGAGGCCATGTTATGTGAGAGAGAAAAAAAACTTGCCTGCTTTGGCGAAATCAACTGATTTATCTATGGCTGTGGCTGGACCCAAATCCTTCTAGCTTTTCCTACACTGGTTTTTATGCTACCATATCATCGAACAATTCCACATAGATGTAGGGGAGGAAGGAGAGGCTGTATACATAGGGAAGGAAGATGCATTGTTCCTACAGCTTATAGCCACATCCAGAAATTGAAGCCACAGTGAGATCTGGGAAATAGTTTTCAATTTAAACTTTTTAAAAATGGAAAGGAAATGGAAGGGCAAATGTCGGCGTTACGTTATTTGAATTTAAAGGATTACGTTTGAGGAAGTGCAAGATATTTCGAATTAATGGTGGAATAGGAAATGAACCAACCTAATTAAATGGTAGAATTGGAAATGATCCCCAATTAGATTTCTCAAATGTAGTTTAAGGGTAGAATTGAATAAAAAATTCAATGCGGCCTAAATTTGAAGGAATGCGGCCTAAATTGAATAATTAATTGGAAACGGCAACCTTTGGAGATGGATTCGTGGGATATTTTAAATGAAAGGAAAGTTTGTTTAGAAACAATATAAATGTTTTTTTACATCCTTTAAATGGGGTGCAAAATTGCAGCGACAGTAGGAAATAAGTTGCCACGTAGAGTTAGGGAGGAAGGGGAGGGCTGCCATAGTAGGCATGAATATTGAAACAGCCCTAAGCCCCCCCCCCCCCCCCCCCCAACAGTAAAATCTCTTTTATGTGCATGTTTGTACATACATGATTTGCTAGTTTAGTGGCCATGGCCCCCCAATGACCAATGCTTAGAAAGTGTAAATTAGTCTGCCCCCGCAAGTGTAAATTCCTGGCTCCACTCCTGCCTATATATATATATATATATATATATATATATATATATATATATACAGACACACTAGTAAAAAACCCCGTGCGATGCACGGGCCGACAAAGAACTGTACAGACCCCATTATTGGTTGATCCAAACCGTCCATGTGATGGAACACAACATCAATAGGTTGTGCCCGTAAAATCATTTACATAGGCTGATCCTAGCCCTCCAATCTATAGAGGTTTCCATAATTAAAAAAGCATAAAGGGGAGGGAGGGTAGGATTGAAATTATGTGGCTTTAATGGGTGCCTTTGTTAACAAGCATAAAGGAGGGGGTAGGATTGAAAATATGTGGGTTGAATGGGTGCCATTGTTAAAAAAAGTTGAAAAAAGTGATGTGTAATTCTCATAGAATTTTGGGAGAAATTCAAATAATTCTCTCCTTTTCTCTTCAACTATATATATATATATATATAGGCTAGTAAAAAACCTCGTGCGATGCACAGGCCGACAAAGAACTGTACGGACCACATCATAGGTTGATCCAAACCGTCCATGTGATGGAACACAACATCAATAGGTTGTGCCCGTAAAATCATTTCCATAGGCTGATCCTAGCCCTCCAATCTATAGAGGTTTCCATAATCTGTTGTTCGTCTGAAGGTGCCCGGAATTTGTAAATATTTTTACAAGTGTGCGGAATTCGTAATATCCTCAAAAAATTAATAAGGACAAGAAGTTTTTTCGTAATTGTCATATTTTGATACCTCTTCTTTGTAGTTTTTTCCGTAATTGTCATATCCAGGTACCCTTTGTCCGTAATTTCCCTCCCAAACTTTACTACGTAATGATTATTATTGCTTACTTCTTTCTTTACGTATTATTGCTAGCACCTTTTAAGAAATAGTATTTCCGTGCAGTTTTTCATCACATCTAATAAGACAAATCTCTGAATACATACAATTGCAAAGGATGGGCAAGACATAGCGTTTGGAGAAGGTGGCTAGCAAATCAAGATTCTAAATTACTAGCGAGGTGTTAATGCCACAGATTTTGCAAATAATTCCGAACATTCATACCTTTTTTACCCTAACATAGATAGTATGTACAGATATGTGGGGAGGGCAAAAAACGGTAAAAATCATCCACATTGACGTGTTAATTGGACAAAATTCTCTCATTTTCTCCTCTGCTATATAGTAGTAGATATATGAGAATAGTGTTCCTGCACAGCTGGTCAGATAGCTTATCTGAGCAGCTGCTTCAAAAACTCATGTGGCCCACATTTTTAGGGTGATCCAAAGCATTCATTTGAAAGGCCCTTCCATGGATAGGGTGTGTACCAAATATCAGCCCTATAGGATCATCCTAACCTAATCAAAGGTGGAGGGCAAAATGGACAGGCACTGTTTCTAACCAATTTTTCCTCCACAAATGGCAGGGTTAGGATGATCCTAAAGGGCTCATTTTTGGTAAACACCCTATCCATGGAAGGGCCTTCCAAATGAATGCTTTGGATCACCCCAAAAATGTAAGGCCACATGAGTTTTTGAAGCAGCTGCTCTCTCTCTCTCTCTCTCTCTCTCTCTCTCTATATATATATATATATATATATATATATATAGACACACACACTAGAAGAGGCAACTCAACTTATTACACTTTCACGAGAATCTTCTTTTGGGAAAGGATCTAGGGATATAGTTTGGGAAAGAATCTTCTTATACTAATTGCAATTTTCAAATGTATATTCCAAAACAAAATTTACTGGGTAAAAAAAAATAGGCATTTTTGTGTGTTCAGGGACTCTTGGAAATATTTTTGAAATATGTTATAACTTTTTGGCAACACTATTCATGATTAATTGGTACATATTTTGCAGATTAGATATTTACTGGTAAAATCCCCACAAAAAGAGAAGATGCAATTTCACTGTTGTTGACAATTGCTTTATTTATTCATCTAAGATGGCTAGGGCCAAGTTGCCACTCTAGTACTTATCTACTGAACATTTTTCTCCTACTTTAACCATACTTCTGGCATTTTGACAATTTAGGATTACCATCCAAAACAAACAAAATATGAAACAACGCTTTTCTCGTTTCAGAGAATGGTAAAATGAATAAAAAAATCAGGTGAATGGTCTCTTTGCCACTAGCCTGTTCTGCCCGTTTCTCTAAATACTAACTATAAGTTGCTAAAAAGTTGTGTTTTCTAAAATGAAGCGGAGTTGCTCAGTTGAATTCTCTTCCACCTGTTTCACCTGCTCTGAAAAGCGGAGAAAGTGAAGCGTTGAAGATTACAATCTTAGTTAATTCATCTTTCTGGATGTTTCTAAAAAGAATAAAACCTAAGTTGGGGCAAATATTCACTTCGGGCCCGTTTGGATACCTCAGATTTTGTAATTGGATTTGGAATTGAGTTTTAAGTACAAAATGAATAGATCTGCCAGCTCATGTTGAGGGAGACAGAGAGGGAAGAGGATAATTCCTACTGCAGGGGAGAGGTTGAGGAGCCAAGAGGGTGAAGGAAACTCCCAAATTAGTGGATTTCCAATTTCTTATTTCCACAGCTTATTTGGAAATCTGATTTTTTTCACTGTCAGTCGCTGAATTGGAAATTCAAGGATTTGATCGGGATCCAAATGTCAACGCCAAAAGGGTTGTAAATGTGAGAATTCCAAATCAAAATCTTCTCGGCATCCAAACGGGCCCTTACTAAAATTTTAATCAAGCCCCTTCAGACTATGCAAGAAACCCAGATAGTTTCGAACTTCCACTGATAGAGTTAGCTGAAGTTGAAGTTATGACTAATGCTTCTTAAAATTTTGTGCATTGCACGTGCAATCACTTGACATTTAAATTAATACAATGGTAGCTGATGCTGATGCTGCTGCCAAGAAACATCCAAAGGCCGCAATTGAATTTGAAGAGATTGAACTACTACGACAGCTCAACCAACTACAATGTGGATATCATAATGCAACTTGAGTCGGAAAGAAATACTGGAAGAATCACCTTTTCAGTTCGATAAAATATTAGACTCGTATAAGCCACTCTTCTAGGAACTCTTTAAGATCCTAGTTGTAATTAATCTTGTTCCTAAATGACATGAAAATGATACTGTAGCATTCCAAAGCAAAGAAGACATAAAACATCATTTCTTATCCCATACTTAAGTGGCAAAATTGAACTGTATTGAGGATTTACTGTGTGGTGGATTTCTTCATGTTCTTTAGCAACATCAAGTATTCTCTGCCATCTTTGATGATCATGTACTCATGCAAGAAGTTTGTGGTGCTGGGTTTGATGCCTCTGAGTTCCAATACTTCTAGAAAGCTTATGCAAGTTCTCATCAAAATCCCTTCAAGAAAAAAAATTTAAAAGAAATTGAGAATAGAAGAATATGGTCAAGAAGCAACATTAGTTTAGTTTTCAAGAAGTAACAATGGGTTGTGTAAAGTCATGTCCTACGTAAGGATATTTATGTTGTACAAACAATACGATGTATGTATGCAGTAGAAGTACTCACTCATGGCCACAAAAGCACATTATATTGAGGAAAGATTGATGAGCAGCATATTGTACGTCTTTGACCAAAGAGAGACTCCTGTATAACCATACATATCAATGAAAGAGGAAGTGCCATCAAGTGCAAAAACAAAAGAAAAAAGAAGAAGATGAAATAAGATCACCCCTTCAACTGTCTCAAAATGTCACTCATCCCAAAGTCTAAGTAAGATCCAGCATAATATTCAATACTTATAACACTCAACCTGCATGATAAAAAAAGGAAATCAAGATATCATATATCAATGAAAAATATCATATATCAATGAAAGAGTGAAATAACAAAGGGATAGTCTAGCAACAACATCATTGAATGTTAAATCGATATAACACAACATAAAACACGAGTATGAATCCTTTGGCGAAGATCATTTAGATCTTTGTATAAAATCTTGAGTTAGCCCGTCATCAACTGTGGGGTTCAAGCCAAGTTCTGTAAACGTACTCTGGAGAATTGGAGAAATTTGTATTCCGGTAGAACTTACTTTCCTTGACAGAGTAAAGGACACATCGATCTTCACGGCAATATCGAGGGAAAACAATGTGATTTTTCATTCCTTACACCGGCATGGTTGTTGAAATAGATGTGTGACGACGAAGAAACAACGTTTGATCTTCCAAACTGTGGATTTCTTCCCAAACCATCTTATGACTATTGTAGCAGAAAATATGAATTGATCCTCCCAAATCACCAGCGGACACATGCACGAGCTTTCCACTGCACTCCACCAAGAAATTCTGTAAAGTCATGTTTTGTAAGTTTTCCCAAGAGCTTTTTGGAACGTCTTTCTCTGGAGTAGCCATGGTAAGAACTGACCAAGCATTCTTCATGGGATAAAAAATCCCCAAACTTCCATTCATTCCTAAAATATAGAAAATACTATCATAGAAAATCAGATTGCAATTAGATGTATAAAACCATTGATGATTATTAAAGATATTGCAAGTACCCAAGTGGTATACCGGCGAGAACATGTGTAGATGGCAACAATGAAAGGACTTAGGACGGCAATGGCAAAAGCTTTGCAGTCTGATGAAGTGGGAGAAGATGAAAAGGTGATCCGACGAAGGGGATGAAAATGAATCAAAAGTGGTAGTTGATTATTTCCTCTGTGAAGGGATTAAAGAAGAAGAAGGTGGAGTTTCGACACATTAGTAACCATCCCTCTTTGGAACAATGCACAGTACTGTATTCCAAGTCTGTTGTTATCTTTTGCATACATCCTTGACATACCTTGTGAATAGGATCGTAAAAGGTGAAGACAAAGTATTTTCTGTAGATCGAGATGAGGAACAGTCAACGGGTAAGATTCAGCCTAGAGACACAAGATAGGCGAAAAAGATCTAGTGGAGAGAGATTTGACCCAATCAACAGTAGAACATCTGTAGAAAGTTCTAACAACGAAGTTGTTCGAGCCTTTTTGCATTCCTCCACCTCATATTCCTCCGCCTCATGAATTTTTTTACAAACTTCACAAACTTCCATCTCTGCCTCATGAATTTTTCACAAAATTCACAAACTTCCATCTCTTCTTCAGGAGAAGGTGAAGATACGGAATAGAAATAGCAATAAGCCTTTGTAAAAAAATCGTGTATGTTGTGTATTTATACTCTGTTTTTATCAAAAATTTTGTGTTGTGTGTGTGATTTAGTTTGATTTGTGTGAGTGGTTTGATTTGATTTGTACGGAATAGAAATAGCACTAAGCCTTTGTTGAAAAAAAATCGTGCGTGTGTGTGATTTGGTTTGATTTGGGTGTGTGGTTTGATTTGATTTTAAAAAAAAAATTCTCGGAACTCCGAGAAAAGGGACAGAGGGCTCCTGGAACGTTTCTCGGAACTCCGAGAAAATGTCTCGGAACTCCGAGAGTTCGTCCAGGTGTTCTCGGAGCTCCGAAAAATTTTCTCGGAACTCCGAGATTTGGTCCAGTAGAAAATAAAATAAAAATGCGTGTGTTCTCGGAACTCCGAGATTTTTCTCGGAGCTCCGAGAATCGGGCCAGGAGCGTTAAAACCCCTGGACCCGGTTCATTTTTACTTATTTTTCTCTCCTCTTTCCCTCTTCCTTCCATTTCTCCTAAAACCCTACCTCCATTTTCATTGTTTTTCTTCCTTTTTCTCCCTACACCTTCCTCCACAACTCTTTTCTCCCTTCAAAATCCCTCTCTTCTTCCTAAAGACCTTTTTTTCTTCTTCAAACCCTAGAATTTCACCCCTTTTTCGTTCTTTCCTTCTTCCCTTCTCCATTTCTCCTAATTTCCTCCATTCTAGGGCTATTCTCTCTTTTTACACCATTATTCTTCTCTATTTCCCTCTATTTCTCTCTAATTCTCTCTATTTCTCTCTATTTCTCCAAATTTCTTTCATTTTAGGGCTCTCTTCTCTTCTTTATTTTTCTCTCCACCCACATCTTTCTCTCACCATGCCTCCTAAAACCAAAAATCTCAACATTGGAGGCTCCACCCAAGCTGCAGATCCCGAATACGTTCCTGAAGAAGTTCCCGAGGAAGAAGGGCCTTCTCGGAAGAAGGCGAAGGCGAAGGCTGTGGCGGCCGAGGTTATGCCCAACTCATTTTTCACTGGGGATAAGGCCAAGAAACTCTGGGCTGACGTCGGCACTAGGGGCATCCTCACCCGCAGGTACATTGATCCCCCTATCCTTCAACATTTTGATTTACAGGCCAAATTTGATGCCCTTCGTTGGACACCCATCATTCGCCTCAATGAACCAGTATACCCTCGATTGGTGCGTCTCTTCTATGCCAATCTCACCATTTCTCCTTTCTTCTTCAAAATCGAATCCAAAATCAAAAAAACAGTCATCAAACTCAACTATCACACCTTTGCCACTCTTCTTGGGATTAGCTCTGATGGCCTCTCACACTATTTCTGGCCGGAAGATGGGACACATTCACTTGATGATATCGATCATGACACTGTCTATGGTCGGATTACGCGGCGCTACCGCTCAAATATGCCCATCCAATCCGCCAACCTCATTCCGGTTGCGCGCATGCTTCACAACTTCATGTACCACATCTTCATCCCTCGTGCTAGGATGCGTGAAGCCCTCAGACCCTTAGAGGCCTATCTTATCTACAGCATCCTAGAGGGCCGCCAGCTTTGTCTGCCGTATATCATGTTTCGCTACATGTTTCAGACCCCTGGCCGCTACCGCTTTTCGTTGCCCTATGGCATGGTCCTCACCCGTGTCTTCCGTCACTTTGGCATCACCTTGGATGGAGAAATGACCATGACTCCGACTGCCCCGTTTGACGATCAGACCTTTAACCGCATGGCTCTTAATCAAGCCGCAATTGACGTTGATTCTGACGATGGAGGCGGCTACGAAGCCGAGGCCTAGGCTGCACCAGCACCCCCACCATCACAGGATACATCTAAGTTCTGCACTCGCCAAGATTTGGCTCACATGCAGGAGGCTATTGAGCGATCCATGGCCTCACAGTTCGCGCAGCTGTCTACCCATGTCGACTCTGAGATTTTTGCTCGCTTCCAGACCTTGACTACCCATGTTGATGACCAGTGGGCCGCTTATTATCGCTACATCTCCAGTGATCAGTGGGGCCAGGCGTCGGGCAGCTCTTCTCATCAGCCACCGCCTCCTCCGCAGCAGTAGATGGCTCTTGTTCTCTGATGATGGATCCTATTTTGCTATCATTTAGGCTTATCTATCTGTTTATATTATCTGTTGGTTATATGGATCCCCTTAGCTAGATGCTTCTCTAGTTAGTTGGATCTTTTTGGGATGTATTCGGTGTATCTACTTCTGTCACTATTATGATGTGTCATGAATGCTATGTCAGTTGCCCGGTTGTATAAACTCTTATGTATGCCATTTCACAGCATCTATATATATATATATATATATATATATATATATATATATATATATATATATATATCTCCTTGGTTTACTGTGTGGTGTGCTTCAATGTTTTATTTCTTTGCTTGCATACCTTGTCTTATGCCTGCTTTATCTGTTGCTTTGCACTTCACTTGTCTCATTGGCTATCACCTTCACTCTTTCCTTTTGTTCCACCTTTTTGGTGATGACAAAAGGGGGAGAATATTTTAACTCCCAATGCATATATTAAGGGGGAGCAAAGCTCTATGCTTATAATTTTGCAATCAAATTTCAATCATTAAAAGTAATGCCTTACATGTTCAATAAAATCAAACTCTTAGGGGGAGCCCAAAATTGTTTTATTCATCCCTAAAGGGGGAGCTCCTACCCTAAAACAAATTATGTTTGTCATCATCAAAAAGGGGGAGATTGTTAGCCCAAGGGTTCAACAAGTACTCCCATTGAAATGTTTTGATGATTAACAAACTCAATTTGTTATAAAATAAAGGCTTTATACACTAATGATTTCCATTGGCAAAGTTATAATGTTCACAGCATAGCATCTTCAAGAGTGCATGACAAATGGCAATTCATTCAAGCTCGAAGTGATATCAAAGACATCAAGAAGGCATCACCATCTCAAAGGTAGTCAAAGACAAGGTTGAACTCAAGCCTAACAAGAATGGTAATCATCACAAAAGTTCAAGCTTGGCTCAAGCATCAGTGGAGTTGAGTGAAGAGATGTCAAGGCCTCTACAAGGTGCCAACAAGATCGAAGACCAAGTAAATTTAGAATGTAAATGGTCCTTATGTTTAATCTAGGTCCATGGCACAAAAGAGATCTAAAATCAAACTAATTTGAACTTAATGGGTTTGTGAATGATCATAGTGGTGTCCCAACATTGTTGGACCCTCATGACATTCCATTTCACTTGATAAATCAAAGTTCCAAAAGCCCAAACGAAAACAGCCAATATATAGGAAAAAATCTGTTGTCGTAGGCTTCTCGGAACTCCGAGAATTGTTCTAGGTTCAAAAAAAAATACGCTCGGAGCTCCGAGCCCGGAGTCCGAGAAGACCGTTGGGGAGCTCAAAAAGTGTGTATTTTTTTCTCCTCTATAAATAGGAACCATGGGACTCTTGGAACACCACCTAAGGAGTTTACAAAGATTTCAAGAGCACTAAAAGACATTTATTCTCCTTCTCTTGAAGATCTTCACTCTCCATCTCTCTCTTGTGCCATTTACCTTAGATTATTCTTGAGAGACCTTAGGACCTTCATTTGTTCATCTTGTTCTTGTGAGAGTGAGTGAGCTTTACTTTAAATTAGCCTATCTAGAGGCAAGCAAGCTTTTTCATTTCATCTTCTTTGTATTTGGTACGAAGGGCGCCGTAGAAGACCCTTGGAGCGTGAAGCTCGATTTGTACAAGGCGGAAGGAACGCCGTATTTAAGTTCCTTGGAGAAAATAGTGGAATCCTGAAGGAGAGTAACTTGAGAAGAGTGGAGTAGGTCTTGAGCTAAGACCGAACCACTATAAAAATCCTTGTGTCAAAGCTTCCTTGTCTCTTCACCTCTTCTCTTGTGGTAAGCTTTTCACTATTGCTTTAAATACTATTTTTGATTTCCTATTCAATCTAAAACTAGTGCAATCTAAATTTTTCAAAATCCTTAAAAAGTGAAAAGAAACCCAATTCACCCCCTCTTGGGTTGCTAAGTGGAATTTCAGTTCTATCTCTTGGTTCAGATTTCTCTAAACCTAATACTTTCTTTTCTAATTCAGTTCCTGAATATTCGAATAGCGCGTCCCTAAAAATTCAATGGTGATTTGTTTTCTAGAAGTTAGCTTGCGTTTCTGTGGGACCCGATCCCGCGAGAGGGTTGCGGCGCGAGCCGCCACGCTCTCTCTTGGTCTCTCGTACCCACGCGAATGGCGTGTGCTTTTTATTATTGATTTTAATTATCCAACCAAGCAGGCAACAACCAAGCCATAGGGTGCAAACAAACGTGCAACCCAGTACCCATAAAGGCAGGGGTAAGCTGCCGGGCCTAGCAAGGTGTGATTTAATTCATCTTTTCCGTGAACTTGGGATCACTAAGGCAATCCGAATTCCACACAAAAGAGAGTGACAGAGTCGCCACCTAGATGAGGGATCTAGGACCCATAATTGACCAGAAATCTAGACTCGTTACCTGGTTACGAGAATGGAAGGTATGGGGAGTTACCACCACATGCACCATTCCTGCCCGATAATCGGTCTTCAATTCCAAAAGTTAACTCTTTTGAATTTCTTTTAAATGGCTCATTTAACTCTATATTAATGTGCGAACTACGTGACATGCATCCTAAGATATAATTTCAATGTAATTCCTAAATGTGTATCTTGATTTTTTTAATTTGTTTGAATTCAATCTAAGTGAAAGTTCTTCTAAAATGCTAATTTGAGGGAAATTCTACATATTTTAATTAAGAATTTATAAAAAAAACTAATATACAAAACCCCACCATTTATGTATGGGGCCGACTCGTGATTGGTATGCCATCAAGCATCCAAGCTGCCTACGTACCCAAGCCTCACTGGGATCAGAGTCGACATAGTTCGGTGCACCTGAACTAAGCTACTTATGCCTAACTCATCTAGGACACCGATCTAGACTGGATTGACTGTTTCAACAGTTTTAAGAGAAATTATTTAATTCAAGTTGAAGATTTTATTATCCTAGGACTTCATCTAAGATACTACATGGTCCTATCTAAGTGCAAGGCGTCCCTTAGACTAATGCAGGTTAACCTACATCCTAGGTAACTAGGTTTGTCCTAGGGAAAAAGTGAGGTGACTAGTGTAACTAGATCTATGGCACGGTTGCTATCCATAGCAAACGCCCGTAATGAGGCTGGACTCCTAACTCTAGGACTCCCTAAAACTTAGGACACAACATGACACAAGTGTTCCTAAATGGGGCTCTAATGGTTCCTACGATGGAAACCGCAATCCAACGATTCCGAAAGACATGGAGTGAGTTACTTCAATTTGTTGAATTTGATGATTTTCGATTTCTGAAGATTTTCGATTCCTAAATATCTAAGGAATACCAAAGGCTCTATGGTTCGCAAGTTTCAGCCTCGAATCACAACCATGGAAGGGAATCGTGCTCTCAACCCTTGTATAATTTAGCACGTAAATTATAGTATCTTATTGCCTGGCATATTCTCAGGATTTCCGTGGACAGTGGACCTCGGAGCCAATATCATACTATAATTTACGCACTCTAATTATGCTGGATCAATCGCAATTAGTATACGATTATGGTTACGATATCGGCAGTTAAATTGTCACAGAATAGCCAATTTACAAAGCCAATCTATGAACCCTAAGGTTTCTATTTCAAAAAAGTTAGGGATTAAATTTATGATGAAAAGTTAAGGTTTTTTGGAGATTTTTACTGACTTTTGTATTGATTTGCTATTAAATTGTGATTTAATATCATTAAGACCAGATTGCTAGGATTAGACATTAACCATAAGCAATCGAACTCTAACTCAATTGAAAATTTTCCAGTAACAAGATATGGATGATTGTGGCTTACAAAAAATTTTCATGAATTATCATTAAGATTTAATATCAATTTTTGATTTTTTTAAAATTCAAATCAGATTATAGATTAAAACAGTAACCTATATCATATCAATTTTAAATTACTCCAAACTTTTACAGAATAAAGATATAGATGATTAAATTTTAATGAAAAATTTGCATGAATTAGCATTAAGATTAGATATCAATTTTCGATTTTTTCAAAATTCAAATCAGATTATAGATTAGCACAGCAACCTATAGCGTCTCAATTTCAAATCAACTTAAACTCTTATAGTCTAAAGATAATCATGAGATTAGACTACTGTCTGACTTTCATGGATTTTTATTACGATTTGATGCCCATTTAAATTCACACAAAAATAAGATGAAACCAAAGAATTACTTAAAAAGCAAACCTAATGGTATCCTAAAATCAAATAAAAACTTTCAGTAGATATATAATAGATTATAAATTTTTATTGAAATTTCAAAACTTAAAAATTAAATCTCCTCCATAAAATTGGTTTTTAAATAGAAAAGATCAATTTGTTTCCTAGGCATTAAAACCCGTTTATTAAAATAAATTGTAAAACCTTATCAAATCTTTGCAAAATTAATTGAAAATATTTCTCTAACATTCCAGTAACCAAAGTTACTGGTTTGTAAGAAAACAATTTGAAAATATATTAATTTAATAAGAAAAAGAATTATGGCACGTAAAACGGGGAAGTGATTAGAAAACAGTAAAAACCATATTTGTTTTAAAATATTTTTCAATAGAAACCTTCATTTATTATTAATATTTAATTCTGGAAAGTTTCATCAATTTTTAAAACCATTTGGTATTTATTAAAAATAGCCGAAATTTAAAATAATTAATAATCCGATTAAATAAACTCCAAAAAATATGAAATTTTTTGGGTGATCTAAAATCCTTGTAAAATTACTGGAACAAACTTTCACTAAATTGGGACATGATTTGATATACTTTTGGCTCCATTCATCAAGAAATAACCATTTTCGAGGTTATTCTTTGAAAAATAGAATGAAAAATAAAACGGCCGAACTGCAGTTGGAAATTAAGTTTCCAGTAGTTTTATATTTTATATAAAACTCAGAAAATATCAGTTTTTAAAAAGAACCATGTTTTCAAACACTTGCTTTCATAATCTAATTTAAATCCATATTGAATAAAAACAAAAGAAAACCATTTTTAAATGGAGGAAAATCAATTTTTGGATCAAATTTTGGATTTTGAAAACTCATAATCTATATTATAACATACTGGAATTTCAAAGAAAAACTCGTTGATTTGATCCATTATAATTAAAACCCTAGCATGCTTTTTCTACTTCACAAAGATGAGGAATCCTTACCGTTGATCGCGATCCTTGTCTCTAGGGTTGGTGATTCAAGATATACGCTTTGTCCAACCCTTTTATACGCTAAAAAGGGATCGAAAGAACACTCCAATAATCCTTGATTGTGTGATGCCTTGGAGAAGAAGAATGAATTCAAGAATTCCTTTTGTGAAGAACACTTGAGAGAGAGATCACACTTAAAGAGAGAAGAGGTTTTTTTTTTTTTCTTGTGAGGATAAAGAAAAAGGACGAATTTGGATTTTTTCCAATCTTTCTAGGATTGTTTGCTTTGATTTTTATACAAAAAAGCTAGGGTTAAGAGAGAAATAATAATTTCCAATGTGAGAGCTCCCTTTTTGGCTTGTTTCCAATTTTCCCCTCTTGCTTTCTTTCTTTCTTGTTTCCAAATTGGCTTTGATTCCAATCTTAATTTCTTGTCAATCAAGACATGTTACTCTCATTCCACATTGCTTCTTTGGAAGAAAACCTTTTTAAGCAATCATTCCTCTTTTCCTTCTTTCCTTCTTTTTATTTTTTATTCTTTTTATTTTTCTTTTAACAAATATGATGTCACCATTGTGACATCATCAAGGTTGGGTGCTCAACTCATGTGGGTCAACCATATGGGCCGCCTACCATGGTGGTTGACTCATATGGGTGAACCCACATGAGCTCCATCTTTGCGGGCTTTAGCCCAATGGCCATTTCATACGGGTTTCAGGTTTTTCCGTAAAAAATCAATAAAATCTTTCTAAATTCAACATTCTATATATGGACCCAACCCATTTGACATTTATGGTTCATCCCTTACACATGATCGGACCATTTTTTGGAAAATAACTTTTCGGACCAAAATGCCCCTATTTGACCGTTGGACATCCAAACGCGACCAAAATACCCTCAGATTGATTTACCCCTAAAGGAAAAAATTAAAAATGGAAAGTATTTGTGGTCAAACTTCAAAAATATAAACTTTTAAAATTGGGTCCTTTCGGTGAGCAATATTTGTGGACCCCGATCCGAGAGAGGCGGGGGGACGTGCCCCCACGCGAGTCTCGGGATCATCCACGTGAAGGAGAGCTCCGCCAAGGAACTCTCGAAAGAGTGCCCCTCACAGCATGAGCGGCGATGTAAAGTGAGATACCTCTCGATTCGGGGACTAGCCCGGATCCGAGACACACCTTAAACGAAGAAAGAGTCGCCATCCAGGGAAGTAGGCCCTGGATTCCATGCTGTGCTCTGTCGAAACAGATAACCAGAGATATAAAAGATCCGTGCCTGATGACGAATGGGGAAGGGGTTAGGCGCCCCCAACTCGCCCAAGTGCGAGCACCTGGTCTCTTATGCCATTTATTATTAACTTTGAAGAGTTTTGGGCAAAAATCATGCGAAATGGGAACGAATATCCCTGAGATAACGTCTAGCTAATCATGCATGTCTCGGAGATGAACAAGAAGCACACACAAAAAGGACATGAAAGTCATGACACCTAAGAATAGCTAGATTATGAGTGTCATGCGTAATTGGTGTCTATGTTCTGGTGGACAAACACATGCGTGCTACAGCTAAAAGTATAGGATCTGTACAGGAAAGTAAGAAAACACAGCATACAATATGACAAATTCTAGACTCTAATGCGATAATTGACTCGGACCAAGATGGCCATCCACCTTAGCTGCACTACGTATCCCGGCCTCGGGAAGAATCAGAGCCAACGTAGTTCGGCGACCTATGCTAAACTACAATGCCTAACCTTCTAGGACCGCTATCCTAGACTCGATCAACTAGACCTGACTAGTTTTTAAAGCTTCTTGCGCCATTACTTAAGTTCAAGTGAATGGTAATTTTTAGGACTCCCTATATGCCCTAACTAATGCAAGTGGACCCTACACCCTATGTGCGACTAGGCTGTGCGTCCTAAGGAAAACCATGGGCTATCTAAGTGCATTCTAATCTAGTCATCGGCTCGACTAAGTGTCTAACCGACCACGAACTGAGGCCTCCTAACTCTAGGGACACTCACACGACCAGGCATGACAAATCCACAAGATCAGGACAGACTTCTAATTCTAAGACACCCCAAACGCCTAGGACAGACTCCTAACTCTATGGGAAGATCTTTTGAAAATTGTTTGCAAGGTTATTTTGAAGAATTTTTGTATTTTGGGAAGATTTGAAAGCTTATGGAAGTTTTTGAAATTTGTGAAAGTTGTGAAGTTGTGAAGTTGCGAAAATTGTGGAAATTGTGGAAATTGTGGAAATTGTGGAAATTGTGACTGAACTCAGGATGCCAGCTGCACGCCTGAGCTGCCTACGTACCCCTCAGCTAGGGATCAAGCTATCCGTAGTTCGGACCAGATTTTCCTAACTACACCCTAATGACTCGAGATTTTTTTTAGAGTTTTGATGTTTTGAAGTGTTTTTAATTTTTGACACAAGAGGACGGAATCCTATCATCATAAGGGTAGGGTAGACTCCTGATATCCCGCAAAGGTCGGACAGCATCCTATGCTTTGCGGGGGAATGAACAGAATAACAACTCTGTAAGGGTTGGACAGCGTCCTATACCTTGCAGGAGCGAATAGAAAAATACCAGATTTGATGAGAAGTTGGATAGAATCCCAACCCCTATGATGATAGGACTGACTCTTGAGACAGAAAGACTGACACCTAGTGCACAACCCTAAGAGGGGAGTGCTAATGAGACTAGGTTAGTCTCCTAAAAGGAAAGGAGATAAGAAGTGGTGTTAATGAGACTAGGCAAGTCTCCTAAAAGAGAGGGTAAGTAGGGCCGATGAGACAAAGCCTGTCTCCAAAAGGGGTTTGATTTTTCTGAGACACAGATTGTCTCCTAAAAGAGGGCTCTGGATAACTCTTTCATCGCCTTTGCAATGAAAATGAGAAATTCTAAAGGTTTCTAAAGACTATGCAAGTCTATAGAAAGAGAAGAAAAAAGAGGGGGGTACTACCCCGACCGGGTAAATCCCTCTAAAGAATGGCTTGGGCTATCGCCTTCATCGCCTTTGCGAAGAAAGATATAGTGAGGGCAACTACCAGTCCAAGTTAAGTTTCAATGAATAACATCAGCTAACCAACCACATGAAAGACAGGTGATCTATGTATCCTAATGATTGGGATGGGAATATGGACAAATATTTGAATGAATCAAGTACAAGAAGCAAGTACTTGAGTCACTGCACTGATAATGACGCACCCGCATACACACTATGCTCATCCACTTTTAGTCATTCTGAATTTAAAGAAAATTATCATTCTTTTCAAACATTTGCTGAAAACAACATCAACTGAATTGGAAGAAGGCAAATCGTATTACAAAACAACTAACATTTAGACATGGGCAGCCATTTAATTAATTCAAAAAATAAAATAAAAATATATATCAGACAAATCCAATTGATGCTATATAATCATCATGACACTATTTCTCATAAAAGATAACGACAATTCAAGATCACAAACATTTGGACAAACAAAATCAAGACTCAAATCACGCTTTGGAATACGGTCAGTACTCATAACCAAATAGATGAGAAAATAACAAAATCAACCAAGAAAGAGACAAAATTCAGAGATAAAGATCAAACAGGGGAACTTATCTCTAAAAAATTTTGTAATTTCATTTTAATACAAGCAACCCAAATTGATGGCATTAAAGCAAATCACAGACTTAACATCATTAGGGTCCATTCGGTTGCCGAAAGGATTTTGATTTCGATTTCTCACATTCATAGCCCTTTTATGTTGCAATTTGAATTCGGATCGAATACTTGGATTTCCGGATGTGCCTTGTAAACAAGTGATCAGAAACCCACAGATCCAGCATTTTACTTCTTTGTCTTCCCTCAACAGGAGCTGGTGGATCTAATCACTTTGTGTTCACAACTCAATTCCAAACCCAAATACACCATAAACGTATCCAAATGGGCCTTCATAGTAAATACAATTTCTATTTAGATCATAATCTGGGAAGATTACTTGAGTTGATGAAATGTGGTTGGCAACGATTAGAGACGATGATCGAAACCTTGCAATTCTAATGCCTCAGATCTTAGCCATTGGTGAGAACGGACGAAGCTCCGGAGCCGAATGATCCCAAGGGTTTGCAGGTTGGAGATTCGGCACCGGCGAGAAGAGGCCGAAGAATATGATGGATCCCTCTTACTCTCTCTCTCTGTTTTGAAAAATGATTTTTGTAACTGGGTTTTGGGGGGTATAAGTGACGGCAAAGATGGGGTAAAGGTGAGATGGGGATAGAAGAAGGTGGTGGAGGTGGAAGATGGGAGGAGGGGAAGAGATGAGAGCGACGGTGGAGGTTCGGCCGAAATCCGGCAAGGCCGCCGGAGAGGGACTCCTTTTCTTACTTCTCTTTTTTTTGCTCTCTCTCTCTCTCTCTCTCTCTCTCTCTCTCTCTCTTTTTCTTTTTCTTTTGCGATAAATATCGCAAAATCAGAGATGGAGGTGCGGTGGTGGCTTAAAAAAAAAAGGGATGTGGGTGGAGGATCTAAGTGGAGGAGGTGGGCTGATGTGGGTTGTGGTGGCTTGATGTGGGTAGGTGGATGAGATGGAGGTGGTTACGGTGGTGGAGTTTTGGGTTTGGAGGTTTTTCTTTTTTTTAAAAAAAATAAGAAATGGTGGTGGTGCCGATGGTGGTGGAGGAGAAGAAATGGGGTGGTTGTGGTGGTGGCTGGTGGAGGCAAAGGGGGAGGCGCGGCCGGAGAGGGAGAGGTGGATCTTCTTCTTCTTCTTCTTCTTTTTTCTTTTCCTCTCCTCTGTTTTCTCGATTTTTATGGGTTTTGGGTGACAGAGGGGGTGGCGGTGGAGAAGCTTGATGGTGGAGCCGTAGAGGTGGCGGTTTGGGTGGGTTGTGGTGGAGGTTGTGGTAGGTTTCAATGGGGATGGAAATGGCAGAAGATGGGGGTGGTTGTTTTTTTTTTTTGAAAATGGGTTTTGGATTTGCAGACAAAATACAAAATGGTAGAGGTGGTGGTGGTGATGGGCGGTTTTAATGGGGGTTGGGGTAGGTTTTCGAGATGATGATGGGTGGCTATGAGGGTTTGATGGTGGTGGCAGCGGGGAGGTATGCCGGAGAAGATGGAGGAGGTGGGTTTTTCGAAAATGGGTTTTGGGTTTGGGAGGTGTGGTTTTTTTTTTTTTGTTAGGTGTTGAGAGGAGGGGAAGAAGAAGAAGGTGGGAGGGGATAGGCTTGCCGGAGAAGATGGTGCTGGTTGTTTTTTTTTTTTTAAATGGGTTTTTGCTGGCTGATGGTGGGTTTGGTTAGAATCGGTTTTGGGGAGGAGCCTAGGTGGTGGCTGTGGGTAGGGTAGAATCGGTTTTGGGGAAGAGGCTAGGTGGTGGCTGTGGGTAGGGTAAATCGGTTTTGGGGAAGAGGCTAGGTGGTGGCTGTGGGTTCTTCTCCCTCTCTCTTTTTTTTTTGGAATGAGGCCTCCTCCTTCATGCAAGAACTCTCTTTGTTTTATACATAGGGTTAAATCCTTAACTCTAATCCTAACCATCTATGTGGCATATTCCTTTCCTTGGGTGATCTCCACCCTTGATCTACTTCCTCCACAAACATTCCATTTTAGAAACCCTAAAACCCTAAAGTGTTCTAACTAATCTAGACCCTACACCTCATCTCTTTAATCCAATGGTCTATGTATGTGGCTTGTAGAGAAAGCCATACCCACTTTACAAAAACACCCAAAGGATGAGGTATTTTACCCTCCTGTCATTATCCCCCTCTTTTACAAAGAAGAGACATATTTCCCTCATTTCCTTTAATGGGCCACCCTCTTTAGCGTATTTTCTGCGTTAGGGGGGGGGGGCTATGCAAGAATGGGAGAAGAATGAATTATCATTTTTATTTTTATCTTCTTTTGTACATTTCTTCTAGGAGAATGATATCGGCACATCCATATTTTGATAATTACACTCCTCATTTGGGCCCATTTTCTCGAAATATTATTCAACTTGAGGACTTTTACTCGACTTTGGAACTTTAGCTCAACTTTTAGGGACCTCAGGGCTCGGTCAAAATGGGGTGTCTACAATATTAAACAGGATCATCTAGTATCCCCTGAAAATACCCAAAATGCCCTCAACACTTAGAATTTCCAAATTAAGCGAAACTCCTGAGAAATTCTAAATTTAGCAGGTTTTCCAAAAGTCAGGAAATCATTCATAATCTCTCAGACATATTTCGGAGATCAAAAGAATTACACAGGAAAATACCAAATTACCCCGAGGTGCTAGAATTTGGCGAGACTAGGGAAAACCCTGAGAAATTCTAAAAATAGCATATTTTCAAAAATTTATGAACAGACTCAAGATTTCTTAGACACAACTTAGGGACCAAATATGATATGTTTGGAAATGTCTAAAATACCCCCGAAGTGCAAGACTAAGAGAAAATCTTGAGAGATCTAAATTTAGCAGGTTTTTCAAATCTTACGAAATTACTCTTAATCCATCAGCCGTACCCTCGAGATGGTTTTGGACATATGAGAAATGATTGAAATATCGATAAGATGATGAAAATGTGGAAGCCCCATGAGTTTCTAAAAATAGCAGCTTTTTCAAAATTTGTAAACTCACTCAAGATTTCTCAAATATAACTCGGGAGTCAAATGAAACACATCGGGAATGACTAAAATACCCCTACAGTTCAAAATAAGCATAAATGAGGGAAACCCTGAAAATTCTAAAAATAGCAGGTTTTTTTATTTGCTTGGAAACTTGAACTTTCATCTTCTAGAGGCCAAAGGAACCCCCTAAAGACCTTCAGGATCGCGAATCAACTTCAAAACTCTCATAATGAAATGAAATCTACCATAAAATGCATGGATGCCTAATCTAATGCTGAATACGGATTCAAGACTCGATGATACTACCGAATCTTTTGCTTTTTAAAGCGTAGCAAAATGGGGGTGTCTACAGTTTCTTAAAAAAATCGACTATTTCGTGTTCTCTAAAAAAATTGGCGTGTGATCTTTCTATTAAAAATCCTTTCCGAATTCAAACTCTTTTGGAAAAAGGAGTTAGAATAAAAGAAAACATTTTACATTTAATCTAATGGAAAAAACAAAGAAATTATAGTGAACCTTTTTACCTATAAAGAGGATGTTGCTGCAAAGGAAATTTGCCAAACACCAAGCAATAAAAACTTCTAGATGAGCCTTTTATGTAAGCTCAGGGGAAAAAATAAATCACACTCTCCATGGTTAAAACTTTGAATGAGTTTCTTAATTTATTGGACAAAAGCAATGTGAAAATCAAATCCATAAAGTCCACCCTGCAATCATAACAAAGCACTAAAACATCTTTGAATGGAACAGCGAGACAATAAAGTTCATCTTTAATCTTGTGCTGTGGCACCTTTCATAGTAAAAGAGCAACCAGCCAAGGGTACAGCATGGTGAACCAATGTGAATGAGAAGAAAAATAAATTATTGTAAGAAAATAGTATAATATATGTATGAAATAATAAAGATGTGCAAATCTGTAATTTAGGATCCGAGAATACCTTATAACGAATTAACCTCACAACTTTAAATCAGAAATCAACAGTACTAGCAAGAATAAACTGTAAAGAAAAAGAGAAACTGTTAGACCACTTATTGAGTTGAGGCACGAAGAATATTCGTTGTCCTTAAGGCAAATCTCGCTCCCACTATGATGAATCAACGGTGCAGATGGGCGTCTCGGCGTATGCCTCCAGGATACAACAACTCTCACTCCAGGGGTGTGCACTCACGCAGCCCAGATACCGAAGAACTCGCTTATATTTGCCAAAAGCCTTGATCAAAAAAGTTGAGGAGAAATAGCAGAAAAGGCTGAGAGAAAACCAGAAAAGAAAGAGAGTATAAGAAGAATCCGTTAAGGATATCTTTTTGTTTTCTCTAAAACCGATTTTATAAAAAGGTAATCGACACGTTGGGGTGAAACGTCCCACTCTTTTAGTGCGTGAAAGACATTTCCCAAACGGTCATTAAATCACAATTAAGGAATCTCAAAAGGTAAAAAAGAGTTAAAACAAAATAAATAAACTCTTGACCGCTAAAAGAATAAAAAGGGAAAAATAAATAATAGAAAAAGCCCTAGTCCCACACGCGCGGCCGGCCGAGCCGAGCCGGGCCGGGCGGCGCGTGTGTGTGGTAACACCAAAAGCCCGCTGGACCCAAGTGGGTGATCCGTGCAGGTAGGATCCCCATGATCTCTTGCTTATTCACAAGGCTAAGAGAGTGAAAGTATATATATGGCCACTCTCACCCTCTCACACTTCCCATCTAGGACTAAAGTTTTCTCATGACTTTAGCTTTTTTGGAGGGAAGCTTAAAAGCATAAAGCAAGTCCCAAACATAGAATTACAAAAAACACCCCATTGTAAGTTTGAATTACAAAAAGACTTTTTCACATAAAAGTCAACAATCCCCCACTAATTCAAAATTACAAGAAATAAATAAATGTAAATAGATTTGATCAAGGCAAGATGTGTTATGCATCAGTAGAGGTGTCTTTTGGACTTGAACCTTTACTTAGTGTAGGTATATCGAGTTTATCAAGTACTCGGTGAATATACATCTTGAACCAAGTACTTTTAGTAATAAACTGAGACAACATATCACACACACAACACAGAAGGCATAAGCAAGTTCATAGGGTGTCGCACTTTTCGGCCATGTTCTATATCCTGCTTTCATGAGTGCTCTAGAGAATTTAGCCCAATTCTCATAGGAAGCGGCCACACTTCCACACTCATATAGGTGTATCTATCAGGAGTGCCCTGTAACTACGCACCCCACTGACAATCAGTTAGTCAGCTATAGATAACATTAAGAGTCCTACAACTCATCATCTTTTCGTTATAGGTTGCACCCACACCATAGGGATAGGCTTAGTGAACTTAATTCACATACAATTTGGTGCAAAACAAATCACTCAAATAACTTGTTTATCCCATTGAACCTACTTCTTGGGATCTTCAGTCTGTGGACCCCGATCCTGAGAGGACGAGTGCGACGAGGGACACGAGATCCCCCTGTAATCCTCAAAGATCTCCACATGTGAAGGAGAGCTCTACCAAGGAACTCTCAAAATAGGTGCCACTCTCACAGCATAGCATGAGTGGCAATACATAACGAATGAGATACATCCTGATCCAGAGCCAGGGCTCGAAACCAAGATATACCTGGAAATAACTCAGAGTCGTCATCCATGGATACGCCATGGAACCAAACAAATTCTCTGTCTGCAACGGATAACCAGAGATACAAAAGGTTTGTGCCTGATTACGAATGGAGAAGGTCCGAAGAGCACCCCCAATTCGTCCAAGTGCGAACACTTGGTCTCTTATGCCATTTATTATTAACCTCGAAGAGTTTTGAGCAAAAATCATGTGAAATGGGAACAAATATCCCCGAGTGGACGTCTAACTAATCATGCATGACTCAGGGATAAAATAATAAGCACACATAAAATAAAATAAAAGATGTGTCACCTAAACACAGTTAGGTTATGAGTGACATGCCTAACTGGTGTCTAAGTTTTGGTGGACGAACACATGCAAGCTACAGCTAAAGGTATAGGGTCTACACAAGAAAGTAAGAAAACATAGCAAAACACACGACATAACAAATCCTAAGACTCTAATGATTAAGCCCGAGTCCTCGGATGGTCTAATATTCATCCAAAGAAGCCTACGTATCCCTGCCTCCGCAAGAATCAGAGCAACGTAGTTCTTCGCGCCTATTCTAAGCTATGATGCCTAAGACACCTAGACCTCTATCCTAGACTAGATCTAAAAGACCTGACTAGTTATTAAAGCTTCTTGAATTGTAGATTTTAGGACACCCTATATGCCCTAACTAAATGCAGGTTAGCCCTAAGCTAATGCAAGTGGTTCCTACAACCTATGTGTAATTAGGCGGCGTTTCCTAAGAAAAATAAAGGGTTGACTAACGCATCCTATTCTAGTCATCAATCGGCAATGTGGATCGCCAACTGACCGGACGGAGGCGTTCCTATAACTCTAGGACAAACCCCTAACTCTAAAACAAGCACACAACAAATCAAAGACTAAACCCTAACTCTAAA
Source organism: Tasmannia lanceolata (assembly GCF_043159265.1). Taxonomy (NCBI): domain Eukaryota; kingdom Viridiplantae; phylum Streptophyta; class Magnoliopsida; order Canellales; family Winteraceae; genus Tasmannia; species Tasmannia lanceolata. The sequence continues at coordinate 46,512,119 of NW_027518714.1, read as the reverse complement.
ACGCTCTATCTAGGACAAAATCCTAACTCTAGAGGAAGAGCTTTTTGAAATCAAGGTTTTATTTATTCAAAAAGGGGTAAAAAATGCTAGTTACAAAAGTTTGGCTGGACTTAGGATATGGATCCCAAGTTGCACTACGTACCTCGTGAAAGAGGATCAAGCCAACGTAGTTCGAAACGAACTCTCATATTACTACTAAAAATTAACACTCCAAATGATTTTGAACTTTCCAGTTTTCAAATGTTTTTGGATTTTAAGATATTTTGAATGTTTCAAGTGTTTTTTGGATTTTTAGAATGTTTTCACCCTTTTGGTCAAAGACCTAAGGGAATACACAAAGCAACACCCTAGGGCTAATAGGGGAAACCCCTAAACCAGGTAAGCTAGTGCCAAAGACAACGAAATGATCTTAACACTACCAAAGGGACGAATGAGTCAAAGACTCTCTAATAATGCCATCACAAAGATAGATGAGTCAAAGACTCTCTAATAACACCTCTTAAAAACAAATGAGTCAAGGACTCTCTAATAAAACTGCTAAAAGACAAATGAGCCAAAAGACTCTCTAATAACACCACCTAAATGACGAGTGAGTCAAAGACTCTCTAATAACACTACCAAGAAGACGAGTGAGTCAAAGACTCTCTAATGATACCACCCAAAGGATGAATGAGTCAAAGACTCTCTAATACTGCTACTAAAAAGATAAACGAGTCAACGACTCTCTGATAGGGACCAATGAAAAAGACAAATGAGTCAAAGACTCTCTAATAAGGACAAATGAGTCAAAGACTCTCTAATAATTCTACCAAAAGGGGAGTGCTAACGAGACTAACTAAGTCTCCTAAGAAAGGCTCCAAGTACCCCTATCATCACCCTAACAATGATTAAAGACATAGGCAACTAACAGACCAAGTTGGTCTCCAACTAGCAAGGGTACAAGTTGGGATACAACTTGGAGAAGAACTCTATAAATGAGGCAAAGCATGCCTCCTATGGGTACACTATCTATCAAGATCAAGGTAACCTCTCTGAGGGTAGGCTCTAAATGAGGCTTGTCTCCAAAGGAGCATGGCCCAATGAGACATAGCATGTCTCCTAGTAGGGGTCTAATTTCTACCGGCGTCCAAAAGACTAGTAAAGTCTACTATACAAAGGAGGGGAGCTCTACTCGGACTGAGCAAGTCCCCTAAGGATGGGCTTGGGCTAACGCCTTCATCGCCCTTGCGATGGAAGGAACTACTATCTAAGGTTCAATGTCTAAAAGACTAGGAGAGTCTTCTAAAAGAAAAAATACTACACCAAAATTTATGAAAATCGAAAACCATACTGATAAGACATTCGTATTCTTCAACAGACCAAACTTATCTAAGACTTAATCATACCAGGTTAGTAATGCAACACAAACAACAAAAACCTATCGCCACAACATATGACCACTGATTTGCTTAAAGATAATAGGTAAAGATTATGTTGAAAAGAATCATAGACTTCATTTATTGACCTTTACCTGTCCATTCAACTAACCAAGGAATTTTGCAATTCAGATAACATAAACCTCATTTGAATAGTCTATGTAGCTTATGACAAAGTAAACAATCGAACAGATAATGCCTTGTATGTGCTTGAACAAAACAATGACAGGCTGCTATCATCGAAAGTGAAGTGAGGGCTGTTAATATTAAAATAAAGAGAGCTGCTATACATCTAAAAAAAATTAACACAATTATGAAGTGTGAAAACATATGAGACAGCAGCCTTGCACCTATCGCCAGTTTACAAAACATAAATATGAGGTGTGAAACACATGGGACAGCAGTTATACACCTATAACTGATTTACACAATATAAATGTGAGGTGTGAAACACATGGGACAGCAGTTATACACCTATAACTGATTTACAAAATATAAATGTGAGGTGTGAAACACATGGGACAGCAGTTATACACCTATAACTGATTTACAAAATATAAATGTGAGGTGTGAAACAGATGGGACAGCAGTTATACAACTATAACTGATTTGCAAAATATAAATGTGAAACCAACTTATTATACTAGTATATGTTCCAATAAGCACAGTAGAAGAAATTGTCAACCAATATATTTCATCCGCATCAATTCCAAATCTCTAAAATTAGGAATTACAAACTTATGAGCCCATAAACCTGAGATGGAATGGTATTCTCCCGAAGTTTTTGTGAAAAGAAACTAATGAAGAACTGATACCCATTATGACCATTCTGTTAAAAGGCATAATAACTTCCTTCCCATGAAAATATGCAAACACCATGAAAGCTTCTAATGAGCTGAAATTCACGAGACACGTATTTAAGAACTTTATCACTCACACCCACACACACACATCCGTACACCAAACACACACACACACATATTCAAGCACACATCTGAACAAAATTAAATCAATCACTTTTAGAAATCCAGGATTTAAAACATGAAAGACGCAATGGACCGAACAGCTCTACTCTTCTTTTAATTTTTTACTATCCCAAACATCCTAACCATTACTCAATGCAGCATACATGCTCACAGCCATCACATGTACAATTCAGTAGAGAAGCTGAGCTTATGCGATCCTGACATAAATATGATTAATGGAAGGATTTCCTTGCATTAAAAGGGATTGGCACACCAACACAAAAACAGAATTCCCACAAGAATACTTTCAAACAGCAGGCATGCTGTTGAACTGATACATTTAATAGCTCCAAGACCTTAGAATCTCACATATTCACACAGGAAATTATGAATAGAAAATTTGTATTAACCATGATTTACATGCACTACTCTGTATTTCCAAATATATAGACATAGGCAGACTTAACAGAGGAGTCAAAGACCTTTCCAAATAATCTTGATCTTTTACACAGGGACTACCAAACATAATAAAACTGAAGCAAGGTACCTAACCCTACTTCCATATTGCTCAAGCATACATACTAAATACACACATTATAGAAAAGACATTGCATAAAACATACTCAATGAGCTTCACCTGAAAGATAAATTCCAAGACATGGTCTAAAACAAACACCAAAGGCTCGAACAACCTCCTACACCTAGCTGACTAGATAATTCAAAACGGTATTATTGCATTTTTTAAACAAAGACTAGCAGCAAGCTGATTATTAAAATCTGATAGGATTATGTTACCAAAGACTAGTATAGCCTCAAGAAGTCATGTCACAACAATGGATATGCGAAACTTATGCTTTCTTAGATGCAAAAATAAAAAACCACCGGCGTCACAACAAATGAATTCGTGAATCATTATTTGAAGAAAATGAGCTAAAAACAGAAACTCCAAGCTCCTGAACATGAATAAATATTATTCCAAGTACCCAACAGGCATGAATTAAGATGAATAAACGAAAATTACCTGAACAGAGAATGATGACAACTCCCAAACCTCTTTTCTTCTTTGCGCTGATATGAAATCAGCTTTCAGATCCTTGGATTATAAACAGATTCAAGATGATATGCCTCTTTGCAACGATTTGAGCTCTCTCTTCTTCGCTCGGCACCTCAATTTCTTTGATTTTTTTTTGGATTTTTCTCAATCCAAAATCAACAAAACCCTCTTGAGAAAATGACAGAGAAATGGGAGACATTGGTTTGATTTCAAAATTAATGACAATGAGGAGATTGAAATAATCAAGAGGGGGGGTGAATTGATTTTAACACTAAATTAGCCCTTTTGAAAATTACCTATGAACCCTAATTGGAATTTGCTTCACTTAATTAAATATTTGGTTAGTGCAAATATAATTGAAAACAAAATGAAATGCCAAACCAAAAACAATAATGGAAATGCAAGAGTAAGAAATGACACACCGATATATAGTGGTTCGGCCAACGGCCTACTCCACTCTACTCAAGGTCGCACTTGAGGAATTCCACTATTGGAGACCTCCACGATGCCCGGCTCCGAGGCGGTTACAATTCCAAGGGATATTAAACAAGGATGCCCTTACACCTTTACAAAGACTCTCCTTCTCCGCCGAGTTCTAAGCGGTTGCTCTCTAGGGAATTAAAAACGGAATGCCCTAGCCACCTATACAAGATATGGAAGATTTGATAGCTTGGCTTCTTCTTGAAAGCTTGATGCCCTTTGTAGTTCCTTGATTGCTCTTCAACAAAGATTGCAAGTGATGGCTCTAAGTATCCCAACTCAATAAGTTTGCAAGTGCAAGGCAAGTTTGGGAAGAAAACAAAATATCAAGCACAAATAGATTGCAAGTTTTCTTTGATGCTCAAGGATGTTTTCAAATGATCAAGAGAGGGAAAATGAATCCTCTAGATATTGTATATATAGCCTCTCCAAAGAATATGACCGTTTGGGGGGTGTAGATATCAATTTTCACAAATTAATTCAAATCCCAACGGCTATATTTTGAGCTGTCGCAAGGTTCTCGGAGTTTCGAGAAATCTCGGAGTTCCGAGAAATATTCTCGGAGTTCCGAGAGAACGGACAGAAAATGGAATTTTTCTACTGGACCATTTCTCGGAGTTCCGAGAAAATTTCTCGGAGTTCCGAGAAAATGTCCAGACGCTACTGGACCTTTTCTCGGAGTTCCAAGAAGCCTAAAAATCTGCAGTTTTTTATTTTTATTGCTTGTTTGATTTTTAGCTTTTGGAACTCAACTCCTATGATTATTTTGGAATGTTTATGAGGGTCCCAACATGTTGGTCCACCACATAACCATTCACTAATCCATTTTAAGTTCTTAAGTGTTCTTTGAAAAACAATTTGAAAACACTTTGAAAACGTTTTGCCTTGACTTGAAAATCTAAAGAGAAGGGATGTACAATTATACCTATGAACCTTCAATTCCTCTTTAGCTTTGGTCTTCAATTGATCTTCCATCTTTGGATGCTTGCTTGAGTGATGATGTGAGCTCCACTTAGCTCCTTTGACTCTTGTTTGGTACATCTTCAAGCATGACCAAGTTGAGTGTTGGTTTCTTCAATGATCAGTCCTATCTTAAACACAACACTTCAAAGCAAATTGATTAGTATTCAAAAACACAATCAATTATGTTTAGAATCATCAAAACAATATTGGAGAATAGACCCTTGGGCTTACAATCTCCCCCTTTTTGATGATGACAAACAAAATTGATTATGAGGTGTGTGGAGTGACATAATAGGCAAGTGAATGCTGGAACTCCCCCTCAATATATGCACATAGATAAATGATACAAATTGTTAACATGTGGTGCATATGGTGAATTGAATAGATAATCAATTTAAAACCTTCTCCCCCTTTTGTCATCGACAGAAAAGGGTGTAAAAAAAATTTAGGAGTAGATAACTCCCCCTAAATTAATGCTTATGGTATAGAATTATATAGCCAAGTAATGTACATATACCTGTTCATGATCAAGATGTTGACAAATGTCAAATTGTTAGGTATTTGTAATTAAAGTGAAGATACCTCTCCAACTTAGAAAACTAAGAAGGCTAAGAGTATCAATTGAGTGATTTTTAAGATTAATATTTGACATCTCATTCATGCAGATACTACCAAAACAGAGATGATATGTATAAAGTACTATATAGATAAGCTGGTGAAAGGCACAAAGTATTTATTTGGCAATTTCTTTGACTTGATCCGCACTCCAAATGTTTAAGGCACTTCGGATATAACAAATTCTATCATCACTAAGGGGTTTTGTAAAGATATCCGCTAATTGATCTTCAGTGTTGATATATTTTAAGCAAATATCCCCTTTTTGTGAGTGATCTCTGATGAAGTGGTGCCTAATCTCAATGTGTTTTGTTCTTGAGTGTTGTATGGGGTTCTTTGTTAAGCTTATAGCACTAGTATTGTCACATTGGATGAAATATTTTCCATTTTGATTGCATAGTCCATCAGTGTGCTTTTCATCCATAGGACTTGAGCACAGCAGGCTCCAGCTGCCACATATTCTGCTTCTGTTGTGGACAGAGCTACTGAATTTTGCTTCTTGCTAAACCATGAAACAAGTGATTTACCCAAGAATTGGCAAGTCCCACTAGTGCTTTTCCTATCTACTCTACATCCAGCAAAGTCTGCATCTGAATATCCGATGAGAGTGAAGGAAGATGATCTTTCATACCACAGTCCTAAACTTTGGGTTCCTCTTAAGTACTTGAAGATCTTCTTAACTGCTGATATGTGAGATTCTTTAGGATCCGATTGAAATCGAGCACAGAGACAGACAGTAAACATAATGTCTGGTCTGCTGGGTGTCAAATAGAGCAAACTACCTATCATACCCCTATACAATTTCTGATCCACAGATTTGCCAAATTCATCTTTTTCTAGCTTAGCAGTAGTACTCATGGGAATTCTTGATGTCTTACTGCTATCCATGCCATACTTCTTTAATAACTCCTTTGTATATTTTTCTTGATTTAAAAATATTCCATTTTTGTATTGTTTAATTTGGAGTCCTAAGAAGTAGGTTAACTCTCTCATCATGCTCATTTCAAATTTATTTTTCATTAAGGTTGCAAATTCATCACACAATTTTTGATTAGTTGAGCCACAGATGGTATCATCCACATAGATTTGGACAAGGAGGATATCATGATTTTCTCTTTTGATAAACAAGGTTTTATCCACCTTTCCCATCTCGAATCCTTTTTCAACTAAGAAAGTGCAAAGCCTCTCATACCAAGCTCTAAGAGCTTGCTTTAATCCATATAAAGCTTTATCAAGCCTGAAGACATGATTTGGATGTTTGAAGTCTTCAAAACCTGGAGGTTGCTCAACATACACTTCCTCTTGGATATAGCCATTTAGGAAGGCACTTTTGACATCCATTTGATATAGTTTAAATCCTTTATGAGATGCATATGCCAAAAGTATCCTAATAGCCTCCATACGGGCAACAGGAGCAAATGTCTCATCATAATCTATCCCTTCCTCCTGATTGTACCATTGGGCTACAAGCCTAGCTTTATTCCTAGTAATAATTCCATTTTCATCCAATTTATTTCTATACACCCATCTCGTGCCAATGACTGGATGATCACTGGGTCTAGGCACTAGCCTCCACACTTTGTTCCTTTCGAATTGACTTAGCTCTTCTTGCATGGCCATCAACCAATATTCATCCTTTTCAGCTTCCTTGATGGATTTTGGTTCTAATTCGGATAGGAACACCAAATTGTTACTCACACTACGATAGTATGATCTAGTTCTTACTGGCAATGTGGCATCACCTAAAATTTGGGATTCAGGATGATCTACCAATGTTCTCCTATCCCTAGGCAATGAGTCATCATTTTCATTTTCTACTTCCTCACTAGGTAATGTATGACTTGTTGATGCATGAGGAGGAGCACTCAATTTTGGAAAAAGATGTTCAATGGGTTCATCCTCATCATGTGGCATTTCTTGTGGTGTTGGCTCTCTTTCATCAAATGTCACATGCATGGATTCTTCTACTACTAGGGTTCTCCTATTAAATACTCTATATGCCTTGCTATGAGAAGAATACCCTAAGAATATTCCATCATCCGATTTCCTATCAAATTTGTGTAGATTATCTTTGATGTTTAAAATAAAGCATTTACATCCAAACACTCTAAAATAGCTTATATTTGGTTTCAAGTTTTTCAAAAGCTCATAAGGTGTTTTCTTAGAAATTGGCCTTAAATATACCCTGTTTATAATATAGCAAGCGGTGCTAACCGCTTCCGCCCAAAAATATCTAGGGAGATCATTTTCATGCAACATAGTTCTAGCCATTTCTTGGAGAGTTCGATTCTTTCTTTCAACTACTCCATTTTGTTGAGGTGTTCTAGGTGCGGAAAAATTATGTTTTATGCCATGTTTATTACAATAAGTGTCAAAATGTACATTTTCAAATTCCGTTCCATGATCACTTCTAATGTGGGAGATGGCAATACCTTTTTCATTTTGAATTTGATTGCACAATGTAAGAAAGTTTTCATAAGTTTCATCTTTATGTCCTAGAAATATGACCCATGTGAATCGTGAGTAGTCATCCACAACTACAAACACGTACCTCTTTCCACCTAGGCTACTAGTCTTCATTGGTCCAAAAAGATCCATATGAAGTAGCTCCAAGGGGTAGGAAGTTGAAATCATATTTTTAGGTGCAAATGAGCTTTTCAATTGTTTTCCTAATTGACAAGTTCTACAAATGTGATCTTTGATGAATTTTAACTTAGGCAAACCTCTAACACTTTCTTTTGAGGAGAGGGTCGAAATGAGATCCATTCCGGCATGACCCAACCTCCTATGCCATAGCCAAGAATCCTCACTAATGGCATTAAGACAAGTCACATTTTGAAGTCTAAGATCATCTAGTCCAATTGTGTAAATGTTATTGTCTCTAGAACCTGTGAATTTTACTTCTCCATTTATCTTATTTTTAACAATGCATTTATCAGGATTGAAGACAACTTCAAAACCATTATCACATAGTTGACTAATGCTAATAAGATTATGGGACAAGCCATCAACAAAGAGTACATCATGTATGGGAGAGGTAGAGTTACCTATGGTGCCTTCACCTTTGACTTTTCCTTTCTTGTCATCTCCAAATGTAACTTCTCCACCATCCTTGAGTGATAGTGATGCGAATTGAGTGAGGTCTCCAGTCATGTGTCTAGAGCATCCACTATCAAGGTACCATGTGTTCCTCTTGTTATGGCTTTTAAGGCATACCTACATATGAATAGGCAAGTGAGATCCCTTAGGTACCCAAATCCTCATAATCTTGCTATGTTCAGTTGTTCTTACTTTAGAGTTCAATTTGATTTTATCTTGTTTAGCATGTAGGCAAGCAACCTTATAATAACCTTCTAGACCACAATAAAAACAAATCTTGGTACCACTAGAAGAAGCCTTTTCAAGTTTGTTTTTATAGTTAGATATGGTAGTATTCCATTTGTGTCCAAGTCCACTTTTATCACTTGACATTCTTTGAATATTAACAAGCTTATCCAATTTTAATGAACTATTTTCAAATTTTTCAAAGAGTTTCTTGAGTTCATCATATTCAAAAGATAGTTTACCGTTTTCATGCTTTAGTTTGTTATTTTCAACAGAAAGATTTTGTCGATTTTCATTCAAAGTCTTAATGGTAGCATTTAGCTCATGAATTTTTACTTTGCATTTTTCATTTTCATCATCTAAAAATTCATGATCCTTTTTTAACCAACCAAATTCTTTTGTCATGTTAGCAAGAGAATTTTCAAGTGATGCAATTTTATCAAATTGAATTTCAAGTTCATCATTTGCATTTTGTAAGGAATCTAGAACTTCTTTTAAGACAATAACATCATTTAAAGTGTTTACCTCATTTTTGTCGTTTGTTGAGGCCATGAAGCATACGTTCCTTGCTATCAAGCAATCTTCGCCATCATTTTGTTCGCCTTCGCTATCAATTTCCTCATCCCATGCGGCGGTCATTCCTTTATTGCCATCTCTTCTCTTGAAGCGGTTGTTTGAAGTTGGTTCATTGTTGAGTGAACAATCCGGGCGAATGTGTCCAAGCTTCTTGCAACCGTAACATCGTGGTTGAGAAGATCCATCACCGAGTTCTTCTTTCTTCTTGAATGGAGGGTTTGTCCTTCTATTTTTCATCCCTCTCATGTTCCTTTGCAAGAATTTGATCCTTCTTGTTAGGAGGGCAACTTCATCTTCCATGTCTTCTTTTGCATCTTCATTTTCACCTACATTACAAGCAAAAGCAATTCCTTTTCCTTTTTCGATTTTAGTTTCGATTTCGGGTGCTTTTGTTTTGAAAATCATTTCATGGGTGATCAAGGACCCTATTAGTTCATCTAGGTTCAATGTGTTCATGTCCTTGGCTTCGGTGATTGCGGAGGTTTTGGATTCCCAAGACAAAGGTAGGGACCTAAGGATTTTAGTCACTAAATCTCTATTGGAAAATTGTTTTCCAAGACCCCTTAATCCATTTACAAGATTGGTGAATCTAGTGTACATGTCGGCAATTGTTTCATCGGGTGTCATTTGAAAGAGTTCGTATTGCCGAAAAAGATGGTTCATTTTAGATTCTTTTACTTGATTAGTTCCCTCATGGGTGACTTCTAAAGTGTCCCAAATTTTCTTAGCCGAATTCAAATTTGATACTCTATTGAATTCTCCGGGAGATAGAGCACAAATAAGAGAATTCATGGCTTTGGCATTATAATTCGAAGCTTGTTGTTCGGCTTCGGTCCAATCATTTAAATTTCTTGTGGGTAAGATGTATTCATTATTAATTGCTCTCCACATTTGATAGTCTTGGGTTAAAAAGATTTTCATTTTGGTTTTCCAAAAACCATAGTTTGTTCCATCAAAATAGGGTGGCCTAGTGTTTGAATAACCTTCATGGTGTTGAGGGTAGTTTGCCATTTTAGAATCTTTTTTCTAAACCGGTTAGGGTTTTCTAAAAATTAGAGACGAGGCTCTGATACCAATTGAAATAATCAAGACGGGGTGAATTAATTTTAACACTAAATTAGCCCTTTTGAAAATTACCTATGAACCCTAATTGGAATTTGCTTCACTTAATTAAATATTTGGTTAGTGCAAATATAATTGAAAACAAAATGAAATGCCAAACCAAAAACAATAATGGAAATGCAAGAGTAAGAAATGACACACCGATATATAGTGGTTCGGCCAACGGCCTACTCCACTCTACTCAAGGTCGCACTTGAGGAATTCCACTATTGGAGACCTCCACGATGCCCGGCTCCGAGGCGGTTACAATTCCAAGGGATATTAAACAAGGATGCCCTTACACCTTTACAAAGACTCTCCTTCTCCGCCGAGTTCTAAGCGGTTGCTCTCTAGGGAATTAAAAACGGAATGCCCTAGCCACCTATACAAGATATGGAAGATTTGATAGCTTGGCTTCTTCTTGAAAGCTTGATGCCCTTTGTAGTTCCTTGATTGCTCTTCAACAAAGATTGCAAGTGATGGCTCTAAGTATCCCAATTCAATAAGTTTGCAAGTGCAAGGCAAGTTTGGGAAGAAAACAAAATATCAAGCACAAATAGATTGCAAGTTTTCTTTGATGCTCAAGGATGTTTTCAAATGATCAAGAGAGGGAAAATGAATCATCTAGATATTGTATATATAGCCTCTCCAAAGAATATGACCGTTTGGGGGGTGTAGATATCAATTTTCACAAATTAATTCAAATCCCAACGGCTATATTTTGAGCTGTCGCAAGGTTCTCGGAGTTCCGAGAACCATTCTCGGAGTTCCGAAAAATCTCGGAGTTCCGAGAAATATTCTCGGAGTTCCGAGAGAACGGCCAGAAAATGGAATTTTTCTACTGGACCATTTCTCGGAGTTCCGAGAAAATTTCTCGGAGTTCCGAGAAGCCTAAAAATCTGCAGTTTTTTATTTTTATTGCTTGTTTGATTTTTAGCTTTTGGAACTCAACTCCTATGATTATTTTGGAATGTTTATGAGGGTCCCAACATGTTGGTCCACCACATAACCATTCACTAATCCATTTTAAGTTCTTAAGTGTTCTTTGAAAAACAATTTGAAAACACTTTGAAAACGTTTTGCCTTGACTTGAAAATCTAAAGAGAAGGGATGTACAATTATACCTATGAACCTTCAATTCCTCTTTAGCTTTGGTCTTCAATTGATCTTCCATCTTTGGATGCTTGCTTGAGTGATGATGTGAGCTCCACTTAGCTCCTTTGACTCTTGTTTGGTACATCTTCAAGCATGACCAAGTTGAGTGTTGGTTTCTTCAATGATCAATCCTATCTTAAACACAACACTTCAAAGCAAATTGATTAGTATTCAAAAACACAATCAATTATGTTTAGAATCATCAAAACAAGATTGGAGAATAGACCCTTGGGCTTACAGAGATGATGGCTTGGGTAGTGGTGGAAGATTGGGTGAAATGGGGCTGTGAGAGTGGTTTAATGGAGGAGGGTTCGAAGGTGTGGATGGAGGTGGAAGAGAAGAAGAAAATGGGTCGTGGTGGTAGAGGTGACCGGCGGCTATGGGGTTGGAAGATGAAGAAGATAGTGGTGGAGGGTTTGAAGAGGGTGTGATAAATTGGGGGTTGGATTTAATGGGGTTTGGTCGGATTTAATGGAGGAAAAAGTGGGTTTGGGGTGAAGAAATTGACGAAAATGAAGTGGGTTTTGAGATTGAGGATGGGGCAAAAATAGGGGATAGGGTGGCTGTGGCAAAGGGGAGAGGAAAATGGTAGGTTTGAGAAGAGGGTTAAGGTATTTAGAAAAGGTGGATGAGAGGATTACCGGATTCTATGGTGGCTGGCCGGATTCCGACCGGAGTTGGGGTTGCAAGAGGTAACAAAGAAGATAATGAATATGGGGTCTGTTGGGGTGGAGAAGAATGAAATGGGTTTGGGTAATGGAGGATGGAGGAATTGCAGGTTTAATGGCAGAATAAGGGAGATGATGGTGTCGGATTTGAGGAAGAGGAAGAGGTGGATTGGGATTTTGATGGAAAATAGGTTTTGGTGGTGGGAGATTGCAGAAACGGAGATGGAAATGGGGTTTTGGTCGTTGGGTTTTAGTGGTAGGGGATGGTAGTGGCTGTGATGGCCTTGCCGGATTCCGGCAAACCCACCGGAGAAGATGGCGTGGCGGTTGGAAGAAAAGAAGAAGATGAAGATGAAGATGGTGAAGTAGAAGAGGATGGTGGCGCGGATTTGGCAGGAGCTCCGATGGGAGATGGAGCTGGAGAGGAGGGTAGTCGGAGGTAGGTAATGGAGGAGATTTTTCTCCTCTGCTATTTCTCTCCCTTTCTCTCTCTACCTTTTTTTTTGTAAATGAGTTTTTTTTTATATAAAAGGAAAAATGACATATTCAAACCCCCTCCTCCCTACCTGGACAGCCACCTATAGTGCATATTGCACATTTTTATACTGGCAGGGGGGATGCCTCGGGTAAGACAAACCCAAGCAAATTAAAAAAGTATTTGACCACCCCTCTCTCTCCATGGACAACCAACCCTAGTGAATTTCCAACAATTTTTATACTAAAAGGGGGTGGGGACCAAGTAATAGCAGAGGGGAAAAAATCTTTGCAAAAAATATCTTCTCTCTTTTGATCCCAACCCTTCAAATTACCTTTTCGTGCAAGGGTTGGGACCAAAGGAAGCCTAACCACCTAGGAAGCTTCCTAAGATACCTCCTAACTAATCCTAGTCCTAAGCATTTCACTAACTTAGCTTAGGGCCTAATGGTGACTTGGGGGGAGAAAAGCATCTTCACTATTTACGAAATTGCCCTGGTTCAGGGTAATACACCCCCTAATTATGTTACACACTAATCCGCATACCCTTGTATCTCCCTGGACAACCCATTACGGAAAATTTGAACTGGTTTTCTAGGTTCCTGCGCACCCCTGTTTCTGGCTGAATTGCCACCCTTATTCCTACACCACGCTTTGCTACAAACCTCGCTCGTTTGCTAGGCAAACCGCGACGGATTCGGACGAAAATTTACTGGGACCTAAATGAGACCCTAACCTATTCTAGGAACAAATTTGGGACATTAAAACACTAGTTTGATAGGGTTTCTACCCTAACGACTCTATTAGGGTTCGGTCAAAATGGGGTGTCTGCACAATCAGATAGACTGGGTTCCCATTATAGGTGATCTAAATAGTGGGCTTCAGCCCCATCCCCCTCGATGTGCTGATGACTAAATTTTTATTTAGTCCTTTTGTAAGACAATCTGATATATTATCAATTGATCTTACATAATCTATGGTTATCACTTCATTTTTCAACAATTGTCTTATGGAGTTATGCCTCCGACGAATGTGTCGGGATTTACCATTATAAACATTATTACCTGCTCTTCCTATAGCAGCTTGACAATCACAGTGGATTGCAATACCTGGTACTGGCTTATTCCAAAGTGGAATATCAGACAAAAGGTTTCTAAGCCATTCAGCTTCCTCACTTGCCTTCTCTAAAGCAATGAACTCAGACTCCATAGTGGATCTGGCTATACAAGTTTGCTTGGTAGATTTCAAAGAAACTGCTGCACTTCCTAGAGTGAAGACATATCCACTCCTAGATTTGGTCTCAAATCCAGATACCCAATTGGCATCGCTATATCCTTCTAGTACAACAGGATATTTAGTAAAATGCAAACCATAGTTTATGGTTCCTTTAAGATATTTCAATACTCTAATTAGTGCTTTCCAGTGATCACTACCAAGATTACTGGTATAGCTACTGGGTCTACCCACTGCATAGGCTATGTCTGGCCTAGTGCAGTTCATCAAATACATTAGACTCCCTATAACTCTAGAGTATTCAAGTGGATTTACTCCACTTCCTTTATTCTTACATAATCTTATACTAGAATCATATGGGGTAGCCACAGGTTTACAATCAAATTGATTAAACCTTCTAAGAATTTTTTCTACATAATGAGACTGAGTTAAAATTATTTCTTCTTAGTTTCTTTTTATTTTGATACCCAGGATTACATCTGCCTTTCCCAGATCTTTCATATCAAAATTATTTGATAAAAATTTCTTAGTGTCTTTTATTACACTTATGTCTGTTCCGATGATCAACATATCATCTACATACAGACAAACAATAACACCTCTGTCCCCACTAAATTTGCTGTATATACATTTATCTGATTCATTTATTATGAATCCATTTGATAGCATCACACTATCAAACTTCTCATGCAATTATTTTGGAGCTTGTTTCAAACCATATAGAGATTTTATAAGTTTACACACCTTTTGCTCTTGGCCTTGGATTACAAAGTCTTCAGGTTGATCCATATAAATCTCTTCATCTAATTCACCATTTAGAAATGCTGTTTTGACATCCATTTGATGGATTTCCTGGTTATAAATTACAAGTATGGCAATAAGGATTCTAATAGTGGTTATCCTGGTTACAGGTGAATAAGTGTCAAAGAAGTCTATTCCTTCTTTTTGCTTGAACTCTTTAGCTACTAGTCTAGCTTTGTACTTATCTATAGTTCCATCAGTTTTTAATTTCTTCCTAAAGATCCACTTGCAACCAATAGGTTTGCAATCAGGAGGCAGATATGTCAAGATCCATGTACCATTACTCAAAATAGATTCTATCTCACTCTTGACAGCTTCTTTCCAAAATGAAGAATCTGGAAGTGACATTGCCTCTTTATATGTCTTTGGATCTCCTTCTAGAAGATATGAAATAAACTCTGGACCAAAGTTTTTCTCTACTCTTGCCATTTTACTTCTTCTAAGCTATACTGATTCTTCAGACACATGATGATCTTTATCTATAGATTCAATGGGTCTTTTAAGTGTGTTCTCACTTAGACTAGTCTTATAAGGGAATATGGTTTCAAAGAATTCAGCATCTCTAGATTCTATTATAGTGTTAGGTTGCATATCAACATGATCTGATTTATAGATTAAGAATCTATAGGCACTACTGTTTTGTGCATATCCAATGAATGCACAATCAACAGTCTTAGGACCTAACTTAGTACTCTTAGGATCTGGAATCCTAACTTTAGCTAAGCACCCCCACACTTTAAGGTATTTAAAATGAGGTTTTCTATTCTTCCATAACCCGTAAGGAGTTTTGTCTGAATCTTTAAAAGGTATCTTGTTCAGAATATAACAAGTAGAGAGAAGAGCTTCTCCCCATAAATTTTGAGGTAATCCTGAACTTCCTAACATAGAGTTTACCATGTTCATTACAGTTTTATTTTTACGTTCAGCAACTCCATTTTGCTGTGGAGAGTAAGGTGCAGTTACTTGATGACTTATGCCATGAGTTTCACAAAATGCACTAAAATCATTAGAGGTGTACTCACCTCTATCAGATCTTAAGATTTTAATCTTCTTTTCTAACTGATTCTCTACTTCAGTTTTATATGTAATGAATTTATCAAATGATTCATTTTTGTGTCTAATAAGATTAACAGTACAATATCTAGAAAAATTATCTATGAAAGTAATAAAATACCTTTTACCTCCTCTAGTTAAAACATTGTTTAAGTCACATACATCACTGTGAATTAAACTAAGGAGTTCTGATTTTCTTTCTTGTACTTTGTGAAAAGGTTTCTTAGAGTACTTTGATTGCACACATACTTTACATTTATCTATTACTTGATCACTTTTAGGAATTAGACCTATGGTCATCATTTTCTTTAAAGATGCATAGTTAACATGACCTAGTCTACCATGCCATAAACAAGAAGAATCAATAATATAAGCAGAAGAAGATGAAGCTTTATTCATAAGATTCTCAGTTACATTCAGTTTGAATAAACCCTCACTAGAGTAACCATTTCCCACAAATTCACCACTCTTAATGATTACAAATTTATCAACCTCAAAAACTAGTTTGAAACCTTTCTTGATCAGAAGTGACCCAGACACCAGATTCTTTCTTATATCTGGTACATGAAGGACATCACAGAGCTTCAGAACTTTTTCAGATGTAAGCTTCAACAACACTGTTCCTTTACCCGCTACAACAGATGATGACGAGTTTCCCATGAAAAGCTGCTCTCCATCCCCTACAAGCTCGTAGGAAGAAAATACACTTCTGTCACTACAGATGTGTCTGGTGGCACCAGTGTCAACCCACCAGTCCGTCACGTTACTAACCAGGTTCACTTCAGATACTACGGCCGAAAGATATTGATCTTCAGCCATATTTGCCTGAGGTGCATTGTTTCCTTGAGGGTTTTTCTTCTTATCATTTTTCCGACAATTTTTAGCATAGTGACCTACTTTCCCACACACAAAGCAGTTACCCTTCTTCTTCTTGAAATCCTTATTATTTTTCTTAAAATTTTCTTTTCCTGATCCAGACCCAGGTTTAAAATAGGTTTTCTTTCCAGATGAAGATTCAGTGAGATTTGCCTTAGAGTTAAACTCATAGGCCTTAGATTTCTGTTTTCTGAAACAATTTTCCTCTTCAGTTCTTAGACAAACAAACAAGTCTTGAAGAGAAAAATCATTTCTGTCATGTAATAAGGTATCTTAGAATTTCTCCCAAGAAGGTGGTACTTTTTCTATAATTGCACGAATTTGTATCTGTTCTTCTATTTTGATCCCTTTGGCAAGTATATCAGAAACAATCAACTGGATCTCATTCACTTGATCCATAATAAATTTTCCATCTACCATCTGATATCGAAAATATTTTCCAATAAGATGTTTCTTAGAACCCGCTGCTTCTACTAGATATTTCTGCTCTAGAGTTTCCCATAACTCTTTGGCAGAATCAATTCTAAAAAACACATCAAATAACTGATTGCTAAGACAACTCAGAATATGTCCTTTGCAGAGATAGTTATCTCTTTTTCTTTTCTCAGTGAGATGAGTTCTGGCAGGTTCTTCCTCATTAGGTGATGGTTCAAGATCATTCAAGATATAGTCTAGGTTAAGAAATGTCAGAAAGAATCGCATCTTTTCTTGCCATCTATCGAAATCCAATCCGTCAAATTTTTCCGGTCTTTCGGTTTGGGAAGCCATGATGATTAATTTCCAATAATTGAAATCCCAAAATTACAGTTCACAGATCGTGAAAGATTTGCCTTAAGATTGTATGAAATAATAAAGATGTGCAAATCTGTAATTTAGGATCCGAGAATACCTTATAACGAATTAACCTCACAACTTTAAATCAGAAATCAACAGTACTAGCAAGAATAAACTGTAAAGAAAAAGAGAAATTGTTAGACCACTTATCGAGTTGAGGCACAAAGAATATTCGTTGTCCATAAGGCAAATCTCGCCCCCACTATGATGAATCAACGGTGCAAATGGGCGTCTCTGCGTATGCCTCCAGGATACAACAACTCTCGCTCCAGGGGTATGCACTCACGCAGCCCGGATGCCTAAGAACTCGCTTATATTTGCCAAAAGCCTTGATCAAAAAAGTTGAGGAGAAATAGCAGAAAAGGCTGAGAGAAAACCAAAAAAGAAAGAGCAGAAGAAGAATCTGTTAAAGATATCTTTCTGTTTTCTCTAAAACCGATTTTATAGAAAGGTAATTGACACGTTGGGGTGAAACGTCGCACTTTTTTAATGCGTGGAAGACGTTTCCCAAACGGTCATTAAATCACAATTAAGGAATCTCAAACGGTAAAAAAGAGTTAAAACAAAATAAATAAACTCTTGACCGTTAAAAGAATAAAAAGGAAAAAATAAATAATAGAAAAAGCCCTAGTCCCACACACGCGGCCGGGCGACGCGCGTAAGTGGTAACACCAAAGCCCGTTGGACCCAAGTGGGCGATCCGTGCGCATAGGATCCCCATGATCTCTTTATATTCACAAGGCTAAGAGAGTGAAAGTATATATATAGCCACTCTCACCCTCTCACACTTCCCATCTAGGACTAAAGTTTTCTCATGACTTTAGCCTTTTTGGAGGGAAGCTTAAAACCATAAAACAAGTCACAAACATAAAATTACAAAAAACACCCCATTGTAAGTTTGAATTACAAAAAGATTTTTTCACATAAAAGTTAACAATATACATAAGCACAAATACCAAATTCCCTGAAAGAATTCATAAGCATGATTGCAATCAGAAAGTAAAACATTTTAAAACATCTCAGATTAAAATTGCAATATTTTTTATTTTTTTGAATGGTACTAAAATTACTATAGCTATCACTGATATACGCAAAATCATAGAAGTCCAAAATAGATAAAAGTCACCAAAACATCTAGACATCCAAACTAAAATGAAGAAAAAATCAGAAAAATCCATCTGATAATCAAATGCACATTAAAAATTACTCACATTCACACAACATCTTCATTGAAAAGAAACATAAAGATCAGAATAAAATTCAGAAAAAACCCATATCACTTTTCACCATAATCCTATTCTCGGGTGAATCTAGACCAGATTGAAATAGATTAGGAACACCAAATCATCATATCAACAAACCCATTAAAAAAATGTTTCATTTCTCCCAAATAAATCAAAAAAGAAACATAAAAACCCAAATAAAATAAAATAAAAAACAGGAAAAACCGACCTGGTGGATTGGTGGGTACATGGAATTAGTGCAGACAGGACATTCGAGAAGCTCATGAACAGTGGTGGCCGGAGAAATCGCCAGAGGGATAAAGCTATTATGGGGCTTTGAGAATGGACGGTGATGATGATGGATATCTCTATCTTCATCCTCAATCCCATCCGTTGATGAAATGCATTCAATGTTATCCAATTCCATTTTCATAAAAACCCCAATCACAGTAGATATGGAGGCGTGCAATAAATCTACCAAATGCAAAGGATAAAATCGAGATCGTAGAACCCTTTCAGGTTAGTTTCTCGTCTCGCGAGAAATTGAGATTTGATAAATATCGTTAAAATAGTAGCGTCTAGCGTGCATCTCCCAAAGCCAAATTACTGTTCTATCCCTATCACGGAGGTGGGCCAATTAAGGTTTAGGTGGCAATATTGCACCCATCGTGAAATCCTAACCGTTCAATCAATGGACTCTTGCTCATTGAAAGTGAACCGTTAACTTATTTTTTTAAGTTAGCCAAAAGGGATTTGCTAGGGACTGAAGAAGTACTTACTTTGGTTTACTATGAGAGAGCCTCACTTTAGATGCAGAATCATTAGTTGGGCCCAAATTAAATAGACCATGGCCTAAAAACTCACTGAAAGGCCACATTATTTGATGATCTAATCCATTCATTTGTTGGGCCCAACTTAAATAGGCCATGCCCTAAAAATCATCTTCACAGGGTGATCATAATCACATGATTTGTAATATGCACCGTGACCATCTTTTTTATGGATTGGAGGATTAGGATCATATAATTTAGATGATTTTTAGAGCATGGCCTATTTTAAGTGGGGCCCAACAAATAAACGGTGTGGATCATCCTATAACATCAACCCTATTTAAGTTTCTTTGTGTACTTGACTCACACAATTAAAAGCTTGTAAATGAATGATTAAGATCGTTGGATCGAGTCCAAATTCCAAAACATTGACAAAGACGTATGCATTGTTCTTCTATCATGAAGTTGAGAATAGAAGAGTTTTGATGAAGTTTAGAAGGTTGGGTGTCATTTTCGTGTTTTTATGGGGATAATAGGATTTCAGTAAAATGAATTGATTTATTGATCCCTGGCTATCAGATTTTTCATTTTATGTTCTTCAGTTTCTTCTATATTCATCGCATATAGCTAGACAATCTTTTTATTATGAATCATTATTTTCAAGAAAGATTCCATATTTTTACCTATGATATCATCTGAATGGATTGGGTTACGAAGAATATGTTTGTTCTAACGTGGGGATTTTTGCTTGCCCTTTTCTTTTGGTCTTAATTCTTAAATGGGCTTTTAACATTACTGATTTCTCATATTATAGTATTGGAATTTTGGGTTACTGTTATGTTTCCTTTGTCTGATAAATACATGGTGGTGAATGTAATTTTAGATGTAAAAGAATCAAAAGAAAATTAAAGTTGTCTATAAAACAGAACTGTATATCCTATTTAAAGATGAAAAACATAAGTGGCTAATGGTACGCAAAAGCAAGCTCCGTCTAGTGATTCTTGTGGAGTAAATGGTCGAAAAAAGAGAGAGAGAGAAAGAATGCAAATTGCAAGCTTCTACCCATAGTATGTTTCTATGTACAACCACATAACAAATGAACAGAAAAGAAAGAACACAAATTCCAAGCTTCTAACCATACTTACTGCATAATTTTCTTCTTCTTTCTCTCTAATATCTTTACATGATAGAATTCCATGTGAGATGATTTTTGGGTTTTCTTTTATACTATTGTCCCAAGATGTTTGTTATATTTTTTTGTATTTGATTTTCTAGGAACACTTACAAATTGGTTTTCTTTGAAGTAGCCGTCTAAATAATCTCTCTCTCTCTCTCAATTGAAATTCTAGGGGCTAAATTTGTTTCGTGATTGAAAGGAGCCTCTTACAAAAGAAATCTTCCATGGTGTTAGGTGTAAAATTGGTAACAGGTTATGGTAGGGCCGGAAGGGCTGATCTGGCAAGCCACAGCTGAAGGGCTAATGGAGTCCTGCGCTGCACAAGGGCACAGACAAGGATACAAAGGGTCAGAAGACCAACCTGGAGTGGTGCTCCGGACGGGCGCTTCGACACTCAAGTCAGTATGAGCAGGAGTGCAAAGCAATGTCAGAGCAAAAAGCTTAGGGTTTTGATCTCAGATCCCTTACCTTAGCACAAATGAGGGCTATTTATAGTGATCCTGAGCCACCTGTCCAGGACAGGTGGTAGCCCCTGTATGGACCAGGTTTCATACCTAGGAGGGGCAGGTGGAAGTCCCCGATTGGTCCAGGTGTCATACCTAGCAGGGACAGGTGTTGGCTTTGCAGTGGTCCCTGTAAGGGCCACGTGTCAACAGCCGATTGGTTGCAGATTTTGGACCCCATCAGTTGCCCCCTAGTTCTCCGAGTCGTGACAGTGGCTAGGGGAAGCAAAAAGAGGGTTAAAACAGCATCCGGCCGGCCTTAAGGCCTCTGGGCAGCTGGGGCCGGCCTCAGACTGGGCCAGAAGAAACCGCGGCCGGACAGGGGCCTCCGGGCGGCCTGGTCAAGCCTTGAAGCTTGGCCTGAAGGAGCACGGCCGGACAGGAGCCTCTGGGCTATCCAGTCCGGCCAAAATTTGGACCAAAAGTCTGGCCGGCCAAACCTCCTGGGCGTCATGGCCGGGCAGATCTCCTGGGCGCCACGGCTAGGCCGGGCAGATCATTTGTCGCCTAGCGATTGCGTCATATCCTGTCCGGCTTAGGCTGTGGACGGCCAGGCTGGGCAGGTCTTTTGGCGTCTAGTGATTGCGCCATATCCTGTCCGGCTTAGGCTGTGGACGGCCAGGCCGGGCAGGTCTTTTGGCGTCTAGCGATTGCGCCATATCCTGTCCGGCTTAGGCTGTGGACGGCCAGGCCGGGCAGGTCTTTTGTCGCCTAGCGATTGCGCCATATCCTGTCCGGCTTAGGCTATGGACGGCCAGGCCGGGCAGGTCTTTTGGCGTCTAGTGATTGCGCCATATCCTGTCCGGCTTGGGCTGTGGACGGCCAGGCCGGGCAGGTCTTTTGTCGCCTAGTGACTGCGCCATATCCTGTCCGGCTTAGGCTGTGGACGGCCAGGCCGGGCAGGTCTTTTGTCGTCTAGCGATTCTGCCATATCCTGTCCGGCTTGGGCTGTGGACGGCCAGGCCGGGCAGGTCTTTTGTCGCCTAGCGATTACGCCATATCCTATCCGGCTTAGGCTGTGGACGGCCAGGCCGGGCAGGTCTTTTGGCGTCTAGCGATTGCGCCATATCCTGTCCGGCTTGGGCTGTGGAAAGCCAGGCCGGGCAGGTCTTTTGTCGCCTAGCGATTGCGCCATATCCTGTCCGGCTTAGGCTGCGGACGGCCAGGCCGGGCAGGTCTTTTGGCGTCTACCGATTGCGCCATATCCTGTCCGGCTTGGGCTGTGGACGGCCAGGCCGGGCAGGTCTTTTGTAGCCTAGCGATTGCGCCATATCCTGTCCGGCTTAGGCTGTGGACGGCCAGGCCGGGCAGGTCTTTTGTCGTCTAGCGATTGCGCCATATCCTGTCCGGCTTAGGCTGTGGACGGCCAGGCCGGGCAGATCTTTTGTCGCCTAGCGATTGCGCCATATCCTGTCCGGCTTAGGCTGTGGACGGCCAGGCCGGGCAGGTCTTTTGTCGCCTAGCGATTGCGCCATATCCTGTCCGGCTTGGGCTGTGGACGGCCAGGCCGGGCAGGTCTTTTGTCGTCTAGCGATTGCGCCATATCCTGTCCGGCTTAGGCTGTGGACGGCCAGGCCGGGCAGGTCTTTTGTCGTCTAGCGATTGCGCCATATCTTCTCCGGCTTAGGCTGTGGACGGCCAGGCCGGGCAGGTCTTTTGGCGCCTAATCACTTTGGAACTTGTGCCTCGCATTTAATGTGGACGGCGCATTTAATGCGGTAGGTGACGTGGCGCACTCCGGCTGGTGGGAGAAGGGCGGGATTTTTCCCGCTCTTCCCAACCTATATATACCGGAGTTTTACTCCTCATTTTTCACTTTTCACATTTTACTCTCCTCCTCTTCTGCTCGGCTATTCAAATTTCTGCCCGCTTCGGATCAGTGAGCCCGGAGATCTTCGGTCAACATTTCAGTTCGGTAATTTCTTTTAGCTTTTCTTTTCTCCTCTTTTAATGTCTAGCACTAGTTCGGAGTCGGACTCAGGCTCAGAGGAGCCCGGTTCGACCAGTAGTACGGGGTCCGGGGCGTCGGAGAGGACGAGGCCGGCCTCTCCTATGGAGGCCGGTGTTGAGGACGAAGAGATAATAATTGTAGACGAGGAGAGCGGGGAGGAAGTGATTGTGGACTTAGACACAATCCCAGTCTATGGGGACGGACCGCACCGGGTAGAAACCAGCGGCGACGAAGAAGACGTTGAGGCGGTAGTTCCTCGCTCGCCGCGCGCGCCCGTCGAGGTGATAGCGTAGGCACGGATGGAGGCCAATCCGCAGTACAACATCGGGGCCCTGCGCGAGGTGAACCGTCTGGGGCCGGGCAAACTTCAGGCCGTCAGGGACAAATATTGTATCCCTGATCGGTACACTTTGAGGATGCCCGTTGAAGGGGACCGGGCCAGCAACGATAGTGCAGATCTCTGCCTATACGAAGAAGCCTTCCGGGCCGGGCTCAGGCTTCCCTTGCATCCATTTTTTGTCGATGTGCTGAGGTACTACGGGCTGGCGGTTACACAGGTCGTGCCAAACTCTTGGAGGACGCTGGTCGGCTTCCTTTATCTTTTGGGAGTTCGTCTCCGTAGGAACCCCACCATGCCCGTCTTCAGGATGTGTGCGCACTTGAAGAGGCACAAGGACGGCGGCTGGATCTACATCAGCCAACGGCCCGAAGTGAAAATGATCACTGGCATACCTACTTCCATTCACACATGGAAGAACAGGTTTTTCTACGCTAGGGACACCGAGCCGGGCTCCCACTGGCTGTTCTCGTTGGAATGGAGAACGCCGGATACCCAGAACCTTAGTCAGAAACCAGCCCTTGAGGGTGACGACCACATGACCTTCGCTCTGATCAAAGAAGAGCTGAAGCGTGGTCAAATAAATTGCTCGGAGTTCTCTGGGGAGGCCGTCTTGGTAGCGCTCGGGATCAGTCATGCGACGCCGGCACGTACGTAGACTCTTTAGGCCAGCTTTTATTTTTTGAACTGTTCCTTTTTCTTTTCTTTTTTTTATAGTTCTAACTGTGTTCTGTTCTCGCGTTCAGAAATGGTGAAGCAGATGTCCATGCTGGACAAGATCAGGCAGACCTCCCAAGCGTCCCCAACGCAGGAGCAGCCCCAAACCAAGGGCAAGAAAAGAAAGGTGCCGGAGTCAACTCCGGCAATGGCCGCACTGGCCGAGCCTCTTAAAAGCAGCCAGGCACGCATAAGCTTTCCGTCAAGTCGAGCCGGGCAAATCTCGCCGGACAGAGCTCCGGGTCTGCAGGGGTGACAGAGCCCCAACACGACAGGCCAGTTCTGGGCATCCCTGCCGCCACGGCGGCGAGAGGCGACAACGTCTTCCGCCCGAACTGGGCGGTGCAGAAAACGGACACCGGCCTGGGGGATAGCCGGGTGGCCGCGGAAGTGGTGTACCAAGGCGTCCTCCCACGCGACCGGCGGGACGTCGAGAATGAGGCGCCGGAGACCTACGAAGCGGCAATCACCTCCGCCCTCTATCAACTCCAGGTGTACTCAAGGGACATGGCCAAGAAGCGTTATCTCTTCTCTGAGACGCTCACACAGATAGAGTCCGAGAAGAGCCAGCTCCAGAAGGAGAAGGACAGGCTTACCGAAGCCGTCCAGATCAAAGAGGCTGAATTCAACAACTTGAAGGACGAGCTGCAGAGAGTCAAAAACCAGGCCGTGCAGGATCTCCTAAATGCGAAGGAGAGAGCCGGTCAGAGGGAGAAGGCGGCTATCAAGGCGGCCGTGAAAGCGGCAGTGAGGGAGGCCGTGAAGGAAACTGAGAAGAGGAAGGACACACAGTTCTTCAACCTGGGCCTCCAGGCCTATAAGGCGGGGTTCCTTTTCTGCTCCGATCAGGTGAAGAAGACTTACCCCGACATTTCCCTGGACGGACTGGCCGTCCCGTATGCACCTCCGGAGGAGGAGGAGGACGAGGAGGAAGAAGACGAACCGGACTCCTCCCAACCCATCGAGGTGGAACAGGAAGTCATTCTGGCTTCCGAGGTCACCGCCCCAACCACTGAGGCCGGCCAGGTTGCAGTCCCTTCTTCAGAGGCAGTCACCGAGGAGGTGGTCGACGAGGAGGCCTGAGTGGCAGCCCTCTTGCTCCTATCTTTCTTTTTGGTTGTGTACTTTTTGTAATGGCCCATGAGGCTCATTCTTTGTAAGCCAGCTAGGCGAAAAGGGCACTTTTGTAATATGAATACAAATTCAATTTTGTCCAACTGTCTGTACGGCTGCCTTGCTTTTTGTACTTATGACTTCTGTGCTGCTTCCTTGTCTTTCTGCCGAGCCGGAGTGGTTGTCCGGATGTCATTGGCCGAACTGGTCTGTAAGCCAATTAGGACGAGCCGAAGTGAACCACTTCTGCCCTCTAAGTCTGCAAACACTTAGAGTCTTTGAGGTGGTTTTCCACTAAGGTGGGTCCATGGTTGGAACTGATCTCCACACCAAATTGGACGCGCCGGAGTGCACCACTGCCGTTCTCTAAGTCTGCAAACACTTAGGCTGAGAGCTAAGGCTGTGGACGGCCAGGCCGGGCAGGTCTTTTGGCGTCTAGCGATTGCGCCATATCCTGTCCGGCTAAGACGCTGGACGGCCAGGCCGGGCAGGTCTTTTGGCGTCTAGCGATTGCGCCATATCCTGTCCGGCTTAGGCTATGGACGGCCAGGCCGGGCAGGTCTTTTGGCGTCTAGCGATTGCGCCATATCCTGTCCGGCTTAGGCTGTGGACGGCCAGGCCGGGCAGGTCTTTGAGGTGGTTTTCCACTAGGGCGGGTCCATGGTTGGAACTGATCTCCACACCAAATTGGACACGTCAGAGTGCACCACTGCCGCTCTCTAAGTCTGCAAACACTTAGGCTGAGAGCTAAGTCTGCAAACACTTAGAGTCTTTGAGGTGGTTTTCCACTAGGGCGGGTCCATGGTTGGAAGTGATCTCCACACCAAATTGGACGCGCCGGAGTGCACCACTGCCGCTCTCTAAGTCTGCAAACACTTAGGCTGAGAGCTAAGTCTACAAACACTTAGAGTCTTTGAGGTGGTTTTCCACTAAGGCGGGTCAATGGTTGGAACTGATCTCCACACCAAATTGGACGCGCCGGAGTGCACCACTGCCGTTCTCTAAGTCTGCAAACACTTAGGCTGAGAACTAAGTCTGCAAACACTTAGAGTCTTTGAGGTGGTTTTCCACTAGGGCGGGTCCATGGTTGGAACTGATCTCCACACCAAATTGGACGCGCCGGAGTGCACCACTGCCGTTCTCTAATTCTGCAAACACTTAGGCTGAGAGCTAAGTCTGCAAACACTTAGAGTCTTTGAGGTGGTTTTCCACTAGGGCGGGTCAATGGTTGGAACTGATCTCCACACCAAATTGGACGCGCCGGAGTGCACCACTGCCGTTCTCTAAGTCTGCAAACACTTAGGCTGAGAGCTAAGTCTGCAAACACTTAGAGTCTTTAAGGTGGTTTTCCACTAGGGCGGGTCCATGGTTGGAACTGATCTCCACACCAAATTGGACGCGCCGGAGTGCACCACTGCCGTTCTCTAAGTCTGCAAACACTTAGGCTGAGAGCTAAGTCTGCAAACACTTAGAGTCTTTGATTGGAGGAGCTGGCATATATTAGTGACTCAAAAGTGAGGGACACAGTTTAGTGACAACTCCACTTTATTTCTCTTTGAAATTTAATTACAGAGATTCTTTACAGGCCTTCAAAGGCAAGAGAAAAGACTATTGATAATATATTCGGAGATTTCTGGAATTCCAGGCGTGCGGCAGCAGCTGCTCGTCAAGTGTCTCTAGCCGGTAGCTTCCTGGACGGATGACCTCTTTGACTCGGTACGGCCTTTCCCAAGTCGGAGAGAGTTTGCCCACCCTTCTTGGCTAGGAGACGGACGCTTTCCTCAAAACTAGGTCGCCTGTGCGGAACTCCCTTGGTCGGATCTTCGCATCATGGTATCTAGATACCTTCTGCTTATATGCTGCGGCTCTGATCTGTGATTCCTCACGGACTTCCTCAAGCAAGTCGAGGTTGACACGGAGCCCGTCCCCATTGAGCTGTTCATTGAAGTCAACAATTCTTGGGGAGGGAATGCCGATGTCAACCGGAATCACAGCCTCTGTTCCGAAGGAGAGATTGAAAGGCGACTCACCCGTTGCAGTGCGTGGGGTAGTCCGATACGCCCAGAGCACATGGTACAGCTCGTCAGCCTAGCGTCCGGCTTTATCATCCAGTCTTTTCTTTATCCCCTGCAGCAGAGTCCTGTTCGTCACTTCGGTCTGTCCATTTCTCTGAGGATGTGCCACGGAAGTGAACATTTGCTCAATCTTCAGATCTGAACAAAACTTTCTGAAGTTCCTTGAGTCGAACTGCTTGCCATTGTCTGTTATGAGGACCCGGGGTATCCCGAATCTGCACACCACTGATTTCCAGAAAAAGTTCTGGACGCTCTGCTCGGTGATCTTGGCCAGAGGTTCAGCTTCTACCCACTTAGTAAAGCAGTCGATGGCGACAACGACGAACTCGCGGCCTCCGGAGGCCGGCGGAAAAGGACCTAAAATGTCCATTCCCCAGACAGCAAAAGGGAGAGGGCTGATGATCGGGGCCATTGGCACGGCAGGCTGGTGAACGGCTGGGGAGAATTTCTGACACTTCTCACACTTCTTCACAAGGCTCAGAGCATCTTGTCTTAGTGTAGGCCAGTACAGGCCTCTTAGAAGGACTTTGATGGCGAGGGCCTTGCCCCCAAGATGCTCTCCACAAATCCCTTCATGGGTCTCTCGCAGGGCATACAGTGCATCAGTTGGCCGGAGACACTTCAAGTACGGGAGGGTGTAAGATCTCTTGTACAGAGCTTCGCCGTCAAGTGAAAACCTTGCTGCCCGCTGTACGACTTTACGGGCCTCTTTTTTCTCTCCGGGGAGCTCTCCGCTGCGCAGATATCTGATGATCTCATCCATCCAGCACGGCTCATCGTCGATCTGCATTACTACGACGGGCTGGCCATCAATACTGGAGGTTTTTAGGAACTCCATACGAATTTCTCTGAGAGTGGTGTAGCCCAATGCCGCTAGCTTTGAGAGCACATCAGCCTTTGCATTTTCAGTCCGGGGGACTCTGATGACCTCAAAACTTCCGAACTTACTGGCCAGGCTACGCACCCTTTGCAAATACTTGATCATTCGCTCTTCACGGGCCTCATATACTCCTTGGATCTGGCATACAACTAACTGTGAATCGCAGTACGCCTTCAGTCTCTGAGCGCGGGCCTGAATGGCGAGGTTCATTCCGGCGATGAGCGCTTCGTACTATGCCTCATTGTTTGACGCACGGAAACCAAACCTCAGGGCATAATTCAGGACAAAGTCCTCAGGTCCTGTGAGAACTAGTCCGGCACCGCTGCCACTTTTGTTTGAAGATCCGTCGACATATACCTCCCAGAGCGGCTCTTCAGGACACGGAAGCGGGCTGGCTGGTGGAGCTGCACTCTCAAGCCCGGGAAGCGGAACCGCTTCGGCTTCGATCTGCTGCTCGGGTATAACCGGTTCTGCTTCTAAAGGAGGCGATGCTTCCGACCCGGGGTCTGAATCTGGCATTGTACATTCAGCTATGAAGTCTGCAAGAACCTGAGCTTTGATCGCTGGCCTCGGCAGATATTTGATGTCAAACTCGCTGAGCTCCATGGCCCACTTCACAAGTCGGCCTGAAGTATCTGGCCGGTGGAGGATCTGTCTGAGGGGCTGTCCCGTCAATACCTTGATCGTATGCGCCTGGAAATACGGCCTTAACTTTCTGGCCGCCATAACGAGGGCGTAAACGAGCTTCTCGACTCGCTGATATCTGGTCTCTGCATCATGGAGGACCTTACTGACATAGTAGATCGGCTTTTGCTGGTGGTACTCCTCTCTGATCAGTACTGCTGAAACTGCCAAAGGTCCCGCTGAGAGATACAGAATCAGCTCTTCTTCTGGCTCTGGCTTGGACAGCAACGGTGGAGAGGACAAGTACTGCTTCAGCTCTTCAAATGCCGCTTGACACTCCGAAGTCCAGGGCGCGGTTTTTATACCTTTGACTGCGTTGAAGAACGGAAGGCATCTTTCCGCGGACTTAGAGATGAACCGCCCCAGGGTAGCCACTAACCCGGTCAGTCGCTGTACTTCTCTGATAGTTCTGGGCGGAGTCAGCTCCATCACCGCTTGATTTTCTCAGGATTTGCCTCTATCCCTCTCTGGCTCACCATGAAGCCCAGAAACTTGCCTACTCCCACGCCAAACGTACACTTGGTCGGATTGAGCTTCATGTTGTGCTCCCTCAAGACTTGAAACGCTTCTTTGAGGTCGGCAACATGATGGCAGGCAGCTCTGCTCTTGACCAGCATATCGTCCACATATACTTCCATATTGCGGCCGATCTGCTCTTTGAACAGCCTGTTGACGAGCCGCTGGTAGGTGGCCCCTGCGTTCTTCAGTCCAAAAGGCATAACCCGATAGCAATAAGTCCCCTGATCGGTTACAAAGGATGTCTTCGGAATGTCGGACTCATGCATTCTGATCTGATTATATCCTGAGAAGGCGTCCATGAAACTTAGCAGCTCTTGACCTGCAGTAGCGTCGATGAGCTGATCGATCTTTGGGAGCGGGTAGCTGTCCTTCGGGCAGGCCTTATTCAGGTCTGTAAAATCTATGCAGGTCCTCCACTTCCCATTAGACTTCTTCACCATCACCACATTCGTGAGCCAGTCCGGGTACTGGATCTCGCGGATGAAGTCGGCCTTCAGAAGCCTTTCCACCTCTTCTCTGATGGCCCTTCGCCTCTCCGGTGCAAAGTGCCTCCTCTTCTGTTTTACGGGCTTGCAGGTCTGATCAACCCCGAGCTCATGGGTGCTAATTGCAGGGTCGATGCCGGGCATGTCTGAAGGAGCCCAGGCAAAGACATCTGCATTGGCTCTGAGGAACTGAGCAAGATCCTGCTGCGCGGCCTCTGACAGGGCAGAGCCGATCTGGACAACCCTCTGGTCGTCATCGTTGTACAAAGGGATAGATATAAGGTCCTCGGCCGGTTCGTTCACTATGATCTGGGCTTCATCCCTTAGATCAAACAGCTCGATTGGCAGAGACTCGGACGCATTCTTCTCTTTCAGTGCCGCTGCATAGCACTGCCTCGACTGGGGCTGATCCCCTCTTATTTCCCCTATACCTCCTGGTGTAGTGAACTTCATCTTCTGATGATAGGCGGAGGGAACAGCTCGGAGGAGATTCTGGCCGGGGCGTCCCAGGATAGCGTTGTAGGCCGACTTGGCCCTTACCACCAAGAAGTTCACCATGGCGAAGGACTGGCAGGGCGGCTCCCCGATAAGAACTGGAAGCTCGATCTGCCCTTCAACTTTGACAACTTCTCCGGAGAACCCGAACAGATCAGAGTTGGCCGGCTTCAGACGGTCAGTTCCGATCAGCATCTGCTCGAAGGCGTGATAATAGAGGATGTCTGCGGAGCTCCCGTTGTCGACCAAGATCTTCTTCATTTCCCAGTTCGCCACCAGCATGGTGATGACCAGGGCATCATCATGCGGGAGGATCAGGCCGTCGAGATCTACATCTGAAAAGGATATCTCGTGCTCTAGCCTGGCCTTCTTGCTGCAGGTATGGACGG
Organism: Tasmannia lanceolata; assembly: GCF_043159265.1. Lineage (NCBI taxonomy): Eukaryota > Viridiplantae > Streptophyta > Magnoliopsida > Canellales > Winteraceae > Tasmannia > Tasmannia lanceolata. Next base: position 46,481,214 of record NW_027518714.1, on the reverse strand, counting down.
CGTTGACCTGCCGGGCATAAGTCCTGCGGGCTGATGAAGAGGTTCCTCCTGTGGTCGGCCCTCCTGAAATGGTACCAATAACACCATGAGGTTGAGGTTGAGGTACCTGAGGAGGGGGGTTGGCCAGGGCAGGAGCTTGGATGCGGTCGCCCAGAGGTTGAGCGCCCCGGGGGCTTCTGCCTCTGTTCCTCGGCTTGTCCTTGCGCTCTCTTCTGTTGTCATTATTTTTTAAGTACCTTCCGAGGTACCCTCTGCTGATCAGCTGCTCGATCTCCTCCTTCAAATGAATGCACGCATTGGTGTCATGGCCGTGGTCCTTGTGGAACCTGCAGTACTGGGACATGTTTCTTTTCCCCGTCGAGGTTTGCCTCTTCGGCCACCGGATGAAATCCTCTTCCCGAATGGCTGCCAGGATATGTGCTCTGGACGCGGTCAGCCGCGTGTAATGCTCTCTCAGGTGGGGGCTTCTCCCCTTTCGGGAAGGGCTTCTCTCCTTGCGGGAAGGGCTTCTCTCCTTCTTCTGAGATTTATCATCCCTATGCTGCTTGGTAGGGTTCTTCTCCTCAGGCCTTCTCTTGCTAGCAGAGTCCAGGGCGGCGAGAGTTTCCTCCACCGAGATGTACTCCTCCGCCCCGGCCATCAGGTCTGCGAGGAACTGCGGATTGCGCCGGGCCACTGCTCGTCTGAAGTCAGTTGATCGGGCGCCGGCCAGAAGGGCGTTCGTGGCCGCGGAGGGATCCAGGTTGGGAACCTGAAGGGCTTCCCTATTAAAGCGACCAACGAACACTTTCAAGGCCTCATCATCTCCCTGCCTGAGGGCCATCAGCGAAGCCGTCGTCTTCCTGGGTCTTCTGCTGCTCATAAAGTGACGGGCCAGGTCATCCCCAAAGTCATCGAAATTGTCCACGGACCTGGGTTTGAGCCGCGAGTACCAGTCCCTCGCGGCTCCAGTCAATGTGGTGGGGAATGCCCGGCAAAGGAATCCATCCGACGCCCCGTGGAGGAGCATTGTCGTCCTGAAAGTCTCTAAGTGGTCCACGGGGTCGGTGGTCCGGTCATACTGCAAAATCTGCGGCATCTTCCAGCCCGCAAGGGCTGCCGCGCTGAGCACTCTGTCCGAAAATGGAGGAGCGCTTGTGAAGATCCGGGAGGCAGGCCGGCCCTGCTCTCTGGCGAGCTCTTCAATCCGGTGGTCGATCTGCTGGATCCTTAGTAACATCGGGTCGTCTCTCTTCTCTGCCCGGTGGACGGGCCTCTCTCTTCTTGCCGGCGGGCTCATAGCAGAGCCGGACTGACTAGCCGGACTCCTTCGCAGGTGCCGCGATCCTTCTCCGTGCGTGGGGTCTCTCCTGCTACCATGCTTTTGTACGGAAGGAGATCGTGACCGGTGATGTAGGCGAGGCTCGGGGCGCACATGCTTGTCCCGGGAGAGGTGATCTCGTCTTGTGGAGTGACGAGTCTGATCCTGGGGCAGGGGCGTTTGCTCTCTGCGGGAGCTTCCCCTCCTCTGGGTGGGCTGAGAAGCCTCGACTGGGTGCTGCTGGAGTGCGGGGGCCGGATTCCTGAACTGCGCAATCACAGCGGTCATTTCTTGGAAAAGGGCCCGCATCTCCCTTGGGGTCGGGGTAGGGTCTGAGCGGTCCGAACGAGTCGGACTTTGCTCCCCTACCGCCCCGGCCTCTATCTGCGAGGCCAGTCGCTCGCTTCTTCCTTCGCGGGGGGCCGTAGCCCGGGTCGTCCGGGAGGTTGGCACATGATTTTCGGTATTCCCTACCATTGCTTGAGTGATGTTCCGAACAGCTTTTTGTTCCAAGGTCCCACGGATGGCGCCAAATCTGTTAGGTCTAAAATTGGTAACAGGTTATGGTAGGGCCGGAAGGGCTGATCTGGCAAGCCACAGCTGAAGGGCTAATGGAGTCCTGCGCTGCACAAGGGCACAGACAAGGATACAAAGGGTCAGAAGACCAACCCGGAGTGGTGCTCCGGACGGGCGCTTCGACACTCAAGTCAGTATGAGCAGGAGTGCAGAGCAATGTCAAAGCAAAAAGCTTAGGGTTTTGATCTCAGATCCCTCACCTTAGCACAAATGAGGGCTATTTATAGTGATCCTGAGCCACCTGTCCAAGACAGGTGGTAGCCCCTGTATGGACCAGGTTTCATACCTAGGAGGGGCAGGTGGAAGTCCCTGATTGGTCCAGGTGTCATACCTACCAGGGATAGGTGTTGGCTTTGCAGTGGTCCCTGTAAGGGCCACGTGTCATCAGCCGATTGGTTGCAGATTTTGGACCCCATCACATGGTAAGGTCTTAAGGTTTTGCAAATCATGATTTGATTTTTGGGATTTGATTTCGGGGATGGTAAGGTTTTGCAAATCATGGTTTGATTTTCAGGATTTGATTTTGGGGATGGTAAGTGTTAGACCTAAAATCGGTAACAGGTACAGCAGTGACGTGAGAGCTGAGCTGGATGACTAGGGGAGCCGAGTCCGGAGAGACCGGAGTGAACGAGAAGTGAGGTGGTCGAGAACGAGTACTGCTATGAGGGCTGAGTCCTGCACAAGGCAAGCGAGGTCAGAAGACCAGACCGGGTTTTACTCCGGACAGGCCCTTCGACACTCAAGTCAATATGAGCAGGAGTGAAGGGGAGATGTCTAAGAGTTTTTAGGGAGAGAAGGGATTTTTCATTACCCATTGGTCTGAGCTTTGATCCTGTATTTATAGGAAAATCTGGTGAGGTGTCCTGGACAGGTGTCCAGGACAGGTGGCGGCCTGTGAGAGGCTGCAGCTCACCTACTCTGGGACAGGTGGCGGCCTGTGAGAGGCTGCAGCTCACCTACTCTGGGACAGGTGGCGGCCTGTGAGAGGCTGCAGCTCACCTACTCTGGGACAGGTGGCGGCCTGTGAGAGGCTGCAGCTCACCTACTCTGGGACAGGTGGCGGCCTGTGAGAGGCTGGTGTTTTCACACCCCATCAGTTGCCCCCCAGTTTCCCAAGTCATTGAGAGACTTGGGAAAGTGTGATCAATCGATTCTCTTAACGTGTAGGCATTGTCTGGGAATGAGTCAGAAAACTAAGTTCAGAGATCCAGTCCGGAGTCCGGCTGGAAGTTGAGTCCGGAGATCCAGTCCAGAGTCCGGCTGGAAGTGGAGTCTGGGGATCCAGTCCGGAGATCCAGCCCAGAGTCCGGCTGGAAGTGGAGTCCGGAGATCCAGTCCGGAGTCCGGCTGGAAGTGGAGTCCGGAGATCCAGTCCGGAGTCCGGCTGGAAGTGGAGTCTGGGGATCCAGTCCGGAGTCCGGCTGGAAGTGGAGTCTGGAGGTCCAGTCCGGAGTCCGGCTGGAAGTGGAGTCCGGAGATCCAGTCCGGAGTCGGGCTGGAAGTTGAGTCCGGAGATCCAGTCCGGAGTCCGGCTGGAAGTTGAGTCCGGAGATCCAGTCCGGAGTCCGGCTGGAAGTTGAGTCTGGAGATCCAGTCCGGAGTCCGGCTGGAAATTGAGTCCGGTTCGGACCGGACTGATTTTTGTCGTCTTGCGGCCATTCCGGTTCGGACCGGACTGGTTTTTGTGGTTTTGTTGAAACGCGTTATATCCAGTTCGGATTTTGCCGGACTGATTTTTGTCGTCTTGCGGCCAGTCCGGTTCGGACCGGACTGGTTTTTGTCGTTTTGTTGAAACGCGTTATATCCAGTTCGGATTTTGCCGGACTGATTTTTGTCGTCTTGCGGCCGGACTGGTTTTTGTCGTTTTGTTGAAACGCGTTATATCCAGTTCGGATTTTGCCGGACTGATTTTTGTCGTCTTGCGGCCAGTCCGGTTCGAACCGGACTGGTTTTTGTCGTTTTGTTGAAACGCGTTATATCTAGTTCGGATTTTGCCGGACTGATTTTTGTCGTCTTGCGGCCAGTCCGGTTCGGACCGAATTGGTTTTCGTCGTTTTGTTGAAACGCGTTATATCCAGTTCGGATTTAAAGATCCAGTACGGAGTACGGAGTACGGAGCATGGAGTGCGGAGCATGTAGTACGGAGCATGGAGTGCGGAGCATGTAGTACGGAGCGGAGATGTGAATTTTCATGCACGCAGGAACACGCACGTGCTTGATCGTATTTTTGAGTGGGAGAATGTGTCCGTCATAAATATGGGACACGTGGCGCCATTCGAGTGTCCTCGAGATGCGTGCGTCGTATTTAATGCCCCACCGCCTCTGAAAAGCTATAAAAGGAGGTTTACCCCCTTTCATTTTTTACTTTTTACTTTTCATGTTTTCTTCTTTTTCTTGCTCTGGGAGCTTCGACTTCTCAGTTCTCAGTTCTCAGTTCGCAGTTCGCAGTTCGAGTTACGCAAGGACTTGACGAGCTCCACTCACCGGTATTCCTCTCAGCCCTTCTCTTTACTACATGTCTGATAGTAATTCGAGTTCCGAGTCTGGTACGGAGTCCTCCACTAGCAGTAGTTCAGAATTTAGGCCGCCGAAGGAGCCTGTAATGGCTAGGACGTCCGCTAGAGTAGATCTTGTAGATAGTGACGACGAAGGGGACAAGGAGGAGGTGTTTTTAGACTTGAACGCCACTCCACTCCCCACTGGTAGTCTCTCCCGAGCAGAAGGGAGTGTTGAAAGTGACGTTGCTGAGGCGTCTACAACATTCCCTCCTGGTCAGGCGGTGGAGGTAGTCGCTAGAGCGCGGATGGATGCCAACCCAAAATACAACCTGCGAGCTCTAGTCGAAGAGAACTACCTCACCAGGTCCATGCTAGGCGACATTAGGAATAAGTACTGTGTGCCTCCAAGATTTGAACTGAAGGCAGCTATAGAAGGAGACAGAGCCTGTAACGAGAGTCGAGATCTCTGTATTTATGAGGAGTCGATGAGGGCGGGACTCCGATTTCCTTTGCACCCATTCTTCGCAGTGGTGCTTCGATACTACGGACTGGCCCCAGCTCAAGTAGCTCCGAACTCATGGAGACTACTGACTGGGTTCTTGTATCTTGTCCACGGCCGGTTAGAGAGGAGCGTGAGCTTGTCGCTATTCCGTGCTTGTGCACATCTGAAGAGGCATAAGGAATGGGGCTGGATCTACATCAGCCAGCGCCCTGAACTCAAAATCATTACCGGCATCCCCTCGTCAATACATTCATGGAAGAATAGGTTCTTCTACGTCGAGGATAAGGAGGTCGGTGAGCCCTGGCCTGTCCCTCTAGTGTGGGACACTCCGGACACTTCCAAATTAAGTCGAAAGCCGCTCCTCGAGAGTGAGGACAGAGAGACTTTCGCCTTGATGCGGAAGGAGATTGAGCAATCAGGCCTTATCCGCTGTGCAGAGTTCTCAGGAGAGGAGGTGCTAGTTGGACTGGGCGTGAGTGCCGCGACTCCAGAACGTATGTAGCTAGACTTGTCTTTAGAATATGTTTACTTTTATATGCTTGCTTCTGACTGCTTGCTTGTCTGGCAGAAATGAAGAAACAATCGACTGTCGAGAAGATAAGACAGGGAGCCCAGCCACGGGCACAGGAGGGTGCTGCACAGGCACAACAGGAGCGCCAGAAGAGAAAGGCGACTGTACTGGGGAGTCCGGCCCCATCACAGGGCACTCCACCCCCGTCCCAGAGGGCCAAGACTACGGTGAAGCTAATAGGCCCCTTTGATCAGGGTGGTGGCTCTTCTAAGTCCGGTGGTGCTTCTACCGGAACCGGTTCTGGGGCTCGTCCTCCTACGGGGCTTAGTGAGCACGTCTTTCGACCCAATTGAGCCGTTCTGAAGGATGACATTGCCCTAGGCGAGAGCCGAGTAGCAGCAGAGATCATGAGCAAGTGTTTGCTGCGGAAGGACAAGCAACAGGTCCTTCACGAGCCGCCAGCTACAAGAGAGGAGGCTGTGTTATCCTCAGCTTACCAGGTAAGGAAGAGGTGATCCGTTTGCTAACTTTCTGCCCATTTCTTCCTTTTACCATACTGATGCCTGTTTCTTTCTTCAGATCTTGCTCTACTACAATGACCTCAAGGAGAAGAGTAAGAAGTTCTCCCAAGCCATTACTGCATCTGAAGAAGTGAACGGAAAGTTGGCCGCTGAGGTGCAGGAGCTTCAAACGAGCATCGGGCGAGTAGAGGAGGAGAAGAGGTTATTGATGGAGGATCTGGCCGCAGAGAAGAAGAAACTGGTCAAGGCTGCTGAAGCCATGGAGGCTCAAAGAGGAAGAGCCAAAGAGAGGCAGGAGACGGCAGTGAAGGAGACCACAGAGGCGAAGGAGGCTGAACTTTTCAGCCTGTCGAGCGAGGCTTATAGTCTTGGATACTACGACTGCCTCCAGGAGCTCCAGGCCTGCAATCCAAACTTATTGATGCAGAACATGACTCTCCCTGCCAGGCCGAAGATTACTGATGAGGAGCCAGATGCTCCTGCTGACATCACCTCTCTTCCAGATGCTTAGTATTATTATTATTTTTTTGTTTATTTTGACCTCATTTTGTAATGGTCCTTGAGACCCTACAGCTCTTAGCAGCCTCTTTAAAGTGAATTTTGTAATGGCCCTCGAGCCCCCACATATTCTGATCAATGAAATCACATTTGTCTGTCTCTGATATTTCTCAACTGAGTGATTTGCTCGACTTGTCTTTTTAATTTTGATAACCTGGGACTGAGGCTGTTGATAGTCGAATTGTGACGAGCTGGTCTTCTAACAAGTACCCAAGTTCAGGAACAACAACTACCCAAGTTTAAGAACTGGGTTTCCAGTAAGTACCCAAGTTTTGTGAACTGGGTTTCCAGTAAGTACCCAAGTTTTGTGAACTGGGTTTCCAGTGAGTACCCAAGTTTAAGAACTGGGTTTCCAGTGAGTACCCGAGTTTTGTGAACTGGGTTTCCAATGAGTACCCAAGTTTTTGTGAACTGGGTTTCCAATGAGTACCCAAGTTTAAGAACTGGGTTTCCAGTGAGTACCCAAGTTTTGTGAACTGGGTTTCCAGTGAGTACCCAAGTTTAAGAACTGGGTTTCCAGTGAGTACCCGAGTTTTGTGAACTGGGTTTCCAATGAGTACCCAAGTTTTTGTGAACTGGGTTTCCAATGAGTACCCAAGTTTAAGAACTGGGTTTCCAGTGAGTACCCAAGTTTTGTGAACTGGGTTTCCAGTAAGTACCCAAGTTTTGTGAACTGGGTTTCCAGTAAGTACCCAAGTTTTGTGAACTGGGTTTCCAGTAAGTACCCAAGTTTTGTGAACTGGGTTTCCAGAGAGTAAGAGTGAAACAAAGTCTGCAAAAAAGATTATTCATTTATAACAACAAATTTACAAATTTACAAAGTCACCTTTTTACGCCGTACATTTTGTCTATTGATAATATCTCCTGAGATTTTTGGAGTTCCATGCGTGAGGTAATAAGTGCTCCTCCAGTGTCTCCAATTTATAGCTTCCTGGCCGGATAACTTCTTTCACTCGATATGGCCCTTCCCAAGTCGGGGAGAGTTTCCCGACTTTCGTCGGTTGGGAGACGGCTGCCTTTCTCAGGACCAAATCTCCTGTCCTGAATTCTCTGGGGCGAATCTTGGAGTTGTGATAATTTGATACCCTCTGCTTATAAGCGGCGACCCGGATTCGAGATTCTTCCCGGATTTCTTCTAGTAAGTCGAGATCGGCACGGAGCCCGTCGCCGTTAAGCTGCTCGTTGAAGCTGGTGATTCTGGGAGACGGAGCGCCTATATCGACTGGTATCACAGCCTCAGTACCAAAGGAGAGGTTGAATGGCGATTCACCAGTCGTCGTGCGAGGAGTAGTGCGGTAAGCCCACAGAACGTGATAGAGCTCATCTGCCCATCGGCCAGCTTTTTCATCCAGCCTCTTCTTTATCCCCTGAAGCAGGATTCTATTAGTTACTTCTGTTTGCCCATTGGTCTGGGGGTGAGCAACCGAAGTGAATCTCTGTTCAATCTTTAAGTCCGAGCAGAACTTTCGAAAGTTCCGGCAGTCGAACTGTTTGCCGTTGTCTGTGATCAAGATACGGGGAATCCCAAATCTACAGACTACTGCCTTCCAGAAGAAATTCTGCACATTCTGCTCAGTGATCTGGGCCAGAGGTTCTGCCTCCACCCACTTAGTGAAATAGTCGATCGCCACTACCACGAACATGCGCTTTCCAGAGGCCGGTGGGAAAGGGCCCAGGATGTCCATCCCCCATACTGCAAAGGGAAGCGGACTAATAATTGGAGCCATTGCTACGGCGGGCTGGTGGATGGTAGGAGAGAACTTCTGACACCTCTCACACCTTTTAACCAGATCCAGGGCCTCCTGCCTGATAGTAGGCCAATACAGTCCTCTGAGCAGCACCTTTATCGCCAGAGCTTTGCCCCCCAGATGTTCTCCGCAAATTCCTTCATGAGTCTCTTGTAGTGCATACGTGGCGTCGCTCGGCCTCAGACACTTCAGATATGGGAGAGTATATGACCTTTTGTATAGATTGTCACCACTGAGGGAGAATCGGGCAGCTCTCTGTATCACCTTACGAGCTTCCTTCTTATCCTCCGGGAGTCTAGCATCGCGCAGATAACCCATGATCTCATCCATCCAGCATGGCTCATCTTCCACCTGCATGACTTCCATGGCTTTACTGTCGATGCTGGACCTTTGTAGAAACTCCATGTGTATGCTTCCGAGAGTGGTATATCCAGAGGCAGCCAGTTTTGACAGCACGTTAGCTTTGGCATTCTCTGTTCTTGGCACTCTGATGACCTCGAAACTTGCAAACCGGCTGGAAAGTTGGCGAACCTTGGCGAGGTATTTAATCATACGCTCGTCTCGGGCTTCGTAGACCCCTTGGATCTGGTTTGCTACCAGCTGCGAGTCGTAGTATGCTTTCAATTTTTGGGCGCCGGTCTGAATCGCTAGGCTCATTCCGGCAAGGAGGGCCTCATATTCCGCCTCATTATTTGATGCACGGAACCCGAATCTCAGGGCGTAATCCGCAGTGAACTCATCAGGCCCAGTGAGGATGAGGCCAGCTCCACAGCCGTTTTTATTTGAAGATTCGTCGACATATACTTCCCAAGTCGGTGTGCTGGTTATGGAGTCCTGTCCGGCTGAAGGTGGCCTAATTTCCGTCAAAATTTCCTCTGTCATACGCTCTTCAGGGGCTACTTTCTCTATAACTGGGAGCTGCAATGCTTCAGGGTCGACGACCTGCTGGGGGATAGTGCACTCGGCTACAAAATCTGCCAGTACTTGGGCCTTGATAGCTGGCCTGGGTGCGTACTGAATATCGAACTCGCTTAGCTCTACAGCCCATTTCACAAGTCGCCCGGAGATATCTGGTCGATGGAGAACTTGTCGAAGTGGCTGATCAGTCAAGACCTTTACAGTGTGAGCTTGGAAGTACGGCCTTAACTTCCTGGCGGCCATTACCAGCACGTAAGCCAATTTCTCGACCCGCTGGTAGCTTGTTTCTGCGTCGTGAAGAACCTTGCTGACATAATAAATAGGTTTTTGCTGGCGGTGCTCTTCACGGACGAGGACAGCTGCCAGAGCCGTGGAGCTGATGGAGAGATACAAAAATAGCTCCTCGCCTGGCTCTGGCTTTGTTAATAATGGCGGAGAGGACAAATATCTTTTCAGTTCTTCGAATGCGATCTGGCATTCTTCCGTCCAGGGCGCAATCTTGAGTCCCTTGACCGCGCTGAAAAAGGGGAGGCACCTTTCCGCTGATTTGGAGATAAAGCGACCCAACGCCGCTATCATTCCCGTGAGCCGCTGGACTTCCCTGATGGTTTTTGGAGCAGTAAGCTCCATCACGGCTCTGATCTTTTCTGGGTTTGCTTCTATCCCTCGCTGGCTCACCATGAATCCTAAGAACTTCCCCGAGCTGACACCAAATGTGCACTTGGTGGGGTTAAGTTTCATGTTGTGCTTCTTCAGGACCTGGAATGTTTCTCTGAGATCAGACGCATGATCCTGCGCACTCCGACTTTTGACCAGCATATCGTCTGCATAGACTTCCATGTTACGGCCGATCTGGTTCTGAAAAAGTCTGTTCACAAGCCTTTGGTAAGTGGCTCCGGCATTTTTGAGGCCGAAGGGCATAACTCGGTAGCAGTAAGTCCCTTGATCTGTGACGAAGGAGGTCTTTGGTATATCCGACTCGTACATCCTGATCTGATTATATCCGGAGAAGGCGTCCATGAAGCTCAACAGTTCATGACCCGCTGTGGCGTCAATGAGTTGGTTGATCTTCGGGAGTGGATAGCTGTCCTTAGGACAAGCCTTATTCAGATCGGTAAAGTCGACGCAGGTCCTCCATTTCCCATTAGTCTTCTTGACTAGGACTACGTTTGTCAACCAGTCCGGGTATCGAATCTCGCGAATGAAGTCAGCCTTCAGAAGCCTCTCCACTTCTTCTTTTATTGCCTGCCGCCTTTCGAAGGCGAAATGTCGTCTCTTCTGCTTCACCGGTCTACAGGTTGAATCAACACCGAGCCTGTGTGTGCTGATCTCTGGATCAATGCCGGGCATATCGGCAGGAACCCATGCAAAGACATCTGCATTGTCCTGGAGAAAATTGGTGAGCTGGTGCGGAATGCTGGTGCTGAGGGAGGAACCGATCAGAGCGACTTTCTCACTGTCCTCTGGGCACAGTGGGATAGAGAGGAGGTCTTCAGCAGGTTGAGTCCCTCTGAGCTCGTCCCTTACATCGAGCAGTTCAATTGGCAGTGATTCTACTGCATTTTTGCCTTTAAGTGTCATTGCGTAGCACTCTCTGGATTGAGGCTGGTCTCCTTGAACCTCCCCCACACCATTGGGGGTTATGAACTTCATTTTTTGGTGGTAGGCCGAGGCTACTGCACGGATGAGGTTCTGGCCAGGCCGTCCCAAGATAGCATTATAGACCGAAGTGGCCCTTACTACCAGAAAGTTGACCATGAAAGCTTGACAAGGTGGATCTCCGACAAGAACAGGGAGCTCGATCTGCCCCACCACTTTCACGACCTCTCCGGAGAAGCCAAATAAATCTGAGTTTGCCGGCTTCAGACGGTCGTCGCCTATCATCATTTTCTCAAAGGCGTGGTAGTATAGAATGTCCGCCGAACTCCCATTGTCTACGAGGATTTTCTTCACCTCCCAGTTGGCGACGAGCATGGTTAAAACCAGTGCATCGTCGTGGGGCAGGATAAGATTATCCAGATCTGCATCTGAGAAGGAGATCTCATTCTCCGTTCTCGTCTTTTTGCTGGTTGTGTGCACGGCGTTAACTCGCCGTGCATATGCTTTGCGAGCGGTAGAAGAGGTGCCCCCAGCTGCAGGCCCACCCATAATTGTACCGATGACCCCCCTTGGCTGAGGTTGGGGTACCTCAGGCTGCGCATTGGCCAGCTGAGGGGTTTTGTCCCTAGCAGGGGGCTACTGTGATCTTCGAGGGCTGCGGCCCTGGGGGCTCTTTCCTCTGGGCTCTTGGTTGCGGCTGTCAGTTCGGATATACTTTTTCAAATAGCCCCGGCTGATGAGTTGTTCAATTTCCTGCTTGAGTTGCCAACAATCATCTGTGTCGTGGCCGTGGTCCTTGTGGAACCGACAGTACTTTGAAGGATCTCTCTTGTTTCCCTTGGAGATCATTCTAGCAGGCCACTTCACGAACTCTTCTTCGCTGATCGCCGCCAGTATGTGCTTTATGGAGGTGTTGAGAGGCGTGAAGTTTTCTTCTCTTCTCTGAGGAGGCGGAGACTTCTCTCTCCTGGGAGGTTTATCCTCCCTGCGCTGCTTAGGGAGATTCTTCTCTTCAGAGGTTATCCTCCGATTTGAATTAAGAGCTGCCAGTGTTTCTTCCACCGTTATGTACTCTTCTGCCCCGGCCATAAGATCCGCTAGTGAGTGCGGATTTTGTCGAGCCACCGCTCGACGGAATTCATTAGACCTGGCGCCTGCGAGGAGCGCATTCATTGCTGCTGAGGGATCTAGATTTGGCACTTGAAGTGCCTCCCTGTTGAATCGGCGGACGAACACCTTCAGAGGCTCGTTGTCGTCCTGTCGCAAGGCCATCAGGGAAGCTGTTGTTTTCCTTGGCCTGCGGCTGCTCATGAAGTGGCGGACAAGATCCTCTCCAAAATCATCAAAATTGTTGATGGAGTTCGGTTTGATCCTGGAATACCAGTCTCTTGCCGCGCCAGTCAGCGTCGTTGGAAACGCTCTGCAAAGAAAGCCATCGGAAGCTCCGTGGAGGAGCATAATTGTTCTGAACGTTTCCAAGTGGTCCACGGGGTCTGTAGTACCGTCATACTGAGGGACGGTGGGCATTTTAAACCCTCTGGGTGCTGGGGCACCCAGAACATCATCAGTGAATGGCGTCCTGCTTGAGAACGCCCTGGAGACTGGCCGGCTCTGGTTCTTCGCCAATTCCTCTATCCGATGATCCATCTCCTCCATTCTTTGTAGCAGTGGATCCGTCCTATGGTCCAAGGACCTGATCATTTCCACAGACTGGCTCGCCGCGGAGCCGGATTGGCTCTCCCGACTCATACGACGAGGTCGAGGTTTCGCTGGTGGCGCACGATCTTGATGAGCTCGGCGCCTCTGTGCGGAGGGGGACCGCGACCTTTCACGGTGATGAGGCTCTGTTTGGGCATGCCTCGTCGTGGGGTGAGGGACTTGTCTGGTGGAATGATGAGTTCGGCCCTCACCATGGTGTGATGACTCTCCCCTGTGGACGTCTGGCCTTCCTTGGACAGATCGCGGAGCCTCTGGGGGAGGTTGAGGGGGTACTTGAACTAGTTGCTGGTACTGCCCAACGAGGGCTGTCATCTGCTGAAATAGAGCTTGAACCTGCTCCGGGGTGGGCAAGGGATTCAGATGTTCTGAGCGAGCCGGGCTCTGATCCGCTGTAGCAGAAGCTGCTACTACTAGTGATGCAATTCGCTCGCTCCGGGTCCTGCGGGGTAGCGCGGTTTGGGTAGTCCGCGCCCGCGCAGTAGGCATCCGCGTACTCTTGCGTCCTACCATTTTTGTGAGTGGGGTGTGTAAAGACAGCTTTTAGTTCTGGGGTCCCACGGATGGCGCCAATCTGTTAGACCTAAAATCGGTAACAGGTACAGCAGTGACGTGAGAGCTGAGCTGGATGACTAGGGGAGCCGAGTCCGGAGAGACCGGAGTGAACGAGAAGTGAGGTGGTCGAGAACGAGTCTTGCTATGAGGGCTGAGTCCTGCACAAGGCAAGCGAGGTCAGAAGACCAGACCGGGTTTTACTCCGGACAGGCCCTTCGACACTCAAGTCAGTATGAGCAGGAGTGAAGGGGAGATGTCTAAGAGTTTTTAGGGAGAGAAGGAATTTTTTATTACCCATTGGTCTGAGCTTTGATCCTGTATTTATAGGAAAAATTTGGTGAGGTGTCCTGGACAGGTGTCCAGGACAGGTGGCGGCTTGTGAGAGGCTGCAGCTCACCTACTCTGGGACAGGTGGCGGCCTGTGAGAGGCTGCAGCTCACCTACTCTGGGACAGGTGGCGGCCTGTGAGAGGCTGGTGTTTTCACACCCCATCAGTAAGGTTTTGCACCGTTCTTTTGTCTTCTCTTCGGCTTCTTCTCTACTTGCTTGCATCTCACCATTACCCCTCTTCATTTTCTTCGCCCTGTGCATCGCACAGAGTTGCTTACTAGTTTACCTATAAAGAGGATGTAGCTGCAAAGGAAATTTGAATAAATTAGCACAGCAGCTGTTCTGAAAATAGGGAATAGTTGCGAAAAAAGAGAAACGAAAACTAAATTTTGTTTTCCACTACCATGTTTAGAAGGATTGATGCAGACATTGAAGGAGAGGGAGGGCCGATACGTGGATAGTGGGTATACAAAAAGTTATTCTTCTTATTAAATGGGAAGTTGCCGTTTGAAACTGGGTATACGAAAAGGCCCCATTGAAAGCGACTTTCAGAATTCCCGATTTTTGAAAATACCATATATGGGGGTGCCATGTAGACTCGAGGGAGGAGGGAGGAAGGAGAGGGCTGCCACCTCAGCTGTGAACAGTAAACTTCCCTTCCTCATTATATTAAATTATTATATCAGACTAGATATATATATATATACTAGTGGAGACTAGATATATATATACTAGTGGGGCAACCCGTGCGGGGCCGAAAAATAAATAATTGCGCCAACCGTGAATGCAATTCAGTGAATGTTTTTTTTGCTAGGGAAGGTTTATCATCCCTCATTCTTTGCAGCCTTTCATAATAGCTAATGTAGGGATCTCATGTATAAAATAGAGGAGTGCCATTTTCAAAACAATAGGATGGGGATATCATCTCCAGTCAAGGGAAGTCTCATAGATGCTGTTCTCAAGTTTTTGTCTGTCTTGAGCATAGTTAGCAAAACGTGATTCAGCAAAAATTCTAGTTTAATACGGTACTGGTCTAAAAAACGTAGCAAAAAAAACTGAAACACAAGAAAATGGGTTTAGAATTTTGTCATTTACAAAATATGGTGGAGGTAAAATAGGAAAGCTGGCCAAAAAACGTGTATAAAATGTTTAAAACGCATTTTAAACGGGTTTAAAACGTTTGCCTAAAGAAATGGAGTTTTATTTGCTGTAAAAGTTTTAAACGGCACACTAATAAAACACATCTTTTTCAAAAAAAACTCAACTTAAAACCGAATTTTGCTAACTATAGTCTTAAGTAACACATGCACCAAAAGAAGTGATCAATAGCAAGGGCCTGTTGCCCAAAATGATGCCTACTTTATCACACTTGATCAATGAGCTTAGATATCTTTGGAGGCTTTTCATATGAATAAAGACAACCCAAAAGAGCAGCATCGCAAGTTTATAAACAACAATATCGCAACTAAATTCTTGTAGGCATTTCATTAAACAGATGATATATCTTATATACCCTTGAATTTTAATTTTAAATATACGGAAGAAAATCTTGTTTGTGCAGTCTTAAATTCTCAAAGAGAAGAAAAAAAATTTTAGAAGCCATTTTAATTATTGGACATCGAAATCAAGAACAATACATACCAAAAACTTGTACTGAAAGAAAAAAAATGTAGTATTGAATGAATGGAATAAAAATTGGCAATGTTTAAAGCATGTTTCCTGATCTCAAATTTGACCCGCCACCAATTCTGCAAAACCAATGTCCCATGAGGCCGACTATGATTGATCTGGCAATTCAATGTGGTAAACTTCTTGTTAGTTTGAAGCCCAAAATATTTTATAACCAGGAGATCCTAATTATATGATCAAGATCCATACAAAAATAGTAAAAGTTGTAATCATATAAATATACAAATTAAATGACCAAAAGAACCAAATTAGTCGGCTTTGGAGCTATGTCCAATCCAACATGGAGAAAATTCCCAAATTTGTAGCAATAGCCACATAAAAATCAAAACCATTGATCGATTACGGCATTACAAAAAATTCCAAATTTGTATCAATAGCCAAATCAATAAATGGAAAACTATGGACGGATTCGACATAAAAAAAATACCAAAGTTGTAACAACAGCCAAATTAAAAAATGGCAACCATTGATCAATTCTAACATCACCCCGCAAAAAATATATATATCCCACAACTCAACAAACCAACTCTATTAACATAAACCCATGTTTAAGAGAAAAAGATTAAGTAAAGCAAATTTGTAAAAAAAAAAGGCAAAAAGGAAAGAAAAAAATAGAAATGCTTATTACAGAGTATTTGACTACTCTCTAATGGTCACGCTACGTTACAAAATATTGTTGTCCTCAACCAATCTCGCTAAGAATCCATTAATGGGATGCTTTTTGCTTGAATCCCCTTTTGATCGGCATCTACATCTCAAACCAATCAAAACACTGTAAAAAAAATGGGGACAATGAACGATAGAGAGGTGGGGGAGATAAAAAATTTTTGTTTGCTACACCAGGGGGGTTGGGGTTAAATTAAAAACTGCATCGCTGATCTGCTTTAAATACACAGAATGGAAACTCAATGGAGGTGAGGAGGCCATTTTGGAAAGACACAACGTTTTGAAAGTATTGGGTAAATGGGAATTATGGCTGGCATTTCTGAAGGAACACAACGTTTTAGAGGTTTTGGGTAAATGGGAATTTTTTTGAGACTTGATTTTAGAGGAGCTTGTTGGAGAGAGAGAGAGAGAGAGGGGGGGGGGGGGGGGGGGGGGGGGGGGGGGGGGGGGTGTTCTTGGCCTGATTTGTAAGGATTCAAACGATTTAGAAAATAAAGGGCCTGATTTTTAGGGTTGCGAATGCAATCTATTAAGAAAATTAAAAAATACAGAGAAGGGGCTATGGGAAAAAATACGGAGAAGAGGCATTTGGAATGGTGTCTGTTAAGGAGAGCTTTCAAAGATCAAGTGACAAGTAGGATTTAAGGCTGAGTTGGCAAAATGGGGGACTGTCCACCTCAGCAGGAGACGGTTACAAGTTCATCATCTTATGTATAATCTAATATAATAAGGAGGAAGGGAAGTTTATTGTTCACCACTGATACTAATATAATAGAGAGAGAGAGAGAGATACTAACCATGTTTCGTTCTATTGTCTTTACCTTTTTCGAAGAAATCTTTTTTGGAAAACTTTTTTCCCTAATAATTTTGTTGTGAGGAATCTAATTTGTTTTTGCTGTTACTAATTTTTTGTTACCCTAATATTTCGGTTTTGCCCCCACTTTAACTTCGTGCTGCAACTCTACTTTCCCTACCTATGCGTCAAATGAAAACAATAGAGGGAGAGGGGAAATCAGACCCGCCATTTCTATTGTTTGGTCTCGATTATGTCTATTTGGAGCTTTTAATAGTTCAAATTTTCCTATTCAGCTAAAAAATGGGGGTTCACATTTTTTTCTTTTCCTTTTTAGGGCGACACCTTTTGTTGTGCTGGATTGCCAAATTTATCGCACCGGATATAATTTCCAATGATCTTCCTTCGGAGAAGCCAGACATCCAGACATCTCTCTCTCTCTCTCCATATGGTGAGGCTTACCATTTACACCATGTTTCCATTGGGAAGGTCCCACTAGCTCCACTCAAATTCATGCATTGGATGGGTCCATTAGTTTACCTCATGTTTTTATGAGGTTGTTCCCATGATCTCCACCTCCATGCATATGGTAGGGTCCACCATTTTACACCTCATGTTTTGATGGGGCAAGATCAATTATTTTACACCCATGCAGAGCATGGGCTGCGAATGCCAGTAAGATAAATATATATTAACCATTTTTCATTGGGAAAATTATTAAAAAAATGCAAAGTTTTGTCTAAATTGTGAATAAAGGGTAGTGATTTGAAATTTATAAAAAATGTGTCGTCATGTGAGAGAAGATGGCTTTTAGGACAAATATACCCCTCATACATCTTTTTTCCCTCCACCTTTTGCACCTATCCCTATGCACTTATTACCTTCTCACCTACCACCTTCTTCTTCCTCAAGGCTTTTCTAACATGGAAAACTCCATTGAAGGGTTTTGAAGGTTACCATTTACAACAGGGTTTCGTATTCACGAGGGTTTATTCATGATAAACTTATCGAAGCAATGTTACAAAATGCAAAGAAAATGGATTTTGAGCTTAAAACTATATTTTTTTGTTTTCCTCATTTTCAAAATAAATCCATTTTCTTTACATTTTTGGATTCTAAAACATCAAAACCAAGCTTCAATTTATGGTAGCCTGCATTACACTAAATTCACAACGTATATTTGAAGATAAAAATCCATGGAATTATCCCTATTCTACTGGCTTCCGTCTGAAGTCCGAACAAAACTTCAGACTTCCAAATGAAAGCCAGTATATGTAACCAAATTACTGGTTCCATTCGGAAGTCCGAAGGTTTGTTCGGACTTCCGAACAAACGTTCAGACTTGCGACAGAAGGCAGTTGATTTGGTTCCCTAGTGGTTTCGGGGCATAAGATGTGGCTCCCTAGTGGTTCTGGGGTATAAAATGTGGTTCCCTAGTGGTTCCGAGGTATAAGATGAGGTTCCCTAGTGGTTCCGGGGTATAAGATGTGGTTCCCTAGTGGTTTCGAGGTATAAAATGTGGTTCCCTACTGGTTTCGAGGTATAAAATGTGGTTCCCTACTGGTTCTGGGGTATAAGATGTGGTTCCCTAGTGGTTCTGAGGTATAAAATGTGGTTTCCTAGTAGTTCCAAGGTATAAGCTGTGGTTCCCTAATGGTTCCGGGGTATAAGTTGTGGTTCTCTAGTGGTTCCGGGGTATAAGATGTGGTTCCCTAGTGGTTCCAGAGTATAAGTTGTGGTTCCCTAGTAGTTCTGGGGTATAAAATGTGGTTCCCTAGTGGTTCTGAGGTATAAAATATGGTTCCCTAGTGGTTCTGAGGTATAAGCTGTGGTTCCCTAGTGGTTCAGAGGTATAAAATGTGGTTGTTCCGGGGTATAAGCTGTGGTTGTTCCGGGGTATAAGCTGTGGTTCCCTAGTGGTTGCGGGGTATAAGATGTGGTTCCCTAGTGGTTCCGGGGTATAAGTTCTGGTTCCTTAGTGGTTCCGGGGTATAAGATGTGGTTCCCTAGGGGTTCTGAGTTATAAAATGTGGTTCCCTAGTGGTTCTGAGGTATAAAATGTAGTTTTCTAGTGGTTCCGGGGTATAAGTTGTGGTTCCCTAGTTGTTCCGAGGTATAAAATGTGGTTCCCTAGTGGTTCCAAGGTATAAGTTGTGGTTTCCTAGTGGTTCTGGGGTGTAAGTTGTGGTTCCCTAGTGGTTCCGGGGTATAAGATGTGGTTCCCTAGTGGTTCCAGGGTATAAGTTGAGGTTCCCTAGTGGTTCTGGGGTATAAGATATGGTTCCCTAGTGGTTCCGATGTATAAAATGTGGTTCTCTAGTGGTTCTGAGGTACAAAATGTGGTTCCCTAGTGGTTCTGAGGTATTCCGAGGTATAAAATATGGTTCCGTAGTGATTCCCTAGTGGTTCTGAGATGTAAAATGTGGTTCCCTAGTGGTTCTGAGGTATAAAAAGTGGTTCCCTATTGGTTCCGGGGTATAAGTTGTGGTTCCCTAGTGGTTCTGAGGTATAAAATGTGGTCCCCTAGTGGTTCCGGGGTATAAGATGTGGTTCCCTAGTGGTTCTAGGGTATATGATGTGGTTTCCTAGGGGTTCTTAGTTATAAAATGTGGTTCCCTAGTGGTTCCGAGGTATAAAATGTGATTCCCTAGTGGTTCCTAGGTATAAGCTGTGGTTCCCTAGTGGTTCCGGGGTATAAGATGTGGTTCCATAGTGGTTCCGCGGTATAAGATGTGGTTCCCTAGTGGTTCCGGGGTATAAGATGTGGTTCCCTAGTGGTTCCGAGGTATAAAATGTGGTTCCCTAGTGGTTCCGGGGTATAAGATGTGATTCTCTAGTGGTTTTGGGGTATAAGATGTGGTTCCCTAGTAGTTCTGGGGTATAAGATGTGGTTCTCTAGTAGTTCTGGAGTATAAGATGTGATTCCTTAGTGGTTCCGAGGTATAAGATGTGGTACCCATCAATGTGGTTCCGGGGTATAGCACCTCGGAACCACTATATTATGTTTCCAACAGGTTCAAGATAGTATTTTAGTGGTTTAAAAGTCATCATAGCTTTATCATTGGTGTTTAAACCTATTGGAACCATTAAGTAGGGATCGGAACCACTATTTAGTAGTTAAATAGTGGTTTCAAGACTGTAAATTATGGTTCCCAAGTGGTTGGTACATTGTAATACTACTTTATTGGTTTTCGAAGGGAAAATAACTGTATTATTGGTGTTTGGAACATATTGGAACCATTACGTAAGCCTTGGAACCACTGAACCACAATTTAGTGGTTCTGAGAGGTTACATAGTGGTTCAAACACTCTATATATTGTGATTCTAAGAGTCCAACTTGTATTTGGTACATTATAATAGTATTTTAGTGGTTTTAAAAGTCATCATGGCTCTATCATTGGTGTTAAACCTTTTAGAACCACTAGGGAACCACATTTTATACCCCGGAACCACTAGGGAACCACATTTTATACCTCGAAACCACTAAGGAACCACATTTTATACCCCGGAACTACTAGTGAACCACATTTTATACCCCGGAACCACTAGGGAACCACATTTTCTACGCCGGAACCACTAGGAAACCACATTTTATACCCCGGAGCCATTAGGGAACCACATTTTATACCCTGGAACCACTTGTGAATCACATTTTTTACCCTGGACCCACTAGGGAACCACATTTTCTACCCCGGAACCACTAGGGAACCACATTTTATACCTCAGAACCACTAAGGAACCACATTTTATACCTCAGAACCACTAAGGAACCACATTTTATACACCAGAACCACTAGGGAACCACATTTTATACCCCGGAACCACTAGGGAACCACATTTTCTACCCCAGAACTACTAAGGAACAACATTTTATAGCTCGGAACCCCTAGGGACCACATTTTATACCCCGGAACTGCTAGGGAACCACATTTTATACCTCGGAACCACCAGGGAACCACATTTTATACCCCGGAACATTTTATACCCCGGGACCACTAAGGAAACACATTTTATACATCGTAACTATCAGGGGACCACATTTTATACCCCGAAACCACTGGGGAACCATATTTTATACACCGGAACCACTAGGGAACCACATTTTATACACCGGAACCACTAGGGAACCACATTTTATACCCCGTAACCACTAGGGAACCACATTTTCTACCCCGGAACCACTAAGGAACCACATTTTCTTCCTCGGAACTACAGGGAACCACATTTTATACCCCGGAACCACTAGGGAACCACATCTTATACCACAGACCTATTAGGGAACCACAATTCATACCTCAGAACCATTATGGAACCACATTTTATACCCCGGAAGCACTAGGGAACCACATTTTCTACCTCGGAACCACTAGTGAACCACATTTTATACCCCGGATCCACTAGGGAACCACATTTTCTACCCCGGAACCACTAGGGACCACATTTTATGCCTCAGAACCACTAGGGAACCACATTTTATACCCCGGAACCACTAGGGAATCACATTTTATACCTCGGAACCACTAGGGAACCACTTTTTATACCCCGGAACCGCTAAGGAACCACATTTTCTACCCCGGAACCACTAGGGAACCACATTTTTTACACCGGAACCACGAGGGAACCACATTTTATGCCCTAGAACTACTCGGGAACCCTGCCTTAAACTCCGAGTCGGAAGTCTGAACCAACCGTCGGACTTCCGAGTGGAACCAGTAAATTGTTGTCCTACTGGAATTCCTTCAGAAATCCGAAGTTTGGTTCGGACTTTTTAACCAATCTTCGGATTTTCGGATGGAAGCTAGTAGGAATGGCAAATCTACTCGTTTCCGTCGAAAATCCTAAGGTTTGTTCAGACTTCCGAGTCGGAAGTCCAAAACAAATATCGAAAATCCGAGGAAACCAGTAGAAATGGAGCTTTATCATGTTGGCAAAGTAGTTTGTTTTTTCAAAACTACAATGGCAATGGAGTTTTATCACGTTGCAAATTGAGTTTTTTTTTTTCAACACTATAATGGCAATGGAGCTTGGAAACATTGGCAATGGAGCTTGGAAACGTTGGCAATGGAGTTTTTTTTTCAAAACAGTAATGGCAATGACAAGCTTCAAAAACCTTGCATGAAGTTTCCCATGTTTTTGAAGCCTTGAGGAAGAAGAAGGTGGTAGGTAAATGGCAACCTTCAAAACCCTTTCATGGAGTTTTTCACATTGGAAAAGCCTTGAGGAAGAAGAAGGTGATAGGTAAGAAGGTAATAAGTGCATAGGGATAGGTGCAAAAAAGTGGAGGGAAAAAAGAGGTAGGAGGGGTATTTTTGTCCTAAAAGCCATCTTCTCTCACCTGACAACACCTTTTTTATAAATTTCAAATCACTACCCTTTATTCACAATTTAGACAAAACTTTACATTTTTTTAATAATTTCCCCTTTTTCTTTGTAATGTCATTAATTTTGTTTTTAATGAGAAATATTCTTATCGAAAAACATCTTCTCCTAAAAAGTACGTTTTGCACTAATTTCACAATGCTCAAAAGGGATTTGCTAGGGTCAATCGCACAAGGGCGGGCTGTTGCATGAGAGAGCAGCCACTTCATATAATAAGAAAATATGTGGTAAAAAGTGATCCAATGTGGCTGCTCTCTCCTACAACAGTTGCCCAATGCCTTCTACGATGGACCCTAGCAAATCCCCAATCAAAATGTATATTTCCTATTTTCATGAATCTCTCAGCTGTTGAAAGAAAATTAAACAAGTCTTGATGTGGTGGGGCCCAACATTTTATGCCCATGAAAAGCTTGGGTGGGATCCACACTTTACACCCCATAGTTTTATGGTATAGAGCCCACCGTTTTATACGTTTTGATGTGGAGGGACCCACCATTTTATTCTATGCATGAGTAGGACGTCTGTTTAGACATCATGTTTTTTATCGTCTCTTACACTTCAGGTTTTGATGGGCCATCTCCAACCGAGTTGATTCCTACTAGACCTGGCAAGAATTGACCCGGTCCAGCGGGTCGATCTGGCCCGGCCATAATTTCCAGGTCCGGGTCAACATTTTGTGACCCATTTCTAAGTTGACCCGCGGGTCAACCCGGCCCGTCAAAACTGACGGGTCCGGGTGGACCCGCGGGTGCCCGTAGAAGTGAAACAAAGTAGTTTTTCCGTAATTGTCATATTTCTCTACCTCTTTGTAGTTTTTTCCGTAATTATCATATAAAGATACCCATTTTTGGTACTTTTTCCGTAATTTTCGTCCAAAACTTTAAAACTTTAGTATCTTTATGATTATTATTGCTAGCTTCTTTCGGTACTATTATTTCTAGCCACCTTTCCAGAAATAGTATTTTCGTACAGTTTTCACCACGTCTAATAAGACAAATCTCTTAACACATACAATTGCAAAGGATGGGCGAGAAGTAGCCTTTGGAAAACCTGGCTAGCAAATCTTATAAAAATCTTGAAAAAACAGAAAAAACAGAAAAATCTTTAAAAAAAACGGGTGTCCCGCTGGTCGACCGGGCCCGTACGGGCCGGGTGCGGGTCCAAGCTTAGTGACCCATAAAATTTTCCGAGTCATTTTGACCCGGACGGGCCAAGTCAAACCCGGCCCAGCCTGCCCATTTGCCAGGTCTGATTCCTATGGTCGGAGCACCATTTTACAACTCATGCATAGCTTGTGTGGGGCCCACTATTTATACACCTCATTTTTTTATGGGATGGGGCCACATCAAAACCCATCATCTCCACCCAAACCCATGCATAGGACGGGCCCATAATTTTACACCTCTTTTTTATTAGGTGGGGATAGACCTGGCAAACGGGTGGGCCGGGCCGGGTTTCACCCAACACGTACGGGTCCGGGTCAAAATGACCCAAAATTTTACGGGTCACAATTTGTTGAACCCAAACAACACCCGTACGGGCCGGGTGCACCCGCGGATCGCCCGTTTCTTTTTGCTTTTTGCTGTTTTTATCCCCACACTATAATAGTATGATCCAAGGTGTCCATGTGATGCACCATAACATAAATAGGTTGTGTCCAAAAAATCACTTCCATATGATGATCCTTGCCCTCTGATCTAAGGAGGAATTGCATATTATTATTTATGGAAACCTCTATAGATTGGAGGGCTAGGATCATCCTATGGAAATGATTTTTGGTGGGTGACCTATTTACGGTGTGTTCCATCACATGGACGGTTTAGATCATCCTATGATGTGGTCAGTACAATACTCTCTAAAACATTTGGGTTTTTACGGGCACTCGTGGGTCCACCCGACCCGGCCTCGTTTTTACGGGTTGGGCCGGGGCCGGGCCAAATTTTCAACGGGTCATGAGTTAGTGACCCAGACCCGTAAATTACGGGCGGGCCGGATGGACCCGCTGGTCCGTGTCACTTTTTGCCAGGTCTAGGTGGGGATGCCATTTTACACCTCACGATTTGATGGGGGTGGGCCCACAATCTCTACTCTACCTAAACCCATGCATGAGGTGGGGTCACCATTTTTCACCTTAGCATTCGGTTGGTTGGGGCCCACCATCTCGACCGAACCCATGCACGAGGTGAGGCCACCATTTTACACCTCAACATTTGATGGGTGGGGCCTACCATCTCTACCAAACCCATGCATGAGGTGAGGCCCACCATTTTACACCTCAACAGATGATGGATGGGTCCCACATCTGTAGCAAACCCATGCATAAGGTAGGCTTATGGTGGGCCCCACCATTTCACACATATGTTTTGATGGGGTGGACCCCACCATTTTACACCGGCGGAATGCTAGTGTATCGTATAAAATGACACAAATGAGTAGACCTGGCAAAATGGACCTATGCCCGCGAGTCGACCCAACCCACCCGCAAATTTGCGGGTAGGGGTTGGCATTTGAGTGACTCGTCAATATTGACCTGCGAGTCACCCAACCCGCGAAAACATCGATTGGGTCGGGTGAACCCGTGGGGATCCACATTTCGTTTTTTTTCTTCTTCTTCTTCTTTTTTTCTCTTGGTTCATGTAGATACGGCCGCATTTCCTAACTCGCAAGAAAGGGTAGCTTTCATATGAAAGATGGGATTTTTTCTCTTTTGGAAGGTACTCCAGGGATTTTGTGTTACTTCATTGAGAAGCAATCCATACGAATCGTGAGATCAAAGATAAAGGGAAATGGGCAGTCTAGATTAAGAGGAAATGCAACCTAGCGTAAAAGGGACATGGGTTCGTTTGCAATGGTAGGGGTATCTCATTCTCATGTTTTAGGGTTTTGAGAAAAACCAGAGAGAGTGAGAGAGAAGAGGAAGACGGAGAGGCCGGGCGAAAATGCTTCTATTACAACCCGCAAGCTGCTGCAAATTTTCTTCCGAATTTGGTAGATTTACTCCAGGATTCTCTCTTCATCACTTGCTATTTTCTCTCCATTAGTTTCTCTAGTTTCTTTTCTTAGGAGTCCTTTCTTAGAAAGATTACTTTCTTAATTGGTTGTAAGGAGAATAAGGGATATGTATCAGATTTCCTTGGAAGGAGAACAACGAAGTTTATTCTAAAAACTGTGCCTTTGCACCAGAGGAACCCCTTACCCTCTTAAAATCGTGGGCTGTTTTGCATGTCTAATACCTTTTTTTCAGGTTTGATCTAGATAGGATTTTCGATCCTATCATCTGGTATCACAGCCTTGGTTCTGGCATGCCGAGACGGCCTAGCAAGATGGAAGAACGTGTGGGAAAGTTGGAACAAGAGGTTGCCCTAGTATCGAATGCCCTAAATGAGCTCCGAGAATCCATGAATAATAAGATCGATAATGTTGTGACTTCGATAGAGCGGCTTACGATAGGAAGCCCAACTTCTACTCATTCTGTTTCTGTGGGAGATAATCAAGAAGGTGTGGTCGCCGACGGCTGAATCCAAGCTCGCTTTGCACGAATCAATTTTCCCAAGTTTGATGGTCAAGATCCGACAGAATGGATCTATAAGGCAGAGCACTTTTTTGCCTATCATAGGACACCTGAAGATCAAAAGGTATTATTGGCCTCTTTTCACTTAGACGGAACTGCGTCCCAGTGGTTCCAATGGAATCACAGGGTGCAGCCAAGCCTCACCTGGAAGGAGATGATTGATGCCATGTGTGTTCGTTTTGGCCAGACAGATTATGATAGTTTTCATGGAGCTTTATCAAAGATTCAACAAAAGGGGACCTTGCAAGCCTACCAAGAAGAATTTGAAAGACTTGCTAACCGGGTAACTGGTTGGACAGACGAAGCACTAATTGGCAGTTCGTAGAAGGTCTACGTGAGGAGATTGGAATGGAGGTTATGATGTTCAAACCATCTTCATTGAAGGAAGCAATGGGATTGGCACGCCGACAAGATTCTAAGTTGCAACGCCTACGTCGGGTGGATCGGATCACTCCGAGCCGTTACAACCAGACAAACATAGAAGCAGAAAATGCTAGTCCATTTTCACAATCTAAGGCCCCACCAGGAACAGTGGTGGCTCCTATTAAATGCCTAACCTTGGCTGGGATGAAGGCTCAACGTGATCAGGGCCTATGTTTTAACTGCGATGAAAAATTTGTTCCGGGGCATCGCTGCAAGACAATGCAAGTGTTCATCCTTGCAGGAGAAGATGATGAAGTAGCTGTCAATGATGAGACGACTATGGAAGATGAAAATAATACCCCAGAAGTCTCTGTATATGCGTTGGCCGGCGTTACAAGAGCACAGACTATGAGGGTAAAGGCCTTCATTAAGAAACAAGTAGTGAGTGTGCTAATTGACAGTGGTAGCACACATAACTTTGTGGCGGAGGATTTGGTTCAAAGGTTGGGTTATTCAGTGAAATCGGGTGCAAGCTTCGAAGTTTTAGTAGCTGATGGTAACAAGTTAAGGTGTCGCGGAATGTGTGAGTGTGTGCGCATCAACTTGGGAGATTTGGAAATTACAACAAATTTGTACGCGTTGCCATTACATGGATCAGATATTGTTCTGGGAGTTCAATGGCTGAAGTCACTAGGTAATATTATTTGGAATTTTGAAAACCTGACAATGACCCTTGATTATCAAGGAAAACAATACACACTACACGGGGTTCAAAATTTGAAAGTGCAAACAGTGGAAGGCAAGGAGTTGGCTCAGTTATTGAAGCAAAAGTCGTGGGGCTTCTTGGCTCAACTAGATGTAAATACTCAACTTGAAGAAGACAGGAGTGTTCATGAGGATCTTGCAAAGTTACTAGAAGATTACGATGATATATTTCAAGAACCAAAGGGGCTGCCACCTCATCATTCTCATGATCATCATATCCCATTAATGTCTGGAGCACAACCTGTCAATGTCAGACCATACCGTTATCCACACTTGCAGAAGAACGAGATTGAAAAATTAGTTCGAGAAATGCTCGAGACTGGTGTTGTTCTCCCCAGCAAGAGCCCATTTTCTTCACCAGTATTATTTGTGCGGAAGAAGGACGGATCGTGGAGGATGTGTATCGACTACAGGTCGCTGAATCAAGTCACCGTAAAAGATAAGTTCCCTATACCTACTACTGATGAATTATTAGATGAACTATATGGAGCTAAGTTTTTCTCAAAGTTGGATTTGAGGTCTGGGTACCATCAAATACGTGTGCATGAATCTGATATTCCTAAGACTGCTTTTCGCACTCATGAAGGGCATTATGAATTTTTAGTTATGCCCTTCGGCTTGACTAATGCCCCGTCCACTTTTCAAAGCCTCATGAATGAGGTTTTTCGTGATCACTTACGCCAATTTGTCCTTGTATTCTTTGATGATATATTGATATACAGTAAGTGTTGGACTGATCATCTCAGCCATGTGAAAATAGTTATGGACAGGTTGCGGCATCATCAGCTAGCGGTTAAACGTTCAAAATGCTCCTTCGGGCGGCAAATATGTGTTGAATATTTAAGCCACATAATTTCAGGAGAAGGAGTCGCAGCTGACCCTGAGAAAATCCGTGCCATGGTAGAGTGGCCACATCCTACTAGTCTGAAATCATTGCACGGCTTCTTGGGGCTAATAGGATATTACAGGAAATTTGTGAAGGGATATGGTCAAATTAGTAAGCCACTTACAACACTCTTATGCAAGGATGGGTTCCATTGGAATGAGGAAGCGGAAAGTGCGTTTGTGGAGCTTAAGGCTGCTATGTCATCCACCCCTGTGATGGCTTTACCAGATTTTTCTAGGCCATTCATTATAGAATGTGATGCTTCTGGAACAAGAATTGGAGGTGTGTTGATGCAAGATGGGCTGCCCATTGCATTTTGTAGTAAGGCCTTATCCATCTGACATTCATCGCTATCTACATATGAATGTGAGATGCTCGCCATTGTTCATATGGTGACAAAATGGCATCACTATTTGATGGGCAGGAAATTTCAAATAAAGACCGATCATCAAAGTTTAAAGAATCTCTTAGAGCAGCATGTTGGCTCAACTGCTCAGCAAAAATGAGCAGCCAAGCTCATGGGTTATGATTATGAAATCTTATATCAAAAGGGAAAGGAGAACCTTGCAGCTGATGGACTATCACGATAGTTTGAGAATGGGCCAGTTGAAGCATCAGTGTCAGCATTATCTATTCCATGTAATACATTGGTGGACGAGATATGTAAGGAGTTAGAGCAGCACCATGATACAGAAGAATTGATTGACAAGCTTCGAACCCACCCACAAGGGTCAGATGGTTATACCTGGGATGGTCTGGTATTGCGTTACAAGGGAAGAATTGTAGTCGCCAAAACATCCAATATCATTGACAAATTGCTACAAGAATTTCACTCAACTGCCGAAGCCGGACATTCAGGTTCGTTACGCACTTACAAAAGGCTTTCAAGATAATTTTATTAGCGGGGAATGAAGAGGTAGATTAGGGAATATGTGGCCGCTTGTGACCTTTGCCAGAGGAACAAATCTGAGAATCTTTCGCCACCAGGATTGTTGCATCCATTGCCCATTCCAGATTTGATTTGGTCAGACATCTCTATGGATTTTATTGACGGGTTACCAAGATCTCTTGGAAAAATGACTATCATGGTAGTGGTGGACCGTTTGTCTAAATATGCACATTTTATATCTCTCGCACACCCTTACACCGCAGCTTTTGTGGTACATGCCTTTGTTCGAGAGGTGGCACGTCTACATGGTACACCTACATCGATTGTTAGCGACAGAGATAAAGTATTCATGAGCAATTTTTGGCAAGAGTATTTCCGTCTTCAAGGAACTAAACTGTGCATGAGTTCGGCCTATCATCCACAAACAGATGGGCAGACTGAAGTGGTAAATCGTTGCCTCGAAACATATGTACGTTGTTTTGTTGGGACCCAGCCTAAGCAATGGGCGCATTGGTTGTCATGGGCAGAGTGGTGGTATAACACCACATACCACGAATCAATAAAGATGTCACCATTTGAAGCTGTTTACGGACGACCACCTCCGACCCATGTGACTTATACATCTGGAAACACCATGGTGGGACAATTAGACAAGGAGCTATATGACCGTGACCACGTCTTACGTAGCCTCAAGGAGCAATTGGAAATGGCTCAAGCTCGAATGAAATCACAGGCTGACAAGCGTCGCACGAAGAGAGTTTGTTGTGGGAGACTGTGTATATTTGAGACTACAACCCTATCGACAATCTACAGTAGCTGTGCGCTCTAACCTCAAGTTAGCCCCAAAATTTTATGGACCATTCCAGATAATCCAACGAATTGGGCCAGTTGCATACAAACTACTCTTATTGGCCTCCGTCAAGATCCACCCCGTCTTCCATGTATCGTGTCTTAAGAAGAAACTTGGTTCAGGGGTTCCATCCCAAGTAGACTTGCCTCCACTTACCGAAGAAGGGCTGTTACAGCCTGAACCAGAAGCAATTTTGGAACGGCGTATGATTAATCGCAAGAATCAGGCTGTTACTGAAGTTCTGATTAAGTGGACTAATATGCCCAAGGAAGAAGCTACCTGGGAGCTTTGGTACAACATACAACAACGTTTTCCGAACTTTACACCTTGAGGACAAGGTGTATTTTCAGGGGAGGGTGATGTTACAACCCGCAAGCTGCTGCAGATTTTCTTCCGAATTTGGCAGATTTACTCAAGGATTCTCTCTTCATCACTTGCTATTTTCTCTATATTAGTTTCTCTAATAATTTCTCTAGTTTCTTTTCTTAGGAGTCATTTCTTATAAAGATTACTTTCTTAATTAGTTGTAAGGAGAATAAGGGATATGTATCAGATTTCCTTGGAAGGAGAACAACGAAGTTTATTCTAAAAACTGTGCCTTTGCACCAGAGGAACCCCTTACCCTCTTAAAATCGTGGGCTGTTTTGCATATCTAATACCTTTTTTGCAGGTTTGATCTAGATAGGATTTTCGATCCTATTAGCTTCCCTCCCCTCCACCTAAAAAAAAAAAAAAACTGCTCTTTGGCAAAAAATTGTGGGTTACTCCGAGGTTGACCCAACCCACCTGCAATGGGTGCGGGTCACCTAAGTGCTGACTCGTAGGATATGGGTCATTTTGACCCTCACCCACGAGACCCGCGGGTAACCAAACCCAACCCGCCCGTTTGCGAGGTCTACAAATGAGTAAGACCGGACTCAAGTACTTGGATGATCTAAGCCGCTCATTTGTCAATCGCTGGCTAAGATAAGCCGTTCCCCAAAAATCTTCTCCAATTAGATGAAAACCGTCCTTTTCTTTCTTGGGTAATGATAAATTCACACCTTTTCTTTCTTGGGTAATGATAAATTCACACCCCCTGTAGGATGATTTGCACCAGTTTTAACGTGACGTCAAAAATCGTTGAAGTCTACGATAATTCACGTTATAAGTGGATGCGAATCATCCTAAAATGGGAGCGAATTATCATGGCTCTTTTTTCCCCTCTTTTTCCCGCGTGGATTCGACGCTAGACAAACTCAACCACGAGTTAAAATTTAACCCAGGTTAAGTCAAACGGGTTAGGGTTAAGGAGTGGTCGCCTTTTTCTATTTTAAGAATAGATAGAGGATTGGTATCAACCACCCGTTATCAACCCGCCTCTCTCTTCCTCTCTCCCCATTTAGGGTTAGGGTTTCTTCTTACAGAAAATCTCGATTCTTCTCTATTTCGCATTTTTTTTTCTCTGATAGATCCTCTCTCGATTATGGAGATGGAATGCTTGACTGAGTTTCCTCACACACACATGGATCGTCGTCCTAGAAAGAGGCCGAGGTTAGCCTGGGACGTTCAACAAGTCCCCAAGGTAAAAATCTTCTGATCTTTTTTTTTTTTTTTTTTTCATCTTGTCGCTAGATCTGGTGGAGTTTATGTAGATTAGTTCGCTATATCTTATTTTTTTTCTTAGATCTGATGAGTTTAGGTTGGTTTCTGCTAGATCTAGCAAAGATCAAAGGGGTTTTGTCTGGATCTGGTGTGACTTTACGGATTCTTTCTGGATCTATTATATTTTCTTGAATTTCGTATAATCTTTTTAGGATTTACATCTGCTAAAATTTGTTTCATGTTTTTTGCGAGGTACGAGGTTTTTTTGACTATTATTTTTTTCATCCACGTTTAGATTTATGTATGAGAATTTATTTTGATTGTTTTGATGATCTACTTTTTGCTGGACCTTTGTTTTTTGGAAAAAAATTGTGTTGGCTACTATGAATTTATGGCCTGCTTGCCGCTTGGACTGCAAGAAAATATCATTTTTGATGCAAAAATCTTTTCTTGGGATTTTTTTTTTGTCCAAGATTTATAGGGAAATGATACAAGTTTGGTTAATTTAGAGAGATAACATAATAAAATGATGGTCCCTCTATTTAAAAATTGCATAGGGTGGGTTCAAATTAACTTTTTTTTAATGTGTAAAAAAGTATGAAATTTTAGAAATATTTTACTTTTTAAACTTTTCCAAAAATATTCCTGCTATCCAAACAAGGGCCTTATTGTTCTTTGTTTGTTTGGTTAGGATTAGGATTTTTTTGGTTAATTATTTTACGGGTAGGAAATATTTACCTCTGTTTGATTAGAAATTGTTAAAGTTTTTACTTTTATGATCTATATTTTGATTTTCACTTGGTTTGTTTGCTGCTTAATAAAATCGTCGTAAATTTAAATGGAATTTAGGGCACGTTTGGTTACCATGAATTTTTTTTATGATAAATCAGATGTCTCCAAGTGGAGATGAGGGTGAAGTGGCTAACAATCAGGAAACAAAAAAAAGGAAACTAGTCTCTGGTGATGAGGAGCAGCAAAAAATCAGGAAACAGTCGATTGGATTTTGAGTAGAGTTTTTGGATTCCTGATTTTTTGCCGCTACTCATCACCGGAGGCGCTAGTTGTTTCCTGTATTTTGTTTCCTTATTTTAGCAACTTCAGCCGCCCAACCCCTCTCTCACCACTTGAAGGCTGCAGTATATCATGAAAAAAAAATTTCATGGTAGAGCCAAAGTGCCTATAGTGGTTTTGTTTTCCTCAATGAACGTCCTCTTTCCTGTGGTATGGTAGATTTAAGTTTATGTGGTAAGATTTATGTTTATTGAAGTTGATTGGCGAAACTGATTCCCCTGTCCAATTAATCACAAATAATGTTTCTTGTACTCTGTCGGTTCCTTTAGTAGGAATCTTACTTCTAAAAGCAACATGCAATTGAATCGTGGTTTAGGTTGTCCATACCCGCATGCTTTGTTCTTCGGATTTTCTTGGATCTTATGAATTAGTCTTTTTTTTTCTAAGATAAGAATTTTCTTCCCTTGTTGAGGTCTTTAGTTTTCATTATGGGATGTTGACAACCCCTGAGTTGATGTGTGCTGCAAAAGAACTAGGTGAGGGTAACATTATGATTATGTTTGTTGAGTGAAAAATAAATGGATGGCTGTGTGTAGGCTCAGCCAGGAAAATTTTGTGGGCAAGAGGTTGGGAATGTGACAAGCTTAGCATCTACGAGGGCACCCTCAGACCATAATTGTTCATCTCTGTATATAAAAGGAGTTGCTCGAAATGGTTCTCCTCCATGGCGAGATGATGACAAAGATGGGCATTACATGTTTGCATTGGGAGACAATTTAACTCCTCGCTGTAATTACACTTAATCACCATTAATGGTTTTTTATTTCATGGTTGGATCTGCTAATAAAATTATCTGCATTGATTTCTCATTATCATTATATTTCTCTCTTTCAAAGATTTTGTTAAAGACCTCTTATTACTTAATTGTCTCTGTGAGCTATTATTGTGCTACTCATAATAAGTCTTTATACTGCATATAGAATTTTAGGGTCCTCGATTTTTATTTCGTAATCGTTTACTTTTGTCAAATTAACACTATATGATCTAGTTGCCATTTTCTTAACTACCTAGAACCTTTTTTTTTCAATTTACTCCAGGAAAATAGTTTGTGTCATGTCTTAACGTTTTTTGCATTGTTTCAAAATCCCCCCTCGTAATCATTGACTCCCCCAAACCGACTCTGTTTTGCCTTGGTCGTGTTCTTGTCCTAGTCTGCGTTTTGCCCTACAAATTCAGCCAAAACTCCATTGACTCACCCGATTAATGACTGCGTCAACCGAATACTTATTTGCGTCAACCGTGTACTCAACCGCGTTGTGCCGAGTCGATTAGGATTTACTTTGACCACGTTTTGGCTCGCATTTGCATTTTGAAACAATTTCCATGTATAGATGTTGTAGGGAACAATCTCTTATTAGTGGTGCCACTGGTGTACCCTTCGGATCAATGTTGCCTTGTCGTCAGTTGCTTGTGAAGTTTCTACAAGCATTTACCTTCATTTCAGACTTTTCTGGAATGATAAGTGGTTTTCCTTTGATAGGCATCCTTTTTTTAAATGTGTTTTGAAAATATGAAATGCTTCTTATATTTGTAAGTTACTAGCATAGGTATAACTCTATGATTCTTTATGTTACTCAAATTTTCGCCTGGGTGACAACATTACACCTTTACTTTTATGTGGGTTACTGAATACTCCGTTTTTTAATTTTTCCATGCAAAAACAAGTATTTGCGTGTTGCAATGTGTCTCGAGTTGTGGATGGTTTTTACTTCACCTTACATTTTTGGTCTTGTTTGTTCTTGCAGATAAAATCCACAGCAAAATGGGTGAAGGTCAGTTCTTGCACCTGTTGTATTCTCTTATAATAACTTTTTATTCAGCGAAAATGTATTAGGTGTCATTCAGAAAAAAATAAGAACTTGAATTAGGTCATGAGTTCTCCTTATCATTCATTTCTTATTGTGCGCTTTGGATATAGTAAACCCGTTGAGGACCTTTTTGATGTGATGCATTATCTCTGTATGGGATAAAAAATTAAAGTTGTTTTCCCTCAATTATTTCAGGCACATTTGGCCAGGTTTTAGAATGCTGGGACCGGGAAAGAGAAGAAATGGTAGCCATAAAAATTATCCGTGGTATTAAGAAGTACCGGGAGGCTGCGATGATTGAAATCGATGCGCTACAACAGCTTGGAAGACACGACAAGAATGGCAGCCGGTAAGTTGTCTTCTTGATTGTATCACCTTGCAATTTATATTATGCGATTCTATTTTCTTTATTGGCAGTCTAGTAGGTTTGAAAGTAAAATTTTGTATAAGCGGGTGTATTCTTTGCAGTTGTGTGCAATTACGGAACTGGTTTGACTATCGTAATCATATCTGTATTGTAAGTATTCGAGTGATTTGCGATGGTATGATTTCCCCAATTTTCCAAATATTTTGGGGGTTAAAACTTTGTGGATGGATTTAAATGGTTTTAACAGGTGTTTGAGAAGCTTGGTCCAAGCTTATACGATTTTCTACGGAAAAACAATTATCGCTCATTTCCCATTGATCTAGTCCGCGAGCTTGGCAGACAACTGTTGGAATGTGTAGCATGTGTGTAGACCATACTCCTTCCACTTTCATTATTATCTTTACACACTGAAGTGGCCACTATTCTAGTATACGTTCTTTATTTTTTGTCTTCTCATCTAAGGAAAGCCGGGTAGCTACTTGTCTAGTTGCTTGTATCTTTTGTTAAAACCAAACCCATTTCCTCTTGTATGTGGTTCTTATGGGTTTTAACCCAAACATATTCTATTGGATGCCATCTAAAAAAAAAATTTTTTATTTATTGCACGTTTTTCATTCAATTATAGTTTGTTCTTAGTTTCTATCATATCCTTTCAGTTATGCATGATTTGCACCTCATTCATACGGACCTGAAGCCAGAGAACATACTGCTTGTTTCCTCAGACTATGTAAAAGTACCAGATTACAAGGTACATATATCTTTTTTTATCCTTTAATTAGCAAAACTTTTTTATTTTATTCTATCATGTCACAGTCTTATCGTTCCTGGTGTCTAATGATCCTGATTTGTTGTACAGGTTTCTTCACGATCTCCTAAAGATGGATCCTATTTCAAGAGATTGCCCAAATCTAGTGCAATCAAGGTGATTGATTTTGGTAGCACAACTTTTGATCGTCAAGATCATAGCTACATTGTATCTACAAGGCATTACAGGGCACCTGAGGTTATTCTTGGTATGTTGTCCTGTGTATTTCCAGGAATTTAATGATTACGTTGTATATTTTCTTCTTTGATAGCTGTGGTAAACTGTTATTATTATGTGTTTTTTAGGACTTGGATGGAGTTACCCGTGTGATGTATGGAGTATTGGATGTATTTTGGTGGAGCTTTGCTCGGTATATTCTTGATTTTGAAACATTTACTTCCACTCTTCATTTATTAATGTGGGCACATGCAATTTAGAGGTGAAGGGGAAATGTAATCAAGTTAATTTGTATTTATTTTCTATGTTTCAGGGGGAGGCATTGTTCCAGACCCATGAAAATTTGGAGCACTTGGCAATGATGGAGAGGGTATTAGGTCCATTTCCCCAGCATATGTTGAAAAGTGTAAAGTGAGTGCCCAGAAAACCCCATCCCTAGTGTTATTTTATGCAGGTTATTATGCCTTGAGTGCTCCGTCTAAATGCTATTACTTCTTTTTACTTTAGCCGACATGCGGAGAAGTACATTAGGAAGGGTAGGTTGGATTGGCCGGAGGGTGCAACCTCAAGGGAAAGCATCAAAGCTGTTCTGAAGCTGCTTCGACTTCAGGTTTGTGGTTATTCAGTCTGCTTATACCCATTTTGATGCTGGCTAGGGTTAGATGTTGGAAAACGATGCAATTTATGTTTCTCTTACTCGATTATATCTTGTGTTTTTTCGCGGCAGAACCTAGTAATGCAACATGTTGATCACTCGGCAGGGGATTTTATTGATCTCTTGCAAGGTCTTCTCAGATATGATCCCTGCGATCGTCTATCGGCTCGAGAAGCCCTCAGACATCCTTTCTTTACAAGGGATCATCACAGGAGGTCATCATGATGGGGCGATCTCTCTCTCATTCTCTCTCACATTTGTTATTGTTCAAGATAGCTGGTGTGGTGCCAATCCATAATTGAGTAGCAATGACCAAGCCCTGCCCAGGGTCGTAGGCAATGTGCAAATCAAACATGGACTATATATCTAGCCTGTTTCCCCTGTAAAAAAATCCTGTATTCCAACTGAAGCCCTCTTACCTCTTCATTTATAGATAACAATTGTCCTAGTGATTCTGACTTTGCTCGGGTTGCCCTCCTGTTACGTTTTGATATGTCTTGGGTTGCCAATTGTTATGTTGGATGGTCCTTTATTGGGAAGTGCTATCATCAGTCATGTTTCAGTAATTGCACTAACTGATCCCGTCTTCTATTTTCTAAAGAGCTGTCAAAGATTATTACAGTTCCCAAGTAGCTCTTACAAAGCCAATTAGAAAAGACTAGATTAGAAGTTAAAACACTGCTATGCTTAAATAATTTTTGAGACCATTGATCTTTACAACAGAAACATTTCAGCTCGATTATTTTCTTGCCATTACTTTGTTGCCCGTTGATATTCCAGTCTAGCTAGTGTTTTGCAGTATTCCATGGCTGTGATACATTGGCAATTAGCCACTTGCAACCCTTCTATCGAAAGGGCTCGTAGATATAAATAGAAAGGCGAGCAAAACTGAAATAAGTTCTGGTTCCGTTTCCTCTCACGTAGGAACCGAAAAATGGATGTAAAATTTGTTTCATGTTGTAAAATGTAACATGAAACAAATTTATGAACATAAAACAGATTTTACTCCATTTTTCTGTCCAACGAAAATTCCCGAAGGCTCTGTGCACTTGTTTCCCTGGGAAAGGAAAAGAAAAGGTTGTTTGGGAATCTGACGTGGCATTAGGAAAAAAAATCCAGGGAAACTGTGTAGGAAAAAGTTTTGCGTGCTTGTTCACTTGTGCAGGAAAGGTTTTTTGAGAAACTGCTTGCCTACTTTTTTCACTAGTTTTCTTGGAAAAGCAAATCTGACCAAAATAAAGGGAAAAAGGGATCTCACACGTGAGAAATGACTCATTTCCATATCATTTTTTTCAATTTTCATGTTAGATGTGACATTTTCCACCTAGGCTGCTTCAAAATTCTGTGAAGACAAGTGAACATGTGAATTTTAGCTATCTCGAGAAAAAATGGGTGTTTTCCCAGGATTTGGTCTCCCGGAAATGCGAGTGAATAGAGCCTAAAGGATTCATTACCGGTCCCTAACTAGTTTGATACAAAGGAGTAGTTGAGTTGAGTTGAGTTTAGATATAAAGAAACAGAGCCTTGGGGAAAAAGGGGATCTATTATCCCAGTTATAAAAGGGGAGTGAGAAATCGACCCCCATATATCTTAAATTTACCCCGTAATTAAAGGAAGCACTCATTTTTGTCTTAGGTCATGTGTGGCAACCACGAATATTTTTTCATGAAAAGTTGGTTTCTCAAGTGTTGAGATGCAGTGGGGTGGTTGAGAAAAGGAGACTGGAGAGAGGACCATTGAGTAAAGGGTGAGAAGTGACTAAAAAATAAGAAAGAATGAAAACGTCTCCACACTCAGCCCCTTCCGTGTCTCTCACTCGCCCACGTTCTTTCACCATTAGGTAAGCTAATAATATATATCCCTGGGAAAAAGAATATGGTAGTCAGCCAGGCATGCCCTCGAAGTATTTTTTCCTCTCTTCTTATTTTTATCTTAATCTCTTATTCTTTTTATAATATAGTTGTTCTAAATGTATTAT
This sequence comes from Tasmannia lanceolata, assembly GCF_043159265.1. NCBI lineage: Eukaryota > Viridiplantae > Streptophyta > Magnoliopsida > Canellales > Winteraceae > Tasmannia > Tasmannia lanceolata. The sequence continues at coordinate 46,443,585 of NW_027518714.1, read as the reverse complement.
TATATCTTTTCACCTCACCTACAAACAGGAGAGTGAAAAACACAAATTCTCCCTGCAATAATTTCTAAAATCCCCTTCCCGAAACCAATTGTATTTACACAGTACTTTCCTTATTTTTTATGTACTTCTATTTTCAAAGCATTCTGGTTCTCAATATCAATTTTAAACTGGCAATCGGTTCTCAAAATCAAAAGAAACAGTGCATTGTTGCTAGGACCAAATTTTAAAACATCAATTCCCATCAATTGGACATGTGAGTCGTAAACCCAACACAAACCTGTAAAGGATAATCTTAACTTCTCCTCCAAACTTGATGACTTGATGTTGGTAGTTTTCTCTTCGATTAAACTTCTGAAGATACATTACCCGGCTTTGAGAAGGAAGAGAAATTGGCAACATCTTGAAAACATAGATTGCAAATGTGAGTAGGTATTTTGTCTCTCATCACCGGGTTTTGATTCTCGTTACAATCCCTTGGGTTCGAAATTGACATTTGAAGGTTCTGATTGTTCTTCAACCGGGAGATTGACAAAGGAGGGTTTTCGAATTTTGTATGCTCTCGAGCCATGCGAAAATTGAAACTCTTTCAACAAAAAAATGCAGAAGCGCTTTACTAATACAGGGAGAGCAATTAAACTTGGTAGAAACACCTTTATTTTTAGAGAGCTCCTGGCAAAACCAGAATCCGTTTTTAAAAAAAAATTAGGAGCATATGATATTATGATACGTACTTTGAAGACACTATTACACTAGTGTAAAACTTTTTATTCTTATCTATAGTTATGAGACGACTGAGTTCGATAAATGCCGTTTGGAAGGTCTCTTCTTGGTGTGCAGCTTGGGTCAGTTGGATTGGTTTGAGGCCAAACCTAGCCCAACCTGAGATAGAATTTCCTCAACCCTGACCCAACCCAATCTGCCTCAAGTTGAGGATGGTCAACCCTAACCCTAACCCAACCCGCCTTTAAATCTTTCAACCCTAACCCAACCCATATATCCTGAAATCAGGTCTGGTTGAGTCAGGTTAGGTTTGGGTGCACCTAGGGCCAAACATAATAATACAAGAAAAAACATAACTGAAAGAAAACAAAGATAAAATTAGAGGATAGAGATATGAGGTTCGGGCCGGCTCCTGCTACCAAGGCCTCAATTCTAACTCAACCCGAAAGTAAATCGGGTTGGCTTTTCCCAATCCTAACCCAACCCAACCAACCAGAGGAAATGCCAAACCTACCTGAGCCAAAATCGGGTTAAACCTGTCGGGTTCGGGTTGAGCGTGACCCAAGTTGAACCCTTACTGTCTTCCCACCCATGAACATTGGATCAGGACATTTTCATCATTTTTTACTCTGTCCCTTTCACTGAAATCGAGGGTATCCCATCTTTAAAGTGTTTTCCTTATTTTTCATTAATTGATTGCAATTTCCTTTATTGGTCAGATTGTGCTATTCCGGTCCTACTTTCCTAGTCTAGGTCATGATTCATTTCAAATTGGATTGTCTATTGGAGTGTCCTAGGTTATACTTAGGTTGCACATAGATAGGGCAAGGAGTTGGCTAGAAGAGCCGAAACGATACACGAGGTATGGTAGAATAGCCATTGAAACCGAAAACATAAAAAGAAATGCTGTTAATCGTTCTGAGTAGCTTTTTTAAATGTCATGAATATACCCTCAGGAATAGCATAAATTAATAAAAACATGAAGGTTGCTACTGTACATACGATCTCTGCATTTAGATGGCTACATCTGGGTCATGATCTGCAGCAATTTCAGGCCTCAGGATATGGATCCATTTAACATAGTTAGGATCAATTTGTTGTGCCCAAATCCTATTCATTAACGTTCGGATCCATTGGACCGTCTCTAGGTCCATTTACAACCCACCTAAATGTACAAAAGCAAAACAAAATGAAATAAGATAAATTGACTCGGTGTAAATTGCCTATATTTACGAGTATCAGTCCCTATTGCTAACAACAACAAAAATAATAATAAAAAATCAAGAAATAATAACAAAGGCCTAAATTTATAAATCCATAAATAATTAAATAAATGACTCCAATTTCTTCTATTATTAGCGTTTTGTTCTGCATTTACGTGACAATAGGACCCCACTAGGAGGTCCACTAAGTACAATACTACATTTACCATGTAACCAATACCTCAAATGCAAGAAATTCCCGTAATTAGACCATGTTCTGAACGACCCCCGAACCTCAAGCAACACACTATTGTTCACCATCTGATTCTTAAGCAGTTCACTGTCTTTTAATGGAAGATGAACCTGGCTAGCAATCATATGAACGTTCGCGAGCTTCGATTGAGCCCTTCTTTCGGAGAAAGGATTGATGGGGCCGGTGGCAATGAGCGTGTTGCCGTAGTAAAGATCAATGGCCAAGAAATCGAAAGAGATGTCTATTTTCTTGTTTGGATTTGTGAAGTTGGCGAGGATTGTAATGTCGGCGTTCAAGAGAGAACCGGAGTCGATGTAGGCTGCGTTGAGGGTGGCGGTGGAGATATCGAAATGGGGGCTTCGGGGGCGAAAGAGGAGGTAGACGATAAGGACGGCTAGGCCTCCTAGCAAGACAATGATCCCGAAGAGCATGCAGAAGGCAGCTGAGAACCATGTTAGACGGTTGGTTCGAAGCTGGACGGATGCTTTGAGCATTTGTCTGTTGGGATTTGATTCGAGTAGTTGCTGTGGGTGATTAAGTTGCTGGCTTTCATGTTGGTTTGGAGGTGGATTTTGTAGGTGGGGGTGGCTATTTTGCTGGTTTTGATTTTCAGGGTGCATTGCTTTTGGTGAATGAGATGAGGAGAGGAGGAATATAGGGTAGAGACAAATGAAAGGTGGGATGATTTGGAGAGAGTGATAGAATTGGAAGAGAAAGTAAGGAATATGTCTTATGTTTTGGATACAAGCAATCTTTTGAAACCATTGAGTAGTTTATTTTTTTATAAAAGTTGATGGCATGTACAGTGAGAAAGGCAAAGGAAGCGTGATTGGGATTGTTTGGTGTTACTTTTTCTTTTTGATACAAGAAAACATAGTGAAGATGATTAATTTAGAAAACATAGTGTAGATGATTAATTTAGAAAAAAAGGGGGAGCATGATTCATTTAGGAAATTAAAATATAATATGCCTTTACTAGTAAATGCTTTGTTCGGTGAAAATAAAGATGGTAAGAATGGGGAGCTTTTAATATATGTGATCACCACTCAAATGATCTTAGATCGTTAATATTTTATCTTAGGTCCTATTTGTTTTGGATTTTTAAAACCGATTGAGAGTCCAAAATTGATTATTAGAGTCAAAATTAGGCAATGTCCGGCAGCCCGGGATCTTTTTCTCTCTTGACATTGATCATATTGGATCTTTGTTTTGATTGGGTTTTCTAACGCTGAAATCATTTGGGATCATTGGTCCTGCGAACCCCAACATCCCCCAATCAAAACCTAACTATTATGGTTTACTTTTATGGAAGAACACAAGATCATCAGGATCGTTCTACGGTTGTGTCCTCCACACTAAAACCCTCAGTCGCACATCAAGATATCGATTGTCGAATGGAGATTGGAAAATAGCATTGACCACAGCCCTAGATCAGATCCTAATACTCTTGTTCTATGTAAAGTATGGAGGTCTAAGATGGGATTTAATATTCAAAATCAGAAACTAAGACCCAAGATTGATCTCATACCTCTTAGTCATTTCCTCCGCCCTCAAAATCCCTCGAGCCCCCCACTTGCCCTTCACAAGGGTTCTCTTCTGGAGAAAATATGACTCCTCATTATTATTTATATCCCCAGGTTAGAGAGCCCAAAATCAACTTATATCTCTTTACAAATTTTCCTCTCCCCATAACAAATTTGGTTTTTGGGCTATTTTGGTGTATTTCATTGTGCACTTGCCTCTGAGAAGGCATTCTTTTCTCTTTCTTTACACTTGGTGGAGGGCAACTTGTCAAACTCTTAAGTGAGATTGGTGATAAAGCTCGGATGAGTACGAGGCACAGATTCAACCTCCAAAAGAGTTGAGCATGAGTCAAACTTGTAAACGGTTTGGTCTTCAACCACAAGAAGATCGGGCTAGTGAAGCCAGAAGGGGAACATCTTCTTGGAGTAGATGTCGGCTGGTACACTTGGTGGAGGGTACCTTGTCAATCTCTGAAGTGAGATGGGTGATAAAGATCGGACGAGTACGAGGCACGGATTCAACCTCGAAAGGAGTTGAGCTTGAGTCAAAGCTTGTAAACGGTTTGGTCTTTTCACCCGTAAGAAGATCGGGCTAGTAAGGCCCATAGTTAGCAAAATGTGATACGGCAAAAATACGAGAGGGGAAAAATTCGTGTTTAATACAGCATTGGTTAAAAAAAATGTAGTCAAATAAACGGTCAAAAAAATAGAAACGCCGAAAAAACGTTTAATGAATAAAACACGTTTAATATGTTTTGGTTTTGAAAAAACGGATTTGCTAGCATATATGTGTGTGTCAGCATATTTCACGAATAAGCCATTCACAGGTTCAGTTTTTTTAATAGAAGATCGATCCAAGTCTTGACTGTATAGATTCACACAAAGAGCCTCCTTGGTTTAGACTAAATCTCAAAATAATTGATGATGTCGTGTAGCTCACAAATAACAACCAGAGTTCATTCTCTATGCAACCAAATAACATGCAATTGCAAAATGAAATTGACGAACCTTTACTGAACAGTTTCTTGTGGGGAAAGTGGAAATTCCTTCCATGAGCTAAGCACATGGAAGAAGCAATTGAGAGTATTATACTAAAATTTTGATATAGATCACGGTAGTCGTTTAAATCCCTTGGTTTTCGAGAACCATCAGACCACTTCAAAGTCCACACAAATTAGTTTATTTAAAGGTCATCATTACAAAAGGATCTAGGTCTGAGAATGATTTCACAAGAAATTCTCAAATCTGGTTCTCTATTCACCCTGGGAATATGAGTTTGAAGCCTATCATTTTTATCAATCCAATTTCATGGCATTTGGTCATGTAAGAATTAAACTAGAAGAAACACTTAATTAAACAGAGGATTATGTGGAATTGAATCAAGACTATCCCAGTTCTGTCATGCTTTCAGCTATTTGCAAAAAAAAAAATAAAAAATAAAATAAAACACATGAAGGAACGATTTATGCTTTCATCTTGTAAAAAAAACCAAAGAGGTTAGGGACTTAGGGTTTGGGTTGGGAGGACTATGCTTTCATTTTTCTTTTTTTTTTTGTTGAAAAAAACGCCGTGTAACGTTTTGCTAAGTATGGTAAAGCCATGAAGGGAGCATCTTCTTGGAGTAGAGGCTGGTTTAGGGCCGAACCACTATAAAAATCATTGGTGCACTTCTCCTTACACTTTCTCTTTCCTTATCTTATTGTGCCTTGATTTTTATCTTCGAAGTTGTTTATTGGTTTGGTTCTTTGCTTTAAATTTTAATTACCCTTTAAAAAGGAACAAAAGTTTCTAATAACCCAATTCAGCCCCTCTCTTGGGGTGACACCTGAGCTAACAATGCATATATTATGAGTATGTTGATTCCTGTTGTACTATCATTTCCTTAAATGTTGATGATCTTTTGTTTTTCGATTCTAAATAAAAGTAATTAAAATAACAAAAAATCTGCTTATGCAAAACTTCGACTTGAAAGATCTAAGAGAAGCAAATATAATTTTAGAAATTAAAATAATAAGAATTGAAAATGGTAAATCTCTGGATCAATCTCAATATATAGAGAAAATACTTAAAAATATAAGTATTTTATTACCTTGTATGTACTCATTTTAATCCTAGTAGTAGATTTTATTACCTTGTATGTACTTATTACCTTGTATTAGCCAGCTTAATTGGTAGTTTAAGGTATGCTACAGATTGCACTAGATTGATATTGTATTTGCAATAGGTATACCATGTAGATAGGGCTGCAACTCGAGTCGGGTAAAACCCGACCCGCATCAACCCGACCCGAAAATAGCCTGGGTCGGGTTTAGGTTTCATGGGTTTCGGGTCGAGCCGGGTTCAGCATTCAAAAGCCCGCATGAATCTCGGGTCGAGCCGGGTTTGAAGGGGCCCGACCCGACCCGACCCGACCCGAGTTACATAAGTTATAGTATGTACATTTTTTTCTATTGTTAGTTAAAAGTTAAAGGGATAATTACATTTACACCCCCTCTAGTTTCTGCCACATCCACTTCCACCCCTATAGTTTAAAACGTGACAAATACACCCTTGTAGTTTCAATTTGTTTAAGGTAGGCCCCCTCAGCTGAAGGTTCGTCCATAGATTGAAGGGTTAGGATGATCCGATGGAGCTAATTTTTTGGGCACACCCTAACTATGTCAGGACCCATCAAATGAACGCTTTGGATCATCCAAACAATGTGGGCCCACATTATTTGGATGATTTTTTGGTAGTGTTTGGATTCGGGTAGGGGCCCACATTATTTGGATGATCCAAAGCGTTCATTTGATGGGTCCTGACATAGATATGGTGTGCCCAAAAAATCAGCTCCATCGGATCATCCTAACCCTTCAATCTATGGACGAACCTTCAGCTGAGGGGGCAAACCTTAAACAAATTGAAACTACAGGGGTGTATTTGTCACGTTTTAAACTATAGGGGTGGAAGTGGATGTGTCAGAAACTAGAGGGGGTGTAAATGTAATTATCCCAAAGTTAAAAGTGAAAACCCACGCACCCACTGTTACTGTATGTGACTATGTGAGTGTAATTTCTGCTTCTATGAGTTGAGTTGATTCAAGTGTTTGATTCGGCATTGTTTGATTGTAATTACAACATTGTTTGATTACAGCATTGTTTGATTCAACTGTGATGTGAGTGTAATTACATCATTGTTTGATTCAAGTGTAATGTGAGTGTAATTTCTGCTTCTATGAGTTGAGTTGCCTTGCCAAACAAGAATTTTCCTTAAAAATTTGCGTCAACGTGAAAAAACCTGACCCGACCCGAACCGACCCGAGATTTATCATGGGTAGGGCCGGGTTTGGGAATCGTGGGTTTTCCGAAAAAAAACCTGACCCGACCCGACCCGAGATATTTCTCGGGTAGGGTTGGGTTCTCCAAAACCCGACCCGCCCGACCCGAGTTGCAGCCCTACATGTAGATATACTACTTGTCCTAGAATAGAATATTGGAATGCTATATCATGGTTATGAAATATCTTAAACATACTTAGTAATGGGATACACTACTAGAGATTTACCACTCTCCTAGAGGATTCAACGATGCCGATTGGACTACTTTTTCAAAAGATTTCAAGGCTACCGTTGGATATGTATTTACTATTGGTGATGGTGCAGTTTCTTCGAGATCTAAAAAACAAACTATAATTGTTCAATTCACTATGCAATCTAAATTGATTGCAACAACCTCTGCTTGTGAAGAAGCTAGCTAGTTGAATTTTTTTAACTGATATACCTATTTGGGGAAGACCTATTCCTGCAGTTTTATTTCATTGCGACAGCACAACAACCATTGGAAGAGTACATAGTAAGTACTGTAATGGAAAGTTTCGACATATTCGTCGAAGGCATAGTAGTGTGAGAGAGTTGATCTCTAATGGGTCCATCACCATTGACTTTATGAGATCGGGTGACAATTTAATGGATCCTTTAACTAAGGCCTTATTGTTTGCATAAAATTATACCGCAAGCGTACAGGTCAATCGTAGTTACGGGTTGATCACAAGGAAGAGAGTAATTAAAATTTTAAGTTAGGCAGAGTGTACAAAGTTACTTGAAAATGAATCACTAATTATCTATTCTAAAAGAAAATTTAAAATTTATTAAAGAAATTTTTTTTTACCACTAAATTGATATACTAATTCGATCGCGAAACTAACACAACTAGAATTTGATTTGATAAAATACTTAAGAAACTACTTGGGGAAAGAATCCGCCATAAAGTTGAATCAAATCGATGGTTTGTAAAATTATTAATTTGATCACACCCTTGACTTGAACTGAATTGAATGTATGATGAATCCGATCAATGGAAAATAAGATCAATAGATGTTATTTTCTACACCTTTCAATTTCAATGATTACACAAGACTCTATAAAATTTCATCAAAAATCATATATATGAAAGAATAACAATAGCATATATGATTTGAAATTCAAATTTATAACCCTTGTATATTAATTAGTTTTCGAGATTTAATCTAATGCATTGGATTCCAAACTATCAATTTTATTCTCCTTTATGGCTTCTTCTAGACCATAAGTTAAGAAAGTTTAGCTACTCATGAAGAACTTTAAAGAAACAAAAATAATTAAACAATATGCCATAAGAGAATTTGAGAATGAAAAAAAATAAAAATAAAAATAAATATAACTTCTTTTAATTAAATTCGGAACTTGAATACATGAAATTCTAATTGAAACTAAAACCAGAAAGCAAAACAAAGTAGGAAAACTTAGTCTCTTTTGGCCGAATCTTCTCTTTCTTCCTTATGTAACTTTCACCCTTCTTTTTTTTTTTCCGGAAGAAAAACGTCCCCCTATTTTTGGTAGATAGTGCCAGGGACAGAAGTTAGCCCCCAGCAAAGAAAAAAAATTCGATCCTCTTTTCTCCCTTTTATGTGATTTGGTTTTTGTGTGTTATCTACCCTTCTCAACTGCCAATAAAAATTCGATCCCTTCCTTTAAATGTGCCGCTCATCTTTGGATATCTCTCCCTTTACTTTATACGAACGGTTGAAATTCAAAGAGAAGGATGAAAGACTTAAAAGGGATAGAAACCGATTAGAGTAAAAAATTAGAAAATCGTAGAGTGGGCGAGATAAATAAGGAAGAGAGATATGTTTGCATTATTTTGCACTTTTCTTTAAATTTTTATCGCACAACCTCCTCCCTTTTTTTGGATATATCTTATCTTTTTCAAGATCTTCAAAAGTCCCAATCAAATTTGAAGGTAACAGCCCTCCTTCTTTCCGTTCACTATATGCGATAATACCCTCTTTTTACCTCTAAAATAAATTAAACTCCCCATTTTTCCTCCTTGTATTTTGCCACTTGACTCACTTCTTTGTTTTTTTTCTATTGTTTTCCAATCGAATTTGGATATCGCATCTCCACATAAATACCTGTACCCAAAAATCACATGATAGATAATCTGAACCGTTCATCTCATGGGTTTTAATGTAGAATTTGGCTACTCCAAATCATCTTAATTGGACGATTTAAACCATTCATCTGAGTAGCTTGTGTAGCCCAAAAGTCATTTCAGTTGGTTGATCTGAACCATCCATTAGATATACCTCCACATAAATGGTTGATCTCAACCATCCATTTCATATGGATAATCTAGACCGTTCAAATGATGGGTTACAACATAAATGGGGTTAAAGAAAGAGAACTAAATCTGTGGGAGGAGAGGGATAATAGGAGAGAGAGAGCTATTTCGTTGAGGGGAGATGAGAGAGAGAGAGAGAGGGTGGGTTGGCAATTTGGGGTGATCCAAACCATCCAATTCACTGCTTAATTGATGGTCGGTTGGGGATGACAAGGGGGTAGACGAATTAGGAAGAATGCCCAACAAAATATGTGAGAGAACATTAAATCGTAAGAGTGAGTAGAGAGAAAGAGAATCCGTTGGTCATCTTTTCCTTATTTCTCTCTTGCATTGTTTTGTGAATCGACCAATTTATCCCCACTTTTTCAATTAATTTCAACCATGCCATATACCTTTGCTAATGGCTAGTCTACCCCTCCTTTGTATTACACACAAAACAACTACAATTCCCTTCTCCCCTCTTTATTTCTAAGGAATGATCCAAGCCATCTATTTGACGGTCTACTTGTAAATTAATTGCATCACTAAACCATTCCAAAGAGACGATCCGAATCGTTGAATTCATGGATCCCAATGTGAATTTCGATCTTACCAATGGTCGCACATCTTGAATCATTTTTGTGGGCTGATCTTAACCATTCAAACGACGGTCAATAAATGTGAATTAATTGCCCCTCCAAGCCTATTACCATAGGTTGATCTAGACTGTACATTCAGTGGGTCTTGGGATAAATGGGTTTTGCTCTCAAATTATCTTCAGGGGATGATCTAACTGTCCACTTGGTGGGCCCTTCTTCCATTCGTGATATGATCTTGGCCTTTCATTGAACTTCTCACTTAACCAATTTAACCAAGAACTTTCCAAGCTTTGATTTTCCTTGAAATTGCTTCCCTTTAGCTATCTTTTCCGTGAAAATCCCAGAAACAACCTGAAACTAAAAAAACAAAGAAAATACCTAAGTAGTACCGCTATAAATATAAAAAATATGCATGCCTAACTACCTAAGATTCACACATAAATGTGCTCATCAGATTCCCCCATACTTAAGCTTTGCTTGTCCTCAAGCAAACAAAAAGTAAATAAGCTAAAATTAAAAATAAGTAAAAGAAATCCTAACTCACTTTCGTAGGAATCACGATTACATTTAGCACGTGCAACAAGCCTTTAAACCCATAGGTTACCCTAGTGGATGAGTTTTGTCTCGGGCGTTGACCGGGGTCTCGCGGTTGCCCGCCGTGACCTACCTGTCCCTTTTTATTTTTGGCTTCGCGACCATCCGCGGTCGCCCACCGAAGGTCGGTTGACCTCCGTGACTAACCTTAATTTTTGTTTTAAAATTTTGCTATTCTATCCTACCGCTGTCGTCCGCTGAAGCTCGGTCGGCCGCCAAACCTCTGATTTTCAATTTCTTGGCATTTTTCACGGGATTTCAAGGTGTATTCAATTTTCTCCTATTTTCATTTCTTCTATGGGATTATAATGGACTTGTAAATTTGTTCCCTTGGCCATGTGAGGATATCTAAAAATTTATTTCTATTTTTCTTCCTTTTGAGCATATGTGATTGAAGTGACATATATTTCCATTGAGGTCTATGTGGATGCTCTTTTGATGAATTTTGTTAAATGAAATGAGTGACACATGTTTGAACTATGTCTAGCAAAATGTTGACATGTTAATTCCTCTACTTGTGGATGCTAAGTGCATTATGATGTGATTTTGCACTTAGAAGGATTTTTCAAGAATATATTCATTAAAGCACAACAATAGTTTAGAGAGGTGTTTTCATGTTATCTTTATAGACTATTAATAGTATATGATGTGATCATTAAGCTCTATGAACATTGACACATTCTACTGAAAAAACATAGTTATGAGTATCTACATTCTAGGATAAAAGGACATAACAATGAAGCTCATGAAATCTACATATAAGAAATAATGCAATGAGATGAAGTATCCAAAAGGAATGCATGTGATATAACAATTTAAGCACAACCCCATACATTAACATATTCAATGAATAGTTTGACTAGGGAACTTTGGAACCCAAATTACTTTGATTCCAATCAAGTTTGTTTTTGGGAGTATGTCCGTTTTTGGGAGTGTGTCTTTCTTATCCAAACAAACTTGCTTGATTTCAAAAATCTAAACCTACATTTAGATTTGTGATGTCCTAATCTACCACAATAAATACAAGAGTAATAATTGGTAGATGAGGAACAAACAGAATTTCAATAGTGTGAATGAGAACATACATGTTTATCCTTTTCTTCTTGTAGTCTTCGATTCTTTATTGAGAGTTCTTCATTTACTAATTTAATCTCATTCAGTTGATTTTCAAGATGGTCTATTTGATGAGATGAACTAGCTTTCAATTGTTCTTCATTTTTACACACAAATTTATATTTTTCTAATAATTCCATATTTGTGTTTTCCAAACTTTTGTTTTCTTTTCCAAAGGCATTGCACTTTTGAATTAAGTCATCATTTTCATTTATTAAGATTTTGCTTAGTTGACTTAATTTTTCATTTCTTTTCAAACTTTGATTAACTTCCAATTTCAAATGTTCAATTTAATTTTCTAAATCGAAAATTGAATGTTTGAAAGCATTTTCATTTGCAAAAGATTTTTATAAAGTCTCTTTTTGTCAAAGAACAACATTTTTATCATTTGATGTAAAGAGACAATTATTTTTCTCATAAATGTTTTCAATAGTGGTCCAAATGTCTTTTGAATTTATACATGTAGAAATTTTCTCAAAAATACTTGGGGTTAAACCACAACATAATATAATTATAGCTTTTGAGTTTAAGGAAAATAATTTTGTATCAAGTTTGGTACATTTCTTTGGTTGTGAATATCCCTTTTTAATGACATCTAAAATGTCATAATCTATGAATTTGAGATAGGCTAATATTTGCACTTTCCAAGCTCTATAATTCGTTCCATCAAAGAATGCCGGAATAAAAGCGGATTGGCATTTCTCAAAGTCCATTAGGGTTGCCATGGATCTTTTCTCTTGTAGATTTTGAAATTAAAAACCTTTTTAAGAGCCTATGCTTTGATACCAAATGAAATACAAGTGTGACAACCCAAGATGGGGGATGAATTGGTCAATTAAAAATATTTGCCTTAAATTAGTTGGAAGATAAAAATCAATTTACCAATTTTAGGCTATTTATATTAAACCCTTGTTCAAGTAACAATATAACAAAATTAGGGTTTAGATAATGCTTATCATATATGTTTACTAACCCTTGTTCAATAAAACATAAAGACAAATGAGGTTTAGAAATTACCAATCACCATAAAGAGAAGAAGAAGAAAGAGGAGGCACGCCACAAGGAACACACGTTTTATAGTGGTTTGGTCTATCAACAAGACCTACTCCACTCTTCCAAGTTTATCTTCTTGGGAACTCCACTAAATATGAGATATCATAATCTCCAAGAGGTACAATCACCTTCTTCAACTCCAAGAGAACAAATCCTTTTCTGCACGAAGCTTTAGCGATGACACACCCTCTTACACCGGATTCACCTTTGTTAACGGGCTGAATCGAAGACCCTCATGAACAATGAAGGACTAAAAATAAGAAACTCTCTTAGCCTCTTGATAGGCTTGATACAAAAATAGAAGCTCTCAATCTCTCCAAAGATAATAAACAATGTAGAAGCTCTATGGAGATCCTCTTGATAAAATGTAAAATGCAAGTTCAAGGCATAGAAGAGGATAAACCTTTGATATGAAAGTTTAGGTTGAAAAAGATGTGAAATAATCTTGCAAAAGGTTGTTTAGATAGGTTTGGATATTGTATATATAGCCCATTTGATAATATGACCTTTTGGGGGTAAAACAGTAAATAACTGTGTTAAAAAAGTCAAGCCGCAGAAGCCCCAACGGATAGTTTACCAGACCGTGGCGGTCGACAGAGGTACGGCGGTCGCCCTACCTTATTGGACTCTCTTTTTTACTTTCAAATTTCAAACCATCGAGGCCGACCGAGCCAATTGCGGTCGCTAGGTGAGGGCTATCTGTTTGATTAAAATTTAAGCTAAAAAACTATCCGCGGTCAACTGGCCCTATGGCAGTCGCACGCCCAAACCATGCTGGATAGTTTCTGAAAAATAGAAACATATCCGCAGTCGCCTGGGACACCCCGGTCGACCGGCCCGCTTTGTATTTGCAAGTGCTGGAATTCCAGCTACCTTGCCGCTGTCGCCCGGGACACCCCGGTCGACCGACCCTGTTTAAAAATCTATTTTAACATTTAAAAATTAGGGATTTGGGCCATGGTCTTTGGGCTTTAGTCAAAGGTTTTCAAACACATTTTTGGGTGTGTGGATGGTTTCCAAAGATGTAAAATTTATTTTATGAAAACCATTAAAAAACCCTTTTGAAAGTGCATCTACATATAACAAGAGGACTCCGAATACATTCTAAAAATAAAGAACCTTGAGTCTTCTTAGAATGTCTTCGCTCCTTGGCACTTTCTTGGACATCCTCGACTTGTGAGTGGACTTCTTTAACTTGATTTGCTTCTTTTGACTTTCTCAAATCTTAAAAACGTGTTGAGAGGTACATGAGGTGTCACCAAGGCTGGTTCATCTCCTAGCTTCTCTTGACACTTGCTAAGTATGCTTGTGAGATCTTTGACTTGAGCTCTTGACTTAAAAATCTTCCAAGGATGATGTCTCCACTGTGTTAGGTATATGATATAACCCATGTATGTTCTATTATAAGCCCAATAAGATAATGGACTGGTGTAGTGGGCCTACATGGGCCAGAGTCCATTAAACAGTCATTAACCCTAGTATATCTCTATATGTAGGGGCTGGAGGCAACAAACTTGATATTCCAAAATAGATACCGAGGGATTGCTTCCTCTAAAATTAGTTTTTTGGGTGTGGGTTTTCTTCTCGCACAGGAATTGTTTGAACTCTCTCACTTGGTCCGTGCAAAAAAAGTAGCCGCCTCCTTTGAGACCGAACCACTTTTGGGGTAAAATCTTTCTTGGCTGAGTACTCTTTGGGCCATATTCTTGTGGTTGGATCCTTCTATGTAACTCTTTGAAATCCCATTAGGCAACCCAAGAGGGGGGTGAATTGGGTGTCTTTAAAAAAATTTATCCTTTTTAAAAACTTTTGTAAGATTAGTTTCAAAATCTTAAATGAATATCCTCTCTTAGACCTTTTGTCAAACACTTGTTAGATGGCTTTTGAAAATCCTAGTTGATTATTCCCTTTTTAATCTTTCTATGAAAATACTTAGTGGTTGATTAAAGATTGTAAATCCCACAACAAGGTAACAGAATTAGATGAATGGTTTCTTTTAGGCCTTTTATCAAACACTTGGTGGAAGGCTCATGCAAACTTAATTAACAAGATTAAATGGGCTAATTAGCAAAGTACTAGATAAGCAAGTTAATTGCCATTGCTAACTACTCACTCAATTCTAAGTGTATAAATGCAAGCACACATAAGAGTGAGGGTGAGAGAGATAAATACCACACAAGAGACGTGAATATTTATAGTGGTTCGATCTTAACCCCAAGACCTACTCCACTCTTCTCAAGTTTTGTTTCCTTGAGGAATCAACTATCTTCCAAGGAACTTAAATACGACGTTCCTTTCGCCTTGTACAATCCGAGCGTCCAAGCTCCAAGGGTCTTAAATACGGCGCCATTTGTTGCCAAGTTTACAATGAAGAAGAATATTGAAGCACACTCTTTAGCCTCTTGAAGGCTTGATACAATGTAAAGCTCATAAGAGTCTCTCAAAGATAATTACAAAGATAAGCCTAGGTCTAATCCCTTTAGATATTCCCAAATTGAGGCACAATGGTGTTTTCCACTCTGAAAACAAGTTGCAATGGCTAGATCTCATGGAAAAGAGTGCAGGTCTTGGATGTATAGAGTAGATAGGTGTGAAGAGGAACCGGTCGGAACTTTAACTGGAATCTCACCGATGAAGAAGATGAGAGGGCTAAGGTTTTATGTTGGATCTCGATTTTTCAAGAGATATCAATAGAAAAGAAGATAACAAAAGTTGAAACAACAACAAAGAGGAGCTCGATCGAAACTCCGGTAGGATGGCCGGAGAAGAAGGCCAGAGATCGGGTACGAGAAAATGAAGGCAAGCTAGGGTTTTACTCTTTTTTTTTCTCTCTCTAAAATCCCTCTCCTTGTTGAAACGATGAAAAAAATGAGGACTCCCCTTTTTTGCTCTAGGTCGATGGGTTTAGATAGGTAAATGATAAATTTGTGCCAACTTTTCCTCTTAAGACAACCTACTTTAGTGTATTATGACTATTCTTTTTCATTTTTACAGGGGGTGCTCAACTAAGTGAAGAGGGAATAAATTCTTTTCTTTTTCTTACACACGAGCTGATAATGACACACCCTCACTTTGATGACTTCATCCCCCTTTTGCATTACACTATATTACACTACGAACTAAGTTCAATTTTACAAAATTTTAGAGGGACCTACTTGGGATCCTAGCCTACTCAAAGATGAAATTTGGGATGCTAATTCATTTATTTAAAAGGATTTTTGTTCAAACAAGGTATTTAGGGTTCAGTCAAAATGGGGTGTCTACAGATGCCCCTCTTTGGCAGAAGATGCTTGACGCACGAATGCCAAAGCTGAACGGGCAACACATTTTGATCGACCCGAAAACAAAGCAAAGAAAATTTTTGGATTTTGATTTTAAAAAGTTAGTCATAAAGGATAAACTAGCAAAATGACTTTTCTACGAGAGAAACTCTATGAACAATAGGGAGATAGCCTCTCACCGACTCTTAACTCGGCAATCTTGATGTCTCAATGAGATGGCCTCTCTCTAACACTCACAACTATCTAAACGAGTTCACAAGGATGCTTGTTAGAGCAAACAAGCACAAAACACAAATACAAACTTTTATTTCTAAATCAAGGCTATACCAAAACAAACACAATGATCGCTCAAAGAACATAAACCAAACAGAACAAACTAATCACTCAAGCAAGGAAACATCAATCACTCAAAAAGTATATATATATATATATATATATATATTTTTTTTTTTTATGTGTTGCTAAAACTTTTCCCAATACAAGTATATAAACCAAAGGCTGTTTTTTATTATTATTATACCAAAGCAAACTCAATAATTGCTCAAAGAGCACAAGCCAAACAAAATGAACTAAGTACTCAAATAGGAATAAACCAATCATTCAAACAAATACAAATCAATCACTCGGAGAATTTCAAACCAATTACTCAAAGAGTCTCAAACACACAAAGAAACCATAACACTCAAAGAGTCTCAACTACCCAAAGAGTCTGCAACACTCAAAGGGTCTCAAACACACAAGGAAACCATCATACTCAAAGAGTTTTTTTTTTATCACTGTATTGAAACTTGTCCAAAACAAGCACAAACCTAAACACTCAAAAGAGTTTTTTTTTTTTACTGTCGAGTTTTTATCCTGGAATCGACAGCCAGAACACACCTGACATAACCTAGTTAGTGGTCAGGGAGAGAAGAAAAAGGGTTATAATATAGCATAGCTAGATGTCACGAAAATTGGATGGAATGATGATATATCAAGTTTTTATCCTGGAATTGACAGCCAGAACATACCTGATATAACATAGTTAGTGGTTAAGGAGAGGAGAAAAAGGGTTATGACATAGCATAGCTAGAGGTCTTAGAAAATTAGATGGAATGGTGATATATCGAGTTTTTATCCTGGAATCGACAGCCAGAACATACCTGACATAAAATAGTTAGCGGTCTGGGAGAGGAGAAAAAGGGTTATGACATAGGATAGCTAGAGGTCACAGAAAATTGGATGGAATGATGATATATCGAGTTTTTATCCTGAAATCGACAGCCAGAACACACCTGACATAACCTAGTCAGCAGTCAGGGAGAAGGAAAAAAGGTTCAGTTATCTCATATCGAGAATAACTAAAATAAACATGATCTTTACTGAAAAGCACAAATGATTCATTAAAATCTTCGGGTATAAACCCTTTCCAAAATGATTGAAGAAAAGACCAGATCGTGTAGACACCCCCATTTTGCTCCGCCTTAGTCAACAAAGAAGTTAATGTTTTTCTATCGGTTCTTCGGTGTTTTCCATTCCCGTGTCCGTCTCTTATACTTTCTTAATCTTTTCAATCATTTCCGTAATGTTCTGCATTTTTCTTTTCGCTAAGTGTTGAGAAAGGTTATTCACGAGAATCCGAGCAAGGGGGGAATTTGGACCCATTCGGTGGGCCCGCATTGAACATTTGTTTAAGATTTAGATCAAACAGGTGTGCCTTGCATTGTTCTTAATGAAGAATATGGCTTTTGAATTTATTTGGATCCAATGAATAAGATCAATTTCCATGGTGGGCATAGTGTATTTTTGCCAATCTGGTATGGACCCATTATTGTGGAAAATTAAAATTTAAAGTTGTGGCTCGTCAAATTGGACAATTTGGATCATCCCACGTGACAGATTTAATGAGCGCGGCAAATTTACACTTTGGTTCATAAATTGGACGATAAGAGGAGCTATTAGGCGAAGACTGCGATTCGGTCATTTGAAAAAGATTCCCAAATTCGGTCAATGCCGGTAGGGGCCCGCTTCGAAATTATATTTTACCCAACCAGTAGATCGAGGACCTAGGATCATTGAAGAATGTGGCTTATACTCTAAGTCTAGCCTCGTAGAGTGAGTGTGTTCGAATAAGACTAAATGGACTCATACATTGTTTTCAATATAGAAGCGAATTTTTGGCCTTGTGGGGCCCTTATATCAAGATTGATTTGAAAGGATGGGCTTACTGTGTGTTTTGACTATTTGGTGGGGGCTCACCATGCGTCCAACATATGTGGACCCACCGTGTGAATCCAACCATTTTCAAGGAGTTAAAATATTGAATCTTGGGTTCAGTCAACTTGGAATAAAGGGGGATATCATTTTTTGAAAATCATGGAATTTAATCCCAAAATGGAAATTCATTCAAACATAAGTGGAGTAAGGGACCCACATGCAATTCTCTTTCCAACACCATGAAACCTTTCATTATGGTTTACCATCTCAAGCCTTCAAGGGAATTTTGCTATTTTAACTATTACCGATGCCTTGGAAATTTTCTAAAAAAAAAAGGGGAAGGCATCGGTTGTCCAAATTGGTAGCTCATTGTTGTTCCAAAGACAAGCAATGTTTGTCTATTAGTTGGACGGCCAAGATGGTCTCAATAGGAAGTGTGTGGAATGATGAAATCAGCAATTTCCATTCTCCTCTAAGTATATTAATGGACATGCTAAATGGAGAGGAAAGAAGTTGCTAAAGAAGGTATCTATGATGTTAGTATTGGCAATTGCCTTGGGTGGGGAAAAGAATTTTTCTCACTTGGATAAAAAAAAGGGGAGGCCACTACAAAGAGAAGAGGAGGCGGCAGACTAAAAAAAAAAACTGTGCTCTCTCTGGACAACACTCGATCCACACTAAGAAGAAAAACCGTGCTCTCCATTTTCTCTCCCCATCTCTCCAAACAGAGCGCTCTCCATCTCTCGGTCTCATACTCACCTTCTCTTTGAAAACGGAGTATCTCTTTACAAGTTCTATTTCGTTGTATCTCTCATTCTCTTACGGCAAGAAAAACAGAGCACCGTTTTTTTTCCGCATATCCCTACAGCCCAATACAGACCCCTCTCACTCTCACTCCCTATTTGTCTCTCTCACTCTCATTCCCTTTATATCTATCTTACTCTCCCCCCTCTCATCTCTCAAGTTGTCTCTCCCTCTGTATCTCTCTGTCTCAGTTTCACTCTCGATCTCTGTCTTTCTCGGTTTCACTCTCGATCTCTGTTGTTCTCGTTCTCACTCTTGATCGCTGTTTTTCTCATTCTCACTCTCACACTCTTTGTTTTTCTCATCCTCAATCTCACTCTCTCAATCTCTCAATCTCACTCTCTCAATCTCTCAATCTCAATCTCTCGATCTTTGTCAATCTCTCTCTTCACTCTATCACTCTCTCTCTATCACTCCATCTCTGTTGGCTCTCTCTCACTCTCGGATTCTCACTCCTTATCTATCCCGCACTCTCAATCACTCTCACTCACTCCCATCCTCTCTCTATCTCTCTCTCTCTCTCTCACATTCTCTCTCTCCACAGTAAAAAAAAATAATAAAAACAAAGAAAGAAAGAGAAGAAAGGGCAACAGATCGAGCGTCGGTGGGATTTTTCGGACTCTTCGGCTCTTGGATTCGGCGAGGATAGCGACTAAAGGTAGGTTCTTTATTCTCATATTTTTCCAGAATTATTCTACATTTTTTCATATATTTTTCCATGGTTTTAGCATTTAATCGAATTTAATTCAATATTATATGTGTGTGCTCAAAATCGTGTTTTACATGAGTGTTTCAATTCCGATTCGTCTCGAAATTTAATACACTGATGTAGTTAAATAGATTAAAAGAACCATCGGATCGGATCGGACATTGGATCAAAGGATTTCAAAAATTTGAGTGAAGAATGGAATTTTATTTAAAATAATAACTAAGAAATTAAGAAATTAAAAAAAATAGCTATCTCAGGATGATATATTTTGTGGAATAATAAAAAAATTTTGTGTTCATCACATCAGAACAAGGTTAAAGGACATTTTCCGAAGTCGTAATTTTCTCAAAAATCATGTTTTAAAAATAGAAAACTCTTCGAAAATATCTTTTTGACGAAGAAAAATGAAAAATATATTAATTAGGTTCCAAAATTAATGAGATTTCGTGAAAAAATAATATGATGTTGATACATTCTACCATGAATTTTTAAGGATTTTTGGATTTTATTTGGTATATTATTTGATGCTTACTTTCAAAATAATCAGATTTTGTGGGATTTTTTACTGACATCAAATCACAGTTACAATTCTCAAAATTTTTACAGTAGTCTTATATTCTATATTTCTTGCTATTGTAAAATTTTCATTTGATTTGGATCTTGTTTCCTAAGGGATGTAGTGTAAATTCATAATCTGGGCTTAAAATTCAAAAATCTGAAATTTATAGTGACTAGTATTTAAAATTCATGAAAATATCACAACATGCTATGTTTACTCATATATTATTACTGTATAAATTTCAATGAATTTAGATTTATATTTCTAGTAGTTTCCGTGTTATTTTAACAATCTGGTCTCATTATTGTTAAATCAAAAATAAATAGGAGCTTAATATAAAAATCTGTAGAACTTTGCTAGTAAGCTACATACATTCCCATCTTATTGCTGTAGAAGTTTCAATTCATTTCAAATTCGTTTGCAATAATTTCACTTGTAAAAACACTCATGCGGTTTAAAATTGATAAAATCCATTGAAAAATTGAAATTAGTTAAGAATCATCATAAAGTTTCTAAAGAACCTTAAATGTTTGTCACATGTTCACTCCTTAATCCATTGAAACAGAAATCTTAAGATCTTTAGATTTTCCTGGTAAAATGGCCAGTGCATCCATAATCGTATCCCAATTGCAATCGATCTTTGACAATTTGAATATTTAAGCTATAGCATGTTGTTCGCTCCGAGGTTACTGTCCACGGAAATCCTGAGATATGCCAGGCAATAAGGTGCTATAGCCTAAGTATTAAATTGCACAAGGAAATAGCGCATGATTCCCTTCCGTGGATGCTATTATAGGCCGAAATTGGTGAACCATAGAGCCTTTGGTATTCCTTAGATGTTTAGGAACCGAAAATCCTTGAAATCTGAAAATCATTAACTTCAGCAAATTGAATCAATTTACATCATGTCTTTCAGAACTGTTGGATTGCGGTTTCCATCGTAAGAACCATTAGAGCCCTATTTAGGAACATTTGCGTTATGTCGTGTCCTAGGTTTTAGGGAGTCCTAGAGTTAGGAGTCCAGCCTCATCACGGGCGTTTGCTATGTATAGCAACCGTGCCATAGGTCTAGTTACAATAGTCACCCAATCTTTCCCTAGGACAAGCCTAGTTACCTAGGATGTAGGTTAACCTGCATTAGTCTAAGGGACAACTTGCACTTAGATAGGATCATATAGCATCTTAGATATGATCATATAGCATCTTAGATGAAGTCCTAGGATAATAAAATCTTCAACTTGAATTAAATAACTTCTCTTAAAACTGTTGAAACAGTCAATCCGGTCTAGATCGGTGTCTTAGTTGAGTTAGGCATAAGTAGCTTAGCTTAGGTGCATCAAACTACGTCGACTCTGATCCCAGTGAGGCTTGGGTACGTAGGCAGCTTGGATGCTTGATGGCATACCAATCACGAGTCGGCTCCACAACAAATTGTGGGGTTTGGTATATTAATTTTCTTGTAAATTCTTAATTAAATCACTCAGGACTTTCCATGAAATTAGAATTCTATGAGAACTTTCACTTAGATTGAATTCAAACAAATTAAGAAATCAAGATACACATTTAGGATCTACATTGAAATTAGATCATAGGATGCATGTGACATAGTTAGCACACTAACATAGAGTTAAATGAGCCATTTAAAAGAAATTCAAAAGAGTTAACTTTTGGAATTGAATACCGATTATTGGGCAGGAATGGTGCATGTGGTGGATAACTCCCCATACCTTCCATTCTTGTAACCAGGTAACGAGTCTAGATTTCTGGTTAATTATGGGTCCTAGATCCCACATCTAGGTGGCGACTCTGTCACTCTCTTTTGTGTGGCATTCGGATTACCTTAGTGATCCCAAGTCCACATAAAAGATGAATTAAAATCAATAATAAAAGAGCACACGCCAATCGCGTGGGTACGAGAGACCAAGAGAGAGCGTGGCGGCTCGCGCCCCACCCCTCTCTCGGGATCGGGTCCCACAGATCGTGCAACATTAAATCCGGTAATTTCCTTCTCTATTAAAACTCTTTTCCAAAATGATTGAGAAAAAGACCAGATCGTGCAACACTAAATTCGGTAATTTCCTTCTCTATTAGAACTCTTTTAAAAAAAATTTGAGAAAAAGACTAGATCGTGCAACACTAAATCTGGTAATTTCCTTCTCTATTAAAACTCTTTTAAAAAATGATTGAGAAAAAGACCAGATCGTTCAACACTAAATCCGGTAATTTCCTTCTCTATTAAAACTCTTTTCAAAAAAGATTGAGGAAAAGACCAGATCGTACAACACTAAATCCGGTAATTTCCTTCTCTATTAAAACTCTTTTAAAAATGATTGAGAAAAAGACCAGATCGTGTACACTAAATTCGGTAATTTCCTCTATTAAAACTCTTTTCCAAAAATGATTGAGAAAAAGACCAGATCGTGCAACACTAAATCCGGTAATTTCCTTCTCTATTAAAACTCTTTTCCCAAATGATTGAGAAAAAGACCAGATCGTGCAACACTAAATCCGGTAATTTTCTTCTCTTCAAAACACTCAAAGAGTTTTTTTTTTACTGGAATTTTACTAGAACATGTATAAACTAAACACTCAAGGAGTCCTTTTGTTATTATATCATTGAGACTTGTCCAAAAACAAGTACAAAACTAAACACTCAAAGAGTTTTTTTTTAATATCTATCACTGTATTAAAACTTTGCCAAAGCGAACAAAAACCAAACATTCAAAGAGTACAAATAAAAAAAAACAAACTAATTACTCAAATAGTTTTTTTTATAGCTGTACTAAATTTTGTCAAAAGAAGTGTAAACCAAAGGTTCTTTTTTTAAATGATGGAAGAAATGATCAAACCGTGTAACACAGAATATAGTAATTTCTTCCTTTATTGACAGCTTTTTTTTTAAAACCATGGAAGAAAAATAAAACCGTGAAACATGGAACCATCAATTTCTGTCCTTATTAAAACTTTTCGAAATGGTGGAAGAAAAGACCGAACTCTGAAGCACAGAGTTGCCAATTTCTATCCTTATTCAAAACTCAAAATGATGGATGAAAAGACCACACTCTAAAGCACAGAGCTGTCAATTTCTATCATTATTAAAAACTCAAAATGATGGATGAAAATACAAGACTCTGAAGCACAGAGCTGTCTCATCTGATCTGTGCGAATCAAAAAGTGCCATCCCAATAAATAAGGCCTCCATTTTTCAACTGCCATAATAATCACTAATAATTCATTCTCATAAGTAGACAATGAGAGATTCTTTTCAGCTCTGTTCACTTGCATACCCGGGAAAGCAAATCCCTGGAAAACAGCCTTTTTTTCCTTGACAAGACCTTGACAAGACAAAATTCTGGTGTTCACTTGCTTTCATGAGAAAGTAACAAGCCTAGGTGGAAAATGTCAAATAATGACATGGAAATTGCCAAAAATGATGTGGAAATGTCTCTTTTCTCACAAGTGAGGGAAACCAAATCCCACTATTTTGGTTGGATTTGCTTTCCCGGGAAAACTAGTGAAAAAGGTGGGCAAACAGTTTCTCGGGAAACCTTTTCTTGCACAGTTCCTGCGCACGTGAACAGACGCGAGAAACCTTTTCCTACACAGTTTCCCTAGATTTCTTTTCCTAATGCCACTCCAGATTCCCAGGAAACCTTTTCTTTTCCTTTCCCGGGAAAACAAGTGAAGAGCCTTCATGCAAGGCTTTGCTATAGAAAGCAATAGGCCGCCCCATTTGCATTAGAACCGCTCACACTCTAACACAACTCGCATCACATTCGAAAATAAATGGAGGAGCCAAGTTGGAAAGGGCTAAATCAGGAGCTGTACTACTTGCCCTCTTAAAATTTTGGAAAGTGTGTTCAGATTCTTGACTCCATCCCATGTGTTAACGTTTCTCATTCAAGATAACCATGACATACCTTCTATATAGTCAAGGCATCATGACATTATGCTAAATTATGAAATCTTCCATTCTACAGCAGCCCAAGAAGGAAGATATCTTCAACATAATAAGATAAAGATTGATGATGTCACCCTTGACTAGCCAAAGAAGGAATGCCTTTCCAATTAATGCCATGTTGGGAAAGAGAATATTTTATTCATTCTTTATATTTTATATTCTTCCTTATATTGATTGATTGTAATCATGACATCCTACTGTCAAGAGATATGACATGTTGTACTCTTCCATGTATAGAATACCATATTCATTATAAATATAGAGCGGCAATCGAACGAATGGATATGCAACATTTGTCTTAATCTTTTGTTTTCATGGTATCAATGCACTAACAATTCTCTATTGCTAGTCAAATCTATCCTTCTCTTCCTAACTCTCCTTCTTCTTCACTTTCTTTTCTCTCCTTTTTCAATGGCTTCTATTGTATCTGCCACTAGCTCTTCTTCCCTCCCACCGTCTGATTCAACAATCATGCCCAATGTTGGAATGGCTTCTACCATTTCTGCCACTAGCTCTTCTTCCCTCCCACCGTCTGGTTCAACAATCATGCCCAATGTTGGATTGCTTACCAATATTTCTCATCTTGTCTCTGTGAAACTTGCTATAACCAACTACTTATTATGGCATAGTCAACTTCTCCCTATCCTTAAGAGCCAAGACCTCTTGAAATACATTGATGGTAGTCTCTCGGCCCCTAGTCCGTTTATCACGCAACCTGGCGATGATAATGATGTCCTCACCATCCCAAACCCAGAGTATGCCACATGGGTTCGCATTGATCAAATGCTCCTCAGTTGGCTCAATGCCACTTTGTCCGACACCATACTCGCTCAGGTTGTCGGTGTCCCTACTGCTCGTGATGTATGGCTCTCTCTTGAATCCACCTTCTCCTCTCTCTCCAATGCAAGGATCATGAGCCTTCGCTAACAACTTTAGTCCGCTCGCAAAGGATCCTCCACTATCACCGAATATCGCCAACAGTTGAAGGCAATTGCCGATGCTCTTGCTCTTATCCGTCAACCTGTAACGGATACTGATTTAATGCTTTACGCTCTTAACTGTCTTGGATCGGACTGTGAATCCTTCACCACTGCTATCTCCGTAAGAACTGATCCCATCTCTTTTTCTGAACTTCACTCCTTGTTGTTGCATCATGAACAACACCTCGAGCATGCCCAACAACACTCCTTAGTCCACGCTCAGAACACCGCCTTTAGTGCATATAACAATCGTGGTCGCGGACGCAGACGCGGCCGTGGTCGTTCCAAAACCCGTCCCACTCCAGCCCCACCACTTGTCAGGAATGGCATTTTGGGAGTAGCGCCACATAACTCAACCAATCAAACATCTCCTCTGACTTGCCAAATATGTCGCAAGCATGGTCACGAGGCCCTCCAATGCTACAATCGTTTCAACCAGTTGTGGGACTCGATCCCGCGAGAGGGGTGGGGCGCGAGCCGCCACGCTCTCTCTTGGTCTCTCGTACCCACGCGATTGACGTGTGCATTTTTATTATTGATTTTAATTCATCTTTTTTGTGAACTTGGGATCACTAAGGCAATCCGAATTCCACACAAAAGAGACTGACAGAGTCGCCACCTAGATGTGGGATCTAGGACCCGAAATTAACCAGAAATCTAGACTCGCTACCTGGTTACGAGAATGGAAGGTATGGGGAGTTATCCACCACATGCACTATTCCTGCCCGATAATCGGTCTTCGATTCCAAAAGCTAACTCTTTTAAATTTATTTTAAATGGCTCATTCAACTCTCTGTTAATGTGCAAACTAAGTGACATGCATCCTAAAATCTAATTTCAATGTAGATCCTAAGTGTGTATCTTAATTTCTTTATTTGTTTGAATTCAATCTAAGTGAAAGTTCTCTTAAAATTCTAATTTCATGGAAAATCCTAAGTGATTTATTTAAGAATTTACAAGAAGATTAATATATAAAACCCCACAATTTGTTGTGGAGCCGACTCGCGGTTGGTATGCCATCAGACATCCAAGCTGCCTACGTACCCAAGCCTCACTGGAATCAGAGTCGACGTAGTTCGGTGCACTTAAGCTAAGCTACTTATGCCTAACTCAACTAAGACACCGACCTAGACTGGATTGACTGTTTCAACAGTTTTAAGAGAAGTTATTTAATTCAAGTTGAGGATTTTATTATCTTAGGACTTCATCTAAGATACTATATGGTCCTAGCTAAGTGCAAGACGTCCCTTAGACTAATGCATGTTAACCTACATCCTAGGTAACTAGGCTTGTCCTATGAGAAAAGTGAGATGACTAGTGTAACTAGATCTATGGCACGGTTGCTATCCATAGCAAATGCCCGTGATGAGGCTGGACTCCTAACTCTAGGACTCCCTAAAACCTAGGACACGACATGACGCAAATGTTCCTAAATTGGGCTCTAATGGTTCTTATGACGGAAACCATAATCCAATAGTTCCGAAAGACACGAGATAAATCGATTTAAGTTCTTGAAGTTAATGAATTTCAGATTTCAAGGATTTTCGGTTTCTGAACATTTAAGGAATACCAAAGGTTCTATGGTTCACCAATTTCGGCCTAGAATAGCATCCACGGAAGGGAATCATGCGCTCTTTCCTTGTGCAATTTAATACTTAAGTTATAGCACCTTATTGCCTGGCATATCTCAGGATTTCCGTGGACAGTAACCTCGGAGCCAACAACATGCTATAGCTTAAATATTCAAATTGTCAAAGATCGATTGCAATTGGGATACGATTATGGATGCACTGGCCATTTTACCAGGGAAATCTAAAGATCCTAAGATTGCTGTTTCAATGGATTAAGGAGTGAACATGTGACAAAAATTCAAGGTTCTTTAGAAACTTTATGATGATTCTTAACTAATTTCAATTTTTCAATGGATTTTATAAATTTTAAACTGCATGAGTGTTTTTACAAGTGAAATTATTGCAAACTAATTCGAAATGAATTGAAACTTCTACAGCAATAAGATGGGAATGTATGTAGCTTAATGGCAGAGTTCTACAGATTTTTATATTAAGCTCCTATTTATTTTTGATTTAACAATAATGAGACCGGATTGTTAAAATAACACGGAAACTACTAGAAATAGAAATCTTAATTCATTGAAATTTCTACAGTAATAAGATATGAGTAAACATAGCATGCTGTGAGATTTTCATGAATTTTAAAGACTATTCACTATCAATTTCGGATTTTTGAATTTTAAGCCCATATTATGAATTTACACTACATCCCTTAGGAAACAAGATCCAAATCAAATGAAAATTTTACGACAGTAAGAAATATGGAATATAAGACTACTGTAAAAATGTTGAGAATTGTAACTGTGATTTGATGTCAGTAAAAAATCCCACAAAATCTGATTGTTTTCAAAGAAAGCATCAAATAATATACCAAAAAAATTCAAAAAATTCTTAAAAATTCATGGTAGAATGGATAAGTATCATATTATTTTCCTACCAAAATTTCATTAATTTTGGAATCTATTTAGTATATATTTTATTTTTCTTTGTCAAACAGACATTTTTGAAGAGTTTTCTATTTTTAAAACATGTTTTTTGAGAAAATTACGACTCCGGAAAATGTCCTTTAATCTTGTTCTGATGTGATGAACACAAAAAAAATTTAAAATTCCACAAAATCAATCATCCTGAGATAGCTATTTTTTCGAATTTTGTAATTTCTCAGCCATTATTTTAAATGAAATTCCATTCTTCACTCAAATTTTTGAAATCCTTTGATCCAATGTCCGATCCGATCCGATGGTTATTTTAGTCTATTTAAATAGATCAGTGTATTAAATTTCGGGACGAGTCGGAATTGAAACACTCATGTAGATCATGATTTTTAGCACACACATATAATATTGAATTAAATTCAATTAAATGCTAAAAATCATGCAAAAATATATTAAAAAATACCAAATAATCCTGGAAAAATCTGAGAATAGTGCACCTACCTGTGATAGAGATCCTCGCCCAATCCAAGAGCCGAAAAATCCCGCCGACGCTCGATCCAATGCCCTTTCTTTTCTTTCTTTCTTTGTTTTTTTTTTATTTTTTTATTTTTACTGTGGAGAAATAGAGTGTGAGAGATAAGGAGAGATTGACAGAGAAAAGATGGGAATGAGTGAGAGTGATTGAGAGTGCGGGATAAAGAAGGTGTGAGAATCCGAGAGTGAGAGAGAGAGCGAACAGAGAGAGAGTGAGAGTTTGAGAGGTGGAGGGTTTGAAAGATAGTGAGAGAGTGATAGAGAGGGATATAGAGAGAGTGGGTATGTGAGAGACACAGGGAGTGAGAAAGAAACAGAGAGTGAGAAGGAAACTGAGTGGTGTAGAGTGAAAAAGAAACTGAGAGATGGAGAGTGAAATCGACAGACGGAAAGGGAGAAAACAGATAGAGGGGAGTGGAGTCGACAGAAACAGAGAAAGACAAGAGGGAAACAGAATGGTGGAGAAGTGGGAAGGCTGTTGTGTGAGAGGTGAGAGGGAGAACACAGAGGGATAGAGAGGGAGGCTCTTTTTCTTTTTTCGTTTTTTTTCTTTCAAAAACCGACACTCTGTTTTTGTAGAAAAAAATAGAGATGGTTCGGCTGTGCTTGAGGGGAGGTTAGAGGGAGAGATAGAGTGTGAGTGAGTGAGTAGTTGAAAACAGAAAACAGAGGGAGAGTGAGGAGATGGACAAACCGATGGAGCAATGGGGAGATGGAAAACCGAGTGAGAGGGGGAGAAGGAAAACCGACGATCCTCTGTTGCCTCCTCTCTCCTTTTTTTTCCCGTCTCTTTCTTTTCTTTACCTGCTGGTGAGGGAGTATCCTTTTGAGATCCTTTTTCTCTCTCTTTTTTTTTTTAATCCTCGAATTCCTTTTTCCTCCACCATGTAATTGCTATCTTTTCCTTCTTCAATCAAGTAACCCATCCTTTGCACCTAATATAGCTTCTTCCCAATATAGTAATTCTATATTTTTCATGAGAATAACTGCTGTTTCAGCAATAAGGAACCTCAAACGTATAAAATTGATGAAGGTCCCACATGTATTGCCTCATTTGCAGTAGGATTAATTAGAAACTAGGTAAAAAAATGTGAAAATCCTAGGATACTAATAGTAGAGCTTATTTTGGCCTCTTCCTTCCCCTCGATAGAGAATTTCTATTTATAACCCAACCCAAACAGTTAACTCTTCATTGGATCCATTCTTAAATAAGGCCCACACATGGTGGCCCATTTTAGGATGGAAGGATGCACAATAAGCAAGGCCCACACATGGTGACCGAATTTGGGATGGAGCCCATTTGGAATGATCCACACCATCCCCATAAGATGATCCAAAATGTTCATTTAACGAGCCATAGATGGGTCATATCCCGCAAATTACTTCCCTCTGATGATCTAGTCCATCCAAATGATGGGGCAAACCATAGATTAATTGTGGCCACCTAAATCATTTCTATATAATGATCCTAGCTATCCAATTGTTGGGTCGCGGCATAAATGAATTATGCCCTACCAAATCATTTCCATTAAATTTCAATGCTTTTAATCATGGGCCCCACATAAATTTGATAAATTTCATCTAATTATCAACACACAGCATCCCATCTTTAAGTGGGACTCAAAACGATAAGATAAAATAAAATCACTTTGGATAGGGCCCACAGATTTTTAATGGGTCAGTCGATTTGGAGGGTCCACCCATGGAAATCGATTTCATTTCTTAGATTCAATAAGCTCAAAACTCCTATTTTTCATGAACCTCAATGCAGGGCACACCTGCTTGATCCCATTCCAATCGAAATGTTCAATGCGAGCCCACCAAACGGGTCCGAATTCTCCCTTGCTCGGATCCTCGCGAATAACCTTTCTTAACACTTAGCGGAAAATGCGAAACACGACAGAAATGATTGAAAAGATTAAAAAAATGTAAGAGACGGACACGGAAATAGAAAACACTGGAAAACCGATAGAAAAATACTAACTTCTTTTTTGACTAAGGCGGAGCAAAATGGGGGTGTCTACACCAGTCCTATCCACCTCATGATCTTCCTCAATCTTTTGCCGCCATGAGTCTTCATTCTGGTGACCAACAATGGTACCCTGATACTGGGGCCACCAACCACATGATAGCCGATCTCAACAGCATGGCTCCTCACTCTAACTATTACGACTCTGATAAGATCATTGTCGGTAATGGTACTTCTCTTCCCATTACTCATATTGGTATGGTGCAACTTCAAACACCTCTCTCTACTATTCCCTTGCATAATGTTTTACGTGTTCCTGCTATTACAAAGAACCTTCTCTCGGTTGCGCAACTGACACGTGATCTCAATTGTGTTTTTCAATTCCATTCTGATGGGTTCACCATAAAGGACTGAGCCACGGGGAGACTTCTGCACGCCGGACCAACTGATGGAGGCCTATACCCAATTCAGACCAATGGCATTCCCCACTCACTGGATCATTCCGCTTTCCATGGACGTCGTGTTTCAGGAGATGTTTGGCACATGCGATTGGGACATCCTCATTTTCATATTCTTAATTCACTAGTCAACCGTAGTAGCATTTCTCTTACTAGTTCTTTGAAGAATAATGAACTTTTTCCTCATTGTCTTGCTGGAAAAATGTCTAAATAACCATTTTCATTATCTACTTCTATTTCTCATGATGCACTTAAACTCATACACTCGAACTTATGGGGTCCAGCACCTACCGTATCTAATGATGGTTTTCGATTTTACATGGTTCTTGTTGATGATATGTATCGTTTCACTTGGCTATACCCTTTAGTCCATAAAAGTGATGTACTTAAATGCTTTATTCATTTTAAACGAAATGTTGAACTCGCTCTCAAAAAGCAAATACGAGCTTTTCAATCTGATGGTGGAGGGGAGTACACTGGGAAATTTTTCACTTCTTTTCTAGACTCTTTTGGCATTGCTCATCGCATGTCTTGTCCTTACACACCCCAACAAAACGGTGTGGCTGAGCGCAAACATCGTCATATTGTAGAAATGGGACATACCTTGTTGCATCAAGCCAACCTACCACAGTCCTTTTGGGTTGAAGCATTCCAAGCTAGTGTATATCTCATCAATCGGTTACCAACTTCAGTTCTTGGAGGAATTTCTCCCTATGAGAAACATTTTGGCAAACCACCCTCATATGATCATCTTCGTACGTTCGGGTGTGCTTGTTATCCCTACCTTGTTCCCTATAACAAAACTAAGATGGATTTTAAAACTCGCCAATGTATCTTCCTTGGTTATGGGGCTCACCACAAAGGATACAAGTGCCTTGATCCCACAACTGGGCGCTTGTATCTATCCCATCATGTTGCATTTGATGAAACTAAATTTCCCTTTTCAGTTCCTTTCTCCTCGTCCATTCCACCGACCAACAACACCACTGTTCTTCAATGGTTTCAACCGCTTGGCCCACTCCAATGTCCATCCTCTCCATCCAAGCCTGTGCCCGCCACAGCTCCTTCATTATCACCTAATGATTCTGCTTCCTTTGACTCATTGTCTCAGGTGGTTCCCTCTGAACCTCTCCCCACTGCAGATCAAGAAGGTCTGACCAATGCCTCCCTTTCTGATCCCCTACCTGAACCTCCCACTGGACTAGCTCCAACTTCCCAAGGTTCCACTCACCCAATGATAACAAGATTGAAAGATGGAATTAGAAAACCAAAGGCTTTCCTTGCTACCAAGAATCCTATTCCACTTTGCTTCACATCTCTACTTTCCCCTTCCACCAATCCCACTTGTTTCTCACAAGCTGTTAAAGATTCCCATTGGCGTTTAGCTATGCAAGATGAATTCAATGCCCTAATAAAGAATCAAACATGGGTTCTTGTTCCCCCACCAAACCGGGCCAATTTTGTCGGATGTAAATGGGTTTTGCAAAACCAAATGCAATGCTGACGGTTCTGTGGGACGATACAAAGCTCGCTTAGTGGCAAAGGGATTTCACTAACAGCATGGGTTAGATTTTGAGGATACTTTTACTCCGGTCGATTCGCCTAATCCTTGCACTTGCATGCTCCCACCAATGGTCACTCTGTCAACTCGATGTACGTAATGCATTTCTCCATGGAACCCTTCAAGAAGAGGTCTATATGCAATAACCGCCAGGATTTGTCGACTCCATACACCATGATTATGTATGTCGCCTACGAAAAGCAATCTATGGCCTAAAACAGGCCCCACGGGCTTGGTTCCAACGTTTCAGCTCGGTTTTGCGTGAGCATGGATTTTTTTTGTAGTCGCTCTGATCCTTCTCTATTCATTAGACATACATCGACTGGCTGCATCTTCTTACTTATATATGTCGATGATATGATCATCACGGGTAATGACTCTACAGGTATCACCACTTTGATAAACTTTGATATGAAAGATCTGGGCTCTGTACACTTCTTTCTTGGGATGGAGGTCACCCGCTCTCCCTCTACACTTGTGCTGTTCCAAAAGAAATATGCATTGGATCTTCTACAACGAACTTCAATGCTTGGTGCTAAACTAGTTGTAACACCTATGGCCTCAGGAACTAAACTATCAGCATTGGAAGGAGAACTTCTCCCAGATCCTACCACATATCGCAGCATTGTCGGTGCATTACAATATTTAACCATGACCTGACCTGATCTTTCTTACGCAGTAAATCAGGTCTGCCAGTTTATGCATCAACCAACCACCTCACACATGGATGCAGTTAAGCGCATCTTGCGTTATCTTAAGGGTACTATTGGTCATGGACTTTTCTTTCGGGCCTCTCCCTCTACGGCCTTGATTGCTTATTCTGATGCGGGTTGGGCAGGATGTCATGATAATTGTCGCTCGACATCCGATAGTTGTATCTATCTCAGGCCTAATCTCAAACTTTGGGCCTCTCGTAAATAGCCCACTGTCTCCCGTTCGTCAGCGAAGGCGGAATACCGAGCTCTTGCCACTACTGCTGCCAATTTATTTTGGTTGCAATATTTACTGTGTGACATAGGTCTCTTTATCAAGAACCCTCCGCTACTATACTGTGACAATGTGAGTGCTACTTATCTTGTTGCCAATCTTGTCTTACATGCCCGCACCAAGCATATCGAAGTTGATTATCACTTTGTTAGAGAGCGAGCTGCTCGTGGGGCTCTTAGAGTGCTTTTCGTCAATAGTACCGATCAACTAGCTGATAGTTTTACAAAGGATTTGCCCATCAAACGGTTTCAATGGCTCCGTGACAAGCCGAACGTCTCTGCCGCCCCGTCAAGCTTGCGGGAGGGTGTTAACGTATCTCATTCAAGATAACCGTGACATACCTTCTATATAGTCAAGGCATCATGACATCATGCTGAATCATGAAATCTTCCATTCTGCAGTAGCCCAAGAAAAAAGATATCTTCAACATAATAAGATAAGGATTGATGATGTCACCCTTGACTAGCCAAAGAAGGAATATCTTTCCAATTAATGCCATGTTG
Organism: Tasmannia lanceolata; assembly: GCF_043159265.1. Taxonomy (NCBI): domain Eukaryota; kingdom Viridiplantae; phylum Streptophyta; class Magnoliopsida; order Canellales; family Winteraceae; genus Tasmannia; species Tasmannia lanceolata. Next base: position 46,409,905 of record NW_027518714.1, on the reverse strand, counting down.
GGAAAGAGAATATTTTATTACATCCTACTGTCATGAGATATGACATGCTGTATTCTTCCATGTATAGAACACCATTTCATTATAAATATAGAGTGGCAATCCAACGAATGGATATGCAACATTTGTCTTAATCTTTTGATTTCACCATGCACCCTCCTTCAAAAGCGAGTTCAAATTTTGGAGCTGTAGTTGGGAATGGTTGTTGGTAGTTGATTTTATATATAGTTGGGTAGATTGTTGGTGGTGGAATGGTTGTTCCAATAGTGAAAACGGACGACGGTCATTGTGCAAAAAGACGGGATTGTTTTATATAAATTAATAAAAGACGGTTTCTAGCAAAACGGGATCCCTTGCAGGAAAAAAAGCACACGATATCCTGCTGCGACCCGTTCACCAAAAAACAAAAAACGTGGGGTGCTTATCTACAGTAATTTAAGTATGCCAAAACGATTGGCCATACTTACCGGTCTTTGTTTTCAGGAAGGGATCCCGTTTTAGAAGTGTTTTCCTTAATAAAATAAGTAAATATTGTATTTATGGAAAAAAGGGGACCAAGGAGCAAAGACAAAGGCATTAAATCCACGCTAATTTGTCCTATAGAGCCAGAAAAAATCAGGGAGCAAGTGTAGTATGAAACTTACGAGGGCGGGAAACTAAGTTTGTTGTACGTAGGCTCATGATTTGAAATTTCAGACCTAGCTGAAACCGAAATTTCAGCTGAAATCCTGAAATTCGGTAAAGACACACGAAATGACGATTTTTTTTATTTCGGCCAAAAACCGAAATTTCGCCGAAATTTGGTAAAGACACACAGAATAAAAAATTAATATTTTTTTTCAAATTTCACCGAAATTAACGAAATTTCAGAAATTTAGGTCAAAATTTCGTACGTTTCGCCAATTTCAGTTTTCGGATGAAATTTAAAACCATCCTTAGGCTTACTAAAATGGGTATTATACCATCTTCGCATTGACAGCACAAAATGCTAATTAGAGGACCCAAGGGCAAAGAGTACAGACATGATTAAGTAGAAAAAACATACAACTTCACTGGAGCATTCAAGCGTCCTTGGCTTTCTACTTGAGGCTCTTCAATTTGCAGGCCAAATTAGAGAGTGCCTTGTAAGACGACCCTCCTTCCTCCAGCGCCAAGGCACTGGCTTCTTTGAGCTTTTGCACCGTTTTCTTCAATTCCTTCCCTTCTTCACCTTCAATTAGTTCCTTAGCCACTCGCACAATATCCTCCCTCTCTATCAATCCCCCATCTCCAGCTTTAGGCCTCAGTGCAACCTTGAGATCCTCCACCAAAAGCAACGCATTCATCTTTTGCTCTGCATACAGAGGCCAAGCTATCATGGGTATGCCATGGACGATGCTCTCGAGGCTCGAATTCCACCCACAGTGGGACACAAACCCACCAGTGGACCCATGGCTAAGGACTTCTACTTGAGGTACCCACGAAGACACCACAAATCCCAACCCCTTTGTTCTTGACAAGAACCCTTGTGGTAAATAGTCGAAAGGATCGTCTATGCTTTGGGCAGCAAAAAGCTTCGCATTCGCCTCTTTCTTATGTGGGCTTCTTACAACCCATAAGAACCTTTGTCCACTCATCTCCAACCCAAATGCCAATTCATTCAATTGCTCCAAAGAGAGGACTCCACCACTTCCGAAGCATACGAATAACACAGACCCTCTGGGCTGCTCGTCCAACCATTTCGCCCAATCGGCACCGCCGGTATTTCCGGTACCAGTCCTTACCTGATATTAATGATTAAATAATAGCAACTCTAACGACTTAAGCTTTTGGAATAATTGGTTGTTTCACATGACATGTATTGCCTCAAGTAGGTTCCGGGTTAAAAACCCAATAACTACTTGATATTAAAAATGCAAATGTACGGCCCAAGTAAAAAAGGACGGTCACTGGTTAGGGGGAGTATTGAAGTATAAAATATAGGGAAAATTACAGTTACAACCCATGGCTTTTCAATGTGTATAACAATATAAGGTAGACCTCCTTCGTTGATGGTCCGTCACTTTAACTCCATGGAATGACTCAAAGTATAAGGTAGACCCCCTCCAATTCAGAATTGATTCACATGCAGCTGGGTTGAACCAGAGAACTTAATTGGAATAGATAGTGTTTCGATAGTGTTTCAATATAGGGTCTACAATATACACATTGAAAAGTAAAGGAATGTAGTTGATGAGTTTGAAACTACAGGATTATTAGATGTAACCGTAATTTTTCCTAAAATATAAATGATTAATCAACATGAGTTTATATGGTGCTTGATTGGGCATGCTCGTGGAAGAGGCACCACCGTTGATATTTGATACGACGGAAGCACATTTTTTAAGATGGTACCGTCGAATGGAGACTGACATACTGGTCGTGCAGCTTACATGAGCATGCCCCGTCAGCACCAAATAATTTCTCAAAAAAAAAAAAACCACGCGATTGCTTCGGATTGATGATTTTCTGATTTCATGATTGATTCAGATCCGGATTTCCCGTCAATCAAGACTGACATACTGGTCATGCAGCTTACATGAGCATGCTCCATCAGGCACCATATAATTTCTCTAAAAATACTAACTGCAGCAGCTTAAGCTTTTAGAATGATGAGGAATGCTAAACTCAAGGGCGCCCTTGAAAAAATCAAAGTACATTTATGTAAAAGTCAAAGAACATCCGATTTTTGTAAGGGCTCGCCCGAGTTTAGAATGATGGGCTGTTTCACATTACCAGAGGTCCGATAGGATAAACCGGAGGGTTCGTGGCTCCATCTGACTTCAAAGCTTTAACAGCCTCCGGCTCCAAGTCCACCAAGCTATTTACCAAAACACCCTCGGCCTCTTTGTAAAGTCTAGACTGGTTCAGCATAGCAGCATAACCGTCACAAGACCGGTCGGATAACGCATCGGGCATTTCTGATGGTGGAATCGGCACACAACCAGGGAATTTCAATGGTTCAGGTAGATCCCTATACTCTCCCAAAAATGTGGCATCTAGTGTGGGCAAATTGAGCAAGAATGATAAACCCATAAAGGTGGAGGGAAAATAAAGGTATGATGAGACCCCAACTTCTTTGGCTACTTCTATTGCTTCTGCTCCGAAAAGGTCCACGACTAGGGCCACAAGTGGCGTGGTGGATGCTAAGGTTTCCAACACGTTGCGAAGGTTAGGGAGAGAGCGTTTAATGGCGATACAAGCACGGCCTTCGACTCTCGCTTCTTGAGGGAGGTCATCTAAAGAAACAGGAGGGAGAACGACGGACCTTACCTGTTGGGTATAAATTTGGAGTAGAGATCAGTTCAATAATATAATTGAAAAATCAAACAACTATTTTGAAAGGACCTTAAATTTGGGGTATGAGATTAGTTCAACAACATAATTGACAAATCAAATAACTATTATGAAGATTACGGAATCAAAAGTCCAAAGCATTTAAAGTTTTTAAATGATTAAAATTCCAGGAAGTGATATATCCGCCCCTTTAGATTACTTGGAACACCAAGTAGCAATGTATCAGTGACTGCAGAGTGGCTGATTTACTTCACGTAAGAAGGATTCAATGGGGCTGACAGTGTATCAATGACTGCAGAGGGGTTGATTTACTTCACGTCTTGACTTGGTTCTGCATCCTCTATTTTTTTAACAATACCGAGTCAGGTACTTCTCCTACCAGTGTCAAATAGAACATGCTGAACAAAATCTTCTTCTTGTAAAGCCTGCTCGATTTAGAACGGGAAAATCATAATTTGGAACCATTAGAAAAATTTTAAAAATGAAACCATTAGTTTTGAAGAACAACGAGCAATTAATAGGTACGACAACGAATGTTCCAGCAAGCCTTACAAGGAGCTCTAGGAACTCTGGATAGTTGTCTGAAGGATTCAATGAGGCTGATTGCCAGCCTCATACACTGTTGCTGGGAGTCCCAAGTAATCAAAAGGGGTGGATATATCACTTCCCAAATTCCATCAGTACACACCTTGTCTGGCAGGCCTGCTTTGACGTCGTTTTGGATTTCCAAAGAGTATCCATCGGAGATGGTGATGAATGTTACTGTAATGTTGTGATGGAGAAGAAATCGCTTTGCTAATTCTATGCATGGAATGAGATGACCCATTCGCGGACTGGATAGAATAGCAACATTAGGGAGTTGGATCTCATCCATGGATGCTACCTCTCTCTCTCTCTCCTTCTATCTCTCTCTTCTGCAGTTTTTGGAGAGGAGAAGGGATGGGGTTTAAATAGGGGTGAGAATTTGGAAGTTGCTGTCTACTTTTAGATTATTGAGAGGAAGGGAGATTGTACCAGAGAGAGAGAAGGGCATCCGAGTTATTTTGGTTCACAGTTGAAACGCGTATGTATAAGGGTGTCAATTTTGGCTCGGGCTCGGAAGCTCGCTCGAGCTCGGCTCGAATCCGTAACGAGCCGAGACCGATTTAGGCCAGGCTCAGCTCATTAAGGCTCGTTAAGAATTTAATATGTTTAAATATATATATATATATATATATATATATATATATATATATATATATATATATATATATATTATATATATTAATATATACACTAAAAGGGTTGTCCAGAGAGTGAAAGGGGGAGGCAAAATATGTCACTTCATTTTAGGAACCCCATTTGTTACTTGGACCACCCCCCATAGTGTAAAAAAAGTAGTGAAATTATACTATATAGGGCTGTCCAGGAAAGATGAGGGTGTGTGAACTTAATATAACCCAAGCTCGGTAAGGCTCGCAAGCCGCTCGCGAGCCTGGCCGAGCCTGACCGAGCCGAGCCGGCTCGTTTACACCTGTATGTAAGACAGAGACAAGGGGTCTAATAAATGTCATTCGGCTTATAACATCTTGATGAAGCAGAAATGGGGTCTAATAAATGTCTCAAGAGTAAACCAGCTGGACAAGGACAAAAGCCAACCATACTTGGACAAAAGGCGGGACAGAGACAGAGACAGAGAGTCAGAGATTTAATTGTTATCAGGGGAAGCGATAGTCGGTAGGTACGGCCCCCACGTTCCACTGTCACAATTTAGCAAAGGCAAATGATATCAGAAAAACCAAATATTGAGATTTTAGGTAACCGATCTTTACTTTTGGTATTTATTAAAGAGCTGTCACCAAAGGTTATTACATTCCCCCAAAAGCTCTCACGAGCTAATTAAAGGAGAAAAGATAGTAGGGTTTGTGCAAATATCAAAAAATGATCACGCTGATAACATTCTAAATTCATGTAAATTAGATCCCGCTCCCTACAACTGTTATAAAAAATTAAATGGGAGTTCACTTCATATTCACTATAGAAACATATTGTTTGGTGGGAAAGGGAAATGATTTTAGCACTCCTACTCCTTTCATATGCCGTGAAAACTTCTTGTCTATTAGTTTTTAATGGGCATTGTTAGAGCTTTTGGGGAACTGTAAATAGCCTTTTGACAGCCGTTTTAATATTAAAAGACAAGAAGCTCTCACCACATATCAAAAAAGTGGAGTGCTCAAATCATTTCCCATGAGAAGATGGGCTACGATTTGAAAGTTGGGGCCAAACCACCTGTAGGTCAAGTTATCAAATGGGCCATGCCGGAACGGCACCAATTGGTACAATGCTGGGCAGTGCCATGCAAGGCACGCATTGGTGGACTGTGCTGAGGTTTCACGCACGGTGACCCGTGCTCCCGCCCCCCCCCCCCCCCCAAGTAAATAATGGCAACCTTTGGGGGGCTAGTTCGGTAAAAATTATTTCCATATATACCCCCAACAACTAAATAATGGCTAGTTTCGGAGGGTAGTTTGGTAACTTAAAATATTTCCATCTCTTATAAATACCTCCTCCTCCATTTCACAACACCCTCCCACGCAATATACTTTCTTACACTCTACAATCAATCTTTCTACGTTCTTTGTAATCTATAAATCTCTTTAATCTACAACTACTAATTACCGATTGGAGATTCAGAAGAGGTGCTTCGAGATTGCTCTAGTTTTTCAACTTACGTAGTTCCGTAGCTTCAAGCTTCAACGTAATTCTGCGATCGGTTTCGGGTTTGGGTTTGGGTTACATAAAAATGATCTTTTTATTTCTAAACAGTTTTTCTTTTCATTTCCAAAAATAAATTTTTTCCTAAACAATTTTTATTTCTTAACGGACACTAATTAGGCATCATTATCTCTTACTGTTGGTTTTGACCGTTTGGGTGTGGTTCACTTCTTCAAAGTGATTGTTGGAGAGAGAGAGAGAGAGAGAGAGAGAGAGAGAGAGAGAGAGAGAGAGAGAGAGAGAGACGTTTTCTCTTGAAAGGGTGTCTCGTCCTCTTCAACGGGGGGGGGGGGGGGGGGGGGGGGGGGGGATCTGTCTATAAAGACAAACGTGTTCTTCCACAGAAATGCACACAAGCATACTAATTTCTCTCCCTGAGTTTTGCTCTTTCTTCCAGCATTCCATTATGTGTCTGAGCACATTTCTATGCTGATTCGAAGTGGACCAGTAAGTGAGTGCACGTCTATTGAAGCCAACAGGACTGTTCTATCTTGGAGTGTCACCTCGCGGATCCCGTTTGCACCATAGGGGTCGAATACAATTCTTATGGAGAGTAACCAAGTGGCACAACTCGGCTGTCTCCTTCAACAATCGGATTTTTCAATAGGGTTTTTCGTCAGATTAATAAGTGCAATCAGCCTTCTCAATTATATTAGGGAAATGATATCTGCGCCAAGGTGTTTCGATAAACAAGCGCTCCACTTGTTTGTCGTGTAGTATTTAAAGGGTTTAAAGAGCTTTTTGAGAACCGTAATATCCTCTGAAATCCCTTTAAATACTACACGACAAACAAGTGGAGCGCTTGTTTATCGAAACACCTTGGCACAGATATCATTTCCCTTATATTATTATTCTCATTTTCAATAGTACCATAATTGATTCTTGCATTTTAAAGATGAGTTCATCATATCGAAAATTTTCCTGGGGATGCTGAAGTGATTCATTATGTTACATATGTGATCACCCAGAAAATAAGTGGATTATTGATTTGGGTATCTCCAATCACAGATTTTCCCATAGGAACGGGTTCACTACCTACAAGAAAATTAATGAGGCCCAACAAATGAATGGTTTGGATCATCAAACCACAATGGCTATTTTCCTAAAAATGCTTTCACTATTTCACCCTATTTAAAAAGGGAGATGATAAATTTGCACGTCATGTACGATGATTTGCACCCTTTTAATGTGAATTGTCGTCAAAAAGCGTCAAAAAAACATAAAAAAGAGTCAGACTTTGATGTCAATTCACATTGCTCGTTGTGAATCATCCTACAGGGAGTGCGAATTTATCATCAATCATTTAAAATTTTTACTTGTAGTCAAATACTGGGAACCACTTATTTTGATAAATAGGAGGGGGTTCCTTTGGTATTTTTCCGAATATCTTACAGTGCAAAAGGGTGCGAAGATTAGAGACCACACACACTAGAAGTAAAGCATATCCATGACGTATGATGTTGACTCTGTACTGCTTCCGCGGCCAAATGGCGACCACAGGTCATGCTAACAACCAAAACATTTTCATTAAATGCTTCTACGCAATATTCATTTTGATTTAGCAACATGGACTGATCGACATAAATATCTATTTTAAGTTGTGTAATGATATATCACCCCTTTTGATTACCAGGATGTATCAGTGACTAAAGAAGTAAGGAAGGGCTGGTGATCAAAAGTGGCGGATATATCACTTCCCATTAATTTTCCTGTGTGTTAACCATGGAATATAATATAATGTGAAATAATATGAAGTCACGAGTGTCAATTTCCTCCGGCACGGTCCTGGTATCTTCGTCATATGTCATATTACTTCGACCATGATATATGCGGAGCAACCATAGACATTTCTTTCAGGTTGCCTAGTTTTACTTTCGGAAGCATATATTATAGATGTGAGTTCAAGTACCCTGGGCTTACCCGATGCCCGTGGTTTATGGGTGATCGCGTGCATCCGTAGGGATTAGTCCTGCCCTAAATGGGGTGGGGATATCCTATGTCGTCAAAATTAAGGGTTCCTGCACTTGAGTGAATAAAACATGGTAGGCCCACATGTTTTGGGTGATCCTAAACATTCATCTGAAATGTTCCATTATATATCGGGTGTACCAAAAATCAGCTCTATTGGATCATCATAACTCTTCCATTTGTGGTGAGAAAAAAAGAACAGATTTGTGGACACATAGTATCTGTCCATTTTCCCACACACAAATGCACACCTTAAGATAATCCAATGGAGCTGATTTTTTGTACACACCCCAACTATGATGGGGCCTTACAGATGAAAGCTTTGGATCACCCAAAACATCATGTGGGCCCGACCTTGTTTTATTTACTTGAGTGTAGGTAAGCTACCTGCACTCGTGTGCACGAAACCTTTCCTCCCTCTCTCTCTCTCTCTCTCTCTCTATATATATATATATATATATATATATATATATATATATATATATATATATGCTAGTAAAAACACCCATGCGATGCACGGGGCGAGAAAAATATAAATGGTTAATCACTTTCCCATTTGATGAGGTGGAGTATTTCACACTCATGCTTTGACAGCTGGGTCTCATGGACCATCTATAGCCAAACCCATGCATTCGAGTGGGACCCAGAATATTTTGAAAGGTAGCCGAAATCCGTAGTATTATGTACTAAATGAACACATTCTGTATTAAAAAGTAATCGGGTTTGTCAATATTTTGAAAGGCGTGACTCTGTAGTATTATGTAATAAGTTCACAAAAATCCGTAGTATTATGTAACATATGTACCCAATCCGTAATTTCGCAAAGAAAAAACGTCACTATGTTGACTTTGTCCACTTTTTTTATAACAAAAGCATAAAGGAGGGGGGTAGAATTGAAATTATGTAGCTTTAATGGGTGCCTTTATTAAAAAGCATAAAGAAGGGGGTAGGATTGAAAATATGTGGGTTGAATGGGTGCCTTTGTTAAAACTAGTAAAAAAAAAGTGATGGGTAATTCTATTAGAATTTTGGGAGAAATTCAAATAATTCTCTCATTTTCTCCTCTGCTATATATATATATATATATATACTAGTAAAAACACCTGTGCGATACACGGGGCGAGAAAAATATAAATGGTTAATCACTTTCCCATTTGATGCGGTGGAGTATTTCACACTCATGCTTTGACAGGTGGGTCTCACGCACCATCTATAGCCAAACCCATGCATTCGAGTGGGACCCGGAATATTTTGAAAGGTAGCCGAAATCCGTAGTCTTATGTACTAAATGAACACGTTCTGTATTGAAAAATAATCGGGTTCGTCAATATTTTGAAAGGCATCCTAAATCCGTAGTATTATGTAATATGTTCACAAAAATCCGTAGTATTATGTAATATGTTCACAAAAATCCATAGTATCATGTAACATATGTACCAAATCCATAATTTTTCAAAGAAAAAATGTCACTATGTTGACTTTCTCCACTTTTTCTATTAAAAAAGCATAAAGGAAGGGGGTAGGATTGAAATTATGTGGCTTTAATGGGTGCCTTTGTTGAGAGCTCCTATCATCTTTAGAGGTCTCGACAAAGTATTATGAGAATTATGATGGAATATGCCTTGGAATTAAGATCTTTAGAGAACAAAAATAGCGGATATCAGGTTTTAAATTCAGATCTGAAATTTTAGGGTTTGTAGATGATCAAACAAAAAGAGAACTAGGATGAGGTTTTGGTTTAAGGTTTGAAGAACAAAGAAATAACAGACAATATAGAAATGGTGATTTTCGAGAATGAAAAGAATGATGCTGTTGCTCGGATCTCCGATCGAATTGCCAGAGAAGAAAGTCGGAATTTCACCGCAGTACAATCGAAGAAGAGAAAATAAGGGTTAGGGTTTATAACTATGGTTAAAAGCTTAGATCTAGGGCTTTTGCAAAGGAACAAAGAGAGATTTGTAGCTCAAAGGAAGGTCAAGGAAGAAGAATAAAAGGAATATGCTAGCTGAAGCTCGGCTGGAGCTTGGCCGAAATCCGCCATATCCGATCAGAGAAGAAGAAGAATAGGGGTTAGGGCTTGAGAGGCTTATCTCTCTCTCTCTCTCTCTCTCTGCTGCCCTAGATTTTTTTTTTTTTTTGTTATGAAAAAATGAAAGCCTCCTCTTGATTTTTTATCCCCCTTTGCCCTTTTATAAGTAAATGATATATTAACACCCCCTTTAGTTTCAAGTACAGCCCTTTGCTTTCTATTTCACCCCCCTTAAATGCTTATTCATGATTCTTCTTTTATCCTATAGAGTGGCTCGGGTAAAATTTAACCTTGATGAAAATGGTATATTCAATTGCTTACACTTTCCTTGGTAAACCCCCTCTTCAATAATGCACTCTCCTTCTTTGCGATAAAAAGGAAATGATATCTAAACAATAATACTTTTATTTTTACACTAACTTGACCTGTCTTCTTTGCAACTTTTTCTTTGATCAATTTGAAATTTTACTGGGACATTATTGGGATTTTACACTATGCTAGGGTAAACTTTGGGACACTAGCTCACTTATTTGAAGAAAATTTTATTCAAAATAAGGGTTTAGGGTTCGGTCGAAATGGGATGTCTACAGCTTACCGCTATGACAAAACTGTAGATGCTAATCCCTAAATTTTAGGGTGAAGAATCCCTTGTTAAGCATCACTATTGGTCTTGAGGGTTTGCTCTAAGATATAGCTCTATCCGAATGTGACTCTAAAATAGAATCACTATTAGATTGACTAAGACCTTAGAGAACGGGCCGACAGACCAATAAGATCCCTCAGGTCTAAGGACATGTGAAGGGTCCTGTCTGAAAGAACAACTTTATACTCTCTTGTCCACAAGTTGTTCTTTATTTGATTTGGTTTAGTTGCGCGATCCAATCGTCGCACCACTCTTCTTGCGTAGGATCTACTACCCGGATGACCGAGATAAGTCACCTCACGACACGTCCATGTAGGCAAAACTGGTGCTACTTGTATACAGAAAGAGATGTCCAGTCACTTTCCTAACTTGGAACTATTAAGGCTTGCATAGAACCGAGATGCCATATCTCCTTGCTCCCTTGGATCTGTGAATCCTTTAAGCATGGCATTTCTACTACACTACCTAAGAGCGAACACGTGCCATAAAATAAGCACATCATACACATTCATTAATATAATTACCCATTCATGTCATGAAATAAATCTTTATTGATTAATAAATGTCATTCTACTGGCTTTTCAGGGCATATACTCTAACAACTTCCCACTTGCCATCAAAGCCATTCATGCATGTATCTTAGACACATTCCCTACAAATGCTTGTCGAAAACCTTTTGACTAAGGGATTTGGTCAAATAGTCACGTTGTCTACTGAAGCAACTTTAGCTATGGCCACATCCCCTTTGTCGATAATCTCTCGTATCGCATGATATTTTCGAAGGATGTGCTTTGACTTCTAATGAGACCTTGGTACCTTTGCTTGAGCGATCGCCCCACTATTATCACAATACAATATAATAGGTCTCTCAACAGAGGGTACGACTCTAAGTTCGTCTATAAACTTCCGCAGACATACCGCCTCCTTCGCTGCATCACTCGCAGTGATGTATTCCGCCTCAATCGTGAAGTCTGTCGTGGTGTCTTGCTTGCAACTCCTCCATGAAACTGCTCCATTAGCTAAGGTGAAAACCAATCATGATGAGGATTTAAGGTCTTCAACATCTGACTGAAAATCTGCATCGGTATATTCAGAAATGACTAATTTGTCTCCTCTATATACTAAACAGTAATGTTTAGTTCTTCTGAGGTACTTAAAAATAAGCTTGACTGCCGTCCAATGACCTGAGTTTGATTGACATCTACTTACCACGCTTAGAGAGAAATAAATATTCGGCCTTGTACATAACATGGCATACATCAAGCTTCCCACTGCCAAGGCGTAGGGAACCCTGTTCATTTCTTTCTTCTTCAAATGTCTTAGGAGACATCTTCTTAGAGAGTTTGATTCCATGCCTAAAGGGTACTAACCCTTTCTTGGAATTCGCCATGTTATACTTAGAAAATATCTTATCAATGTAAGCTTATTGTGATAGTCCAAGTGTCATATTCCTACGGTCCCTAAACAATTTAAGGCTTAGGATATAAGACGCTTCTCCTAAATCCTTCACAGACAACATTCCAGCATCATTCTCCATGAGTAGAATGTCATCTACATACAAAACAGGAAATGTCACAGCACTCCCACTAACTTTTTTGTAAGCACAAGCCTCATCTATGTTTTGAGTATAGCCAAACTCTTTGACTGCTTGATCAAAACGAAGATTCCAACTGCGGGATGATTGCTTTAGTCCATAAATGGATCTTTTCAACTTGCACACTTTCTGACTTCCTTCTCCTGCAGCTTCAAAACTTTCTGGCTGGATCATATACATATCCTCTTGAACGTTTCCATTCAAGAAAGTGGTTTTGACATCCATCTGCCAAATCTCGTAGTCATAGTGTACTGAGATAGCTAATAGAATCCTAATAGACTTTAGCATGGGTACTAGTGAAAAGGTTTACTCCTAGTCAATTCTAGCCTTTTGACTATATCAATTCACCACCAACCGTGCTTTGTAGGTCTGTATCTTACCGTCAGGGCCTTTCTTCCTCTTGAAGATCCATTTGCATCCAATGGGCTTAATGCCCTCTGGTAGATCAACTAAAGTCCAGACCCCGTTAGTGTACATGGAGTCCATTTCAGATTTCATAGCTTCCATTCATTTTTCCGCATTAATGTCTGTCATCGCTTCTTTGTAGTTGAGGGGATCATTATCATTTTTATCTGAGATCATATCATACGTCTCACCCAAGTAAACAAGCCTATCGGGTCGTTTGATCACCCTACTACTACGATGGAGTGTTTGTATAGGTATTGTGGGTTCTTGCTCAATGTCTTCCTCTTCCTCCGTTGGAATCTTAGGTTGCTCTTCCAAGGCAATCTTATCCTCTTTAACAGTATTTTGGGTGAACTCTTCTTTCAAAAATATTACACTCCTGCTTACAGAATAATTTTGCTCACTTGGGTTATAGAATATATAACCCTTTGTTTCTTTGGGATATCCAATGAAAATACACCTTTCAGTTCTTGTCTCCAACTTATCAGCACTTATCTTTTGAACATGTGCGGTACACCCCCATATCCTCATCTGATTCAATGAGGGTTTCCTGCCAGTCCATATCTCATATGGAGTAGACAGTACTGATTTAGTTGGGACACAGTTTAAGTCATAGAGCGACGTTTCTAGGGCATATTCTCATAGAAACAGAAGTGCTTCTGCGAAACTCATCATAGACCGGACCATGTCCAACAAAGTCCTATTTCTACGTTCTGAAACACAATTCAATTCTGGATTTTGCAAGTGGTGTCTATTGAGAGATAATTCCATTTTCCTTTAAGTAATCGCTAAACTCATCCGAGAGATACTCTCCACCTCTATCAGAGCGAAGAGTCTTTATTCTTTTGTTTAACTGATTTTTTACTTCATTCCTGAACTCTTTTAACTTTTCAAAGGTCTCAGACTTACGTCACAGAATGTACAAATATATGTACCTTGAATGGTCATCCGTAAAAGTCACAAGATATATCAGCCCTCCTCTTGCCAGATAAGAAATGGGTCCACATACATTACTATATATAATCTCCAACAAATCTTGGGATCTTCCACTCTTGCCCCTAAAGGGAATTTTAGTCATTTTACCTTGAAGATATGGTTCTGTGGGACCTGATCCGGAAGGAGATCCCTTCACGACCCACGAGGGTGGCTTGGATTTAGATTACTCTTTATTGGTTTTTGAATTTTATTAAAATTTTTTTTCTGTGAACTTGGGACTACAAAGGCAATCCGAATTTCATACAAAATAAAAGACCAGAGTCGCCACCTAGGTAAGAGAGGTAGGACTCATAAGTGACACTGTATAATCTGCGATCCCAGAAGTCTAGATCCATTACCTGATTACGAGAACGGAAGGTGTGGTGAATACCGCATGCACCGTTCTCGCCCGGTAAACCGGTCTTCAATTTCAAAGATTAACTCACTTAAATTCCTTTAAAATGGCTTATTTATATTCTCTACTGTGTGAACTACGGGACATGCATCCTAGATTATTTAATCTCAATGTGGTTCCTAAATGCATCTTTCGATTTTTTTTAATTTGATTTTATCTATGTGATAGTTCTCCTAAAGAATCTAAGTTGAGGGAATCCTAGATGATTTATCTGATTTATTTTTGTCGTTCACAGTTTATACTCATGCCGGCCAGGAGTTTCAGTCCTAAATGCCTAGCTAAGATGCCTAATGCCTAGCATGGGTCCTATGTAACTGTGGACCCCGATCCGAGAGAGGCGGCGGGGGACGGGCCCCACACTGACAGTCTCTCTGGAATCATCCACGTGAATGGAGAGCTCTACCAAGCAACTCTCGAAAGAAGTGCCTCTCACAGCCTGAGTGGCGAGAAAAGGCGGAGATACCTCTCGATTCGGGGACTAGCCCAGATTCGAGGCGTACCTTAAACAAAGAAGAGTCGCCATCCAAGGAAGTGGGCCAAGGATCCCATACTATGCTCTGTTGCAACGGATAACCAGAGATTATAAAAGAAGGTTCGTGCCTGGTTATGAATTCGGAAGGTCCGAAGAGCACCTCGTCCGCCCAAGTACAAGCACCTGGTCTCTCACGCCATTTATTATTGATTTTGAAGAGTTTTGGGCGAAAGTCATCTGAAATGGGAACAAATATCTCCGAGAAGACGTCTATCTAATCATGCATGTCTCGGAGATGAAAAATAAGCACACATAAAAGAAATGAAAGAAGTGTCGCCTAATAATAGCTAGATTATGAGTGTCATACCTAATTGGTGTCTGAGTTCTGGTATGCAAACACATGCATGCTACAGCTAAAGGTATAAGATCTGTACATGAAAGTAAGAAAACACAGCAAAACACACAACACAAATCAACTCTATATATGACTGGACAAGATGAATCCTAAAACTCTAATGCGACTTGACTCGGACCAAGATGGCCGTCCATCTCAGCTGCTCTACGTATCCCGGCCTCGGGAAGAATCGGAGTCAACGTAGTTCGATGACCTATTCTAAACTACGATGCCTAACCATCTAGAACCGCTATCTTAGACTCGATCCACTAGACTCGACTGATTTTTAAAGCTTTTGCACAATTGTTTACGTTCAAGTGAATTGTAACTTTTAGGACTCTCTATATGCCCTAACTAATGCAAGTTGATTAGCCTTAAGCTAATGCAGGTGGGCCCTACATCCTATGTGTAACTAGGCTGTGCATCCTAAAGAAAACCATGGGCTGACTATATGCTTCATAGTCTAACCATCGGTTCGACTAAGTGTCTAACCGATCAACTTGAGGCCTCCTAACTCTAGGGACACTCACACGACTGGACACACCATATCAATACAAATCAGGACAGACTCCTAACTCTAAAACACCCCAAACAGCTAAGACAAACTCCTAATTCTAGAGGAAGATCTTTTTTGAAAAGTTTTTGAAGAATTTTTATATTTTTGGAATATTTGAAATGTTTATTTTTTTAATGGTTTGGCTGGACTTGGGATGTGAATCCCAAGCTGCACTACGTACCATGTTGAAAGGGATCAAGCCAACATAGTTCGGAAATAGATTTTCCTACTACTCTCCTAATGACTCAAAATTTTTGAGATAATTTGGATTTTTCAGATATTTTGATATTTTTGAAATTTCTAAATGTTATTGTTGGTTTTTAACACAAGAGAACAGAATCCTATCATCATAAGGGGAGGATCGACTCCTGATATCCCGCAAAGGTTGGACAGCATCCTATGTTTTGCGGGGGAATGAACAGAATAACAACTCTGCAAGGGTTGGACAGCATCCTATACCTTGCAGGAGCGGATAGAAAAACACATGATTTGATGAGGGGTTGGATAGAATCCTAACCCCTATGATGATAGGACTGACTCCTGAAACTGAAGGACTGACTCTCTAGCTAAGGGCAGACTCCTATGCTAAAGACTGACACTGAAATTAAGAATTCTAAGAAGGATGTGCTAATGAGACAAGGCATGTCTCTTAAAAGAGATGGAGGACAACTATGACCAATGAGACAAAGCCTGTCTCCAAAAGGGTTTGAATTTTACCACATGAGACATAGCCTGTCTCCCTGAGGATAAACTTTTCTATGAGACAAAGCATGTCTCTCTAAAAGAATGTAACTTTGCTTACCAGAGACATAGCTTGTCTCCCAAAATTGGGGCTCTAAATGACTCTTTCATCGCCCTTGCAATGAAGAGGGGAACCCTAGGCCTTAAGGGATATACATCTAAAAGACTGGGTAAGTCTTTTAAATGGAAGAGGGGAGTGCTACTTGGACTAAGTGAGTCCCCTACGGATGGGCTTGGGATGACTCCTTCATCGCCCTTTGCTGGCAATGATGAAAGGGTTAATAAAGGCGTCTAAAAGGCTAAGAACACTCTTCCTAAAAAAAAGAAAGAAAGAAAGAAAGAGAGGCAGTACAATGGTTGCATACTCAACAACAAGCGACTACCCTGCTCCAGCATGAGCATTTTAACAAAATCCTTATATTTATCAATCATTGAATTTAAAGAGAATTAGAAGATAGTAATGAAATCACATTAGTTAGACTAACTTTAACATTGGTAATCAGAGCTACCCAATATTAATAATCAAAATGAAAGGAAATCTCTGTGGTAACATCCCAAATATATTGAAATCTAACATAGAACAAATGATGTTGTCTTCACAAAACTGACAATATTGGTAGCCAATATAAAAACAGCTCTTATACCTGGGCCAATGGTATATATATCTATCATAAAAACCGATTGTACCCAAAATCAATAGTAGGGTTACCAAATTAGGATCAAGTACCATTATCTCCAATGGAATGAATTATGCACATTAATATAAAGCATAGACTAATCGACAAGTAGCAAGGCTTAATACCCCTTCCTCAAATAAAAACCCAAGTTTATCTTAAAACAGAGAACTCCATTGGCCACCTTTCCTTCAAGGCAGCCAACAACATTCACTGGGCTGAGACAACTTGATCCATATTCATGACCGATCAAGTGCTTGATCAAACGGCCGTTACCGAATGCCCAGCTACCCCATTAATATAAAAAAAAATTCAATCATTTTACCATTAATCAAGCTGCAACACACACCATAGATGTCAGACGATTCAGTGTTTATGAACAAGAGGATGAGGTAGTCAGCTGTGAGGGATATTCCCAAAATTTGAAAGCAGGGGAATTGAAACTTCGCAACTAAAAGCAGTAATTATAGCTCCTGTTTTTGGTTCCAAATGCACAAAACTTGCGAAGAGAACAACTCCTTTATAGGTCCAGATTTGTTGTCTTCAAGAAACCCCTGGATGGGAGTCTCCACTAACATATCCAAACCAAATTTTGCTGAAAGTTAAACAAAGCAAAGTCTCCAAAGAAAGCTGATTAGTCAGAAAAGATTAATATAAGCTAGAGCTGAAGTGATTAATTTCCAATCATCCAGATTGAGCATGCTCTGGCTCAACTCTCCTGTATGTCAAAGCAATATAAAATAAACTTCTGCAATGGAACTAAAATCACATGTATTCAAGGGCAGAGATTATCCCAATGTGGATCAAAATTCCGGCAACATACAGTTGGTCAAAGACAACCAAACAGTAGCTTCACAGATGAGCAATACTCTAAGCAGGTGGCATGCATGCAAAATAAAAAATAATTCCTAAGGCAGAGTTCTGATATTTCAGTTCCACGAGCACACTTCTAGGAACATTGTGGCATTAAAAACTTGAATGAAAAATAAGATGAATACAATGCAGCTTTCACAAAATGCCAGCATCTTCCAAATCCACATAGGATTTAATAAATTTTCAGCCTAATGAACATGCCCCCTTTTTTTTTAATGAAAATGCTTCATTTCCACTTGTAAAATTAACAATCACCACAAAAGCTCCGAAATTACATCATCATTTCTATTCAGCCATTTAAAATCAAAGGAATAAACAAGATCATACCTGAATAATTGAGGAATTTCAAGTTGAGCAGGTGAAATACCTTGGAGCTGATTCGATCTCCAAATCCCAGGATTGATGAATTGCAACCAGAGATCTTGGCTTCTTGTTCAACAATCTTGGATTTTTCTTGACTATTACCTTTGTTTCTAGCAACATTCACACCAAAGAATCTAAGAGGAAAGAATATGAAGGTAGCAGACAATGAATCTGAAAGTAGATAATCCTCAGATTGCAGATGTAATGAAGGTTGGGGTTTGGAACTATAAGAATAGGTTCAGATGATGAAAACCTAGGGTTTAGAGATAGTAACGATGGCCAAAACAGAAGGAAAATGAAGTAATGGCAGATTTCATGAAGAATAATCGGAATTCCGATGATCTTGATAGGAAATGGTGATTGGAAAAAAAAAAGTAGGATAGTTCCTATTTCTGCTCAGGAAAATATTGCTAATCGAAGATGCTGATCTCACCAAGACTTTAGCTGAGAACTCTCAAACTCATCGTTCTCTCATGAAAATTTTAGATCTGAGATCTAAGCACTTGCTAGGGTTTTCACTAGAAGCAAGGATTATAAGGCTAGAGAAAACAAAACAAAAAAAACGAGGTAATCAAACAACGAATCTGGAGTTTGATCGGAAATCTGCAAGAGATCGACCAAAGAAGAAGAAGAGATGAGGTTAGGGTTTGAAGAAAAAGAAAAAGGACAGATTTAGATCTTGATGAGATCTAAGAAGAAAGCCACGGATAGAAGAGGTAGGAAGAAGGAAGTTAAGGTGATGGCCGGTCGGAGCTTGGATCGGAGCTCGCACGAGGTCCCGCCGGAGAAGATGGATTGGGATTTTCTCCTCTCTCTTTCAAACGAATTTTTTCCTCTTCTTTTCGTAGCTTCAGATTGGAAATGAAAGAGTGCGGTGGCTAACTGGAGGAATGACCGGATTCCGGCAATGATTTACCGGAGAAAAAGGATTTCGGGTTCTCGTTCTCTCTCTCTCCCTCTCGATCTCAGATCTGGAAAATGAATTTTTTTTTTCTGTAAACGATTTTTTTTATTTTTAAAGGTAATATGGGAAATTGATAATGGCACTACCATTTGATAGGCGCGCGGATTTGCGCAAAAATTGATAGGCGCACGACTGTTTCGTGTCCTTTTCTGGTCAATGCACGCCCGTTCGAGGATAAATTTGCCCCCCTACCAGATAAATTCACCCCCCTTTTGCGAACTTGCACTACGACTTTGCTTGACTCGTTCGCTAGGCAAACGAACTCGGATTTCGACGAAATTTTGCAGGGACCTTAGTGGGACACTAAGCTAGCTTAGGGTGAAGTTTGGGACCCTACCTAGTTGATTTGATGGGGTTTTTGCTCAAACACGGGAGGCTCAAGGTACAGTCAAAATGGGGTGTCTACAGATGCCCCTCTTTGGCAGAGCGTGCTTGTCACGCGAATGTCAAAGCTGAACAGACAAACCATTTTGGTCGACCCGAAAATGAAGCAAATCAAATTTTGATTTTAGGTTTTGAAAATGATATTTACAAAGATAACACGGTGAAATAGCCTTTCACCGGACTCTGACTCTGCAAACGCTGGTGAGATAGCCTCTCTCCAACTCGTAACTCAACAATGGATATATGAATGAGATAGCCTCTCTTGCAAAACTTTAAAGGATTGATTTGGCTGCGAGAGAGCCGGGAAGGAAATTGGTTTGGTTGTGACTTAACCAGAAGACGGGGAATTGACTTGATAGCGACGGAGTCAGAGAATTAGTGATATTAGCGTGGTTGCGAACGAACCAAAAAAATTGGAACACTTACTTGACTGCGAATGAGTCGAAGAATTGGAAATTGGCTCTGTTTTAATGAACTAGGAGATTGGATAATTGACTTGACTGCGAAGGAGTCAGAGTATTAGGAATATTATCTCGGTTGCGAACGAACCAGAAGATTGGATAATGGACTTGACTGCAAATGAGTCGGAAGGTCAGAAATTTGCTTGGTTGCGAATGGACCGAAAAGCAAAGGGGTGACTTGACTGCGAAAGAGCCAGAGTCAGGGACATTGACCATGTTGCGAATGAACTATAAGACCAAAATAATGACTTGGTTGCAAATGAACCAGAAAGTTAGGAATTTGATTTTAGTTGCAAATGAGCTAAGAATTGGAAGATTAACTCGACTGTGAGTGAGTCGAAGTCGGGGAGATTAGCTTGATTGCGAATGAATCAAGAAATCAGCGAGAAACTTGGCAGCGAACGTGCTGAAGAGTCTGAGATTTTGACCCGGTTGCGAATGAACCAAAAAGGCCGGAATGATGACTTAGTTGCGAATGAACCGAAGTCAAAGAGATTAACTTGACTGCGAATGAGTCAAGAAATTAGAAAATAGACTTGACTGCGAATGAGTCGGAAGCCTAAGATTTTGGCTTGGTTGCGAATGAACCAGAAAGGTAATAACCTGACAAAATCAGAAGTTAAAGAATTAGCTCGGTTACAGATTAACCGAAAAGCTTGACTGAGAAAGTAAAAAAGCTCAGAGATCGACTCGGTTGCGAATGAACCAGAAAGTCGAGGATTGACCGGTAGCGAATGAACCGAAAAGGTCGAAATTATGACTTGGTTGCGAATGAACCAAAAAAATGTAATAGCCTAACAGAATCAGAAATTGAAGGAATGACTCGGTTACAGATTAACCAAAAAGTCAGGGATAGAAGCTTGACTGCGAATGAGTCAAATACTAAAGGATTGACTTGGTTATAGACTAACCAAAAAGTTGAGGATAAAAGCTTGACTGCGAATGAGTCAAAAGCTAAAAGGATTGACCTGGTTGCGAATGAACCGAAAGGTCGAGGATATGAGCGAGACTGCGAATGAGTCAAAGGCTCAATGAAATTGTGAGACAAACTCTCGATGGAATAATGAGACAGACTCTCGGTGGTACGATGAAACAAATTCTCAAAAGATTGACCTGGTTGCGAATGAACTGAAAGGTCGAAGATATGAGCTAGACTGGGAATGAGTCAAAGGTTCAGAGGATCGACCTGGTTGCGAATGAACCAAAAAGTCGAGGATACCTTGATCAAGCAAAAATCTACATGAGACAGTACGAGAATCAAAGGCATGACGGGCCTGTGGAAAGGCTTTTTCTCGGAATAATAGTTAGATGGACCTGTAGAAAGGTTGCTCTCCATACTAACTACTAGGAGGTACACAAACATCAGAATTCCAATTGATTCCACTGAGAGATTGATCGCCTCTTGCTGAGAACAATGGGAGTGCAGGTTCCTTGCTAGGATCGGACTCGGATAACTTGCTGGGTTTTGGGTATTAACCCCTTTTTTTTAAGAGAATTGTATTCTGCTGGGGATTGAAGACTGTGGGAGCAAATTCTAGAATCCGCTGGGAAAACTGATTTTCTTGGGAAATTGACTTTTCAAGAGAGTGGACTCGTCTGAGAAGTTGGAGGTTTGGCTCGAGATATACTCGTACATCTCTTATCTCAACCTACTGAAGACATTAGAACTGATTGCCTTTTGTGTGCTTGATATCTTTTATGACGCAAGTCATAAAAGATGCCCCTAGTATGTTGTGATTCCATGACAAGAGTCTTAAGAAAACAGAACCAGGATAGGTAAGGGAAATTTGGATTTGCATTGGTTCTTTCTTTGAAATAGGAAGAACAATCTCTATAATGACTGGGTCTGAGAATTCCTTCTGTCACTGCTCACTATTTGAAGCCTTGATGTCTCTGGCAGATCTGAACAAGATGTCTCTTGCCCCTCTTTGATTTCCAACCAGGATTCACTTTCAATTTTCTTCGCATTTTGGAAGGTGTACTCTCGCTCTTCCAGTGCCAGACAACTTTAGACCTTGAGAACTTTACACTTTGAGAGAAAAATGGATAAGAGTGAGGAATAGACTTCGAATGACTCGATCAAAGAAAATTTATACGATTCAAGGGACGACTCACTTTTGATTCACCCTTAGATCCAATGTATTATTTTTTAGGGTAAGGCTAGCCGCTCTTAGAGTAATTTCGAAAACCATGTCAAGAGGCATTAATTTCCCCCATCGGTATTTCCGTCATGGTTATTACCCCTCTTCGGATTGCTCAGTTTTAATGCCCCTAGTTTAAAAGGGTATCAAAGTAAGTATCGCCGACACTACTCAGATTCCGGGATCCTCCCTGTTTGAAGACTGCTTCTCCATCTCGTCCATTCCCTCATCGCGGGAACTCATGATTATTCCATTTCAGGTTTCTGGTCTAGTAGACCATCTGTCTCAACTCTTGTTTGCACTGCTTGCATTCTTGAGTTCTTCATGGTTAAGGAAATCCTTCTACAACTCATCAGCTCTTTCTTCATGGGAAGTCTTGCTGCTGACTAGATTGTCTTCTATAGTTTTCAATCTAGCAAACCGATACCCTTTCTTTGTATAAGCTAACTCTTTGACTTAGCAAATACATGAACCTCTTTTCTCTAGGCCGCCCTTTCAGGTTTTCAACCTAGTGGGTTTTCAGACTCTCATTCTTTTATTTTCTTTCTATTTTTGTTCTAATTTGCCTTGAACCTTTGCTTGTTTCACCAGAAGGACTTTCTAGGTAGGCTCGGGTTCAAAAGGGTTAGATATCAAAAGTTCAAACGATTTGGATCGAATCTGGTCTAGCCAGACTACCTACGTACCCAAAAAATGGAGGATCAGATCCGCGTAGTTCGCTTTGGGTTTAACAAAGAATGGTTTAGCTTTTTAGCTTCAAAATTTTGAAAGGGGGATGATTTAGCTTTTATCCCCAAGGTTTGACCGAACCTAAGTTGATCAGGTTGCCTACGTACCTCCGAAGAGTTGGGGATCAGGTCATGACGTAGTTCAGGTACATAATGCCCCTGGTTTATAATGTGGTTGAAAGAATGTTTGGCTTAACTTTTGGCTCAAAAATTTACAAGAGGTTTTTCTGACGTTAGGATTTTGGCTATAAAGGCTCAAACGACCAAGGATGGCCTCCTGGTGTTTTTACATACAAGCTTTTGAATGTTTAAGGTTCGACGGCTTTGAATATTTTCATCGAGGAGTCTGGCGGTATTTGCAAGCAAGACTTCAACCACGATGCTCCGCTTAAACTTGTGCGCTTCTCGAATATCTTGAATTTATGCTCAAGATTATACAGCTCTCGATAGTCTCCAAATGTTGGAAACAATTTTGATATTCAATCTATCTTATAGACTCCATCACTTGGGTCTTTGATTTTCTAAGGAGTTGTCTTAGGGACACATTCCCTTCTCCTTCTTGTCTTTCTTTCATATATATATATATATATATATATATATATATATATATATATTTTTAGTCATTAGGAATGTCCTTACTCTAGACATATTCCACCTCAGAATCTCATTGAAAACATGTAGCTCAAAAGCTCTTTTCGGGCTCGAATTGATGACTTCATTTTCTGAAAGTCTTCTCTAAACTTCTCATCAGCTCAACTGGATGTCCGATGTTTCACTCTCTTGAATTTTGCTTTACAACTGATATCTAAAGCCGATGGAGTCTTGCTTTGCACAGGGCGTTCACTCGGTTTATCCTTATAGGATCAAGCAAGGCTACCTCGAACCCCTATAAACAGGTTTATCAATTCCTCGCTCTCCTTGGGAGATAAAGTTTTACCAATCCATCTTTCCCGAGTTTCGAATTTCAATGCCAATATCAACAGCTTTGATTTCTTCTTTGAGTGGCTATGCTCGACGTTCTTCCTCTCGTTTGATCGTGTTTCAGATCTCGAGAGGAATTTCGTCTGCATTCTCATCCGAGAAGGGTGTCTTTAGTTATTTTAAACATTAGATCCAGAGTGAATCATAAGAATACTGATAACATTGAAATCAAACTTTATTGAATTGAAAACTTTCAAGTACATCAATAGTTCTCAACACGCCTCAGTGGGCTCTACATCAGACTTGAGAGAAAACAAAATATTGACTCTAAATGAGAAAGAGTGACAGACATGACACACATTTTTTTTATATTGACACTATGACTCACCAACTTTCAACACAAAAGTTGGTATACACTTGATAGAAACATCTTGAAATATGACACTTAGAACATGACTTTTGAATAGAGACAAGGGTTTGGCACTGAAATTTGAAAGTAGCACGCCTTCCTCCATGATGTTGTCGACTAAGGAGTTCGACCCTGGTATAAGAATCTCGGAAGAGGCGGTCCCATGTAGTTCTGTCTACCTGGTCCAGACTGCCCTTGAAAACCTGCTGGTGGCATCATGCTCTCTGCCCTGACATTCTTCGGAGGCTCAAATTCTGACATCTTTTCTTTTCCTTTAGATTCATTTATCTGTTCTGAGGCAGCATAAGCAGAGGTGGTGGAACCTTTGAAGGGTTGAATAGGTCTAACCGGTGCATAATTCACGAAAGCACAGAGTTCAGGAAGAAGGGAAGAGTCTCCATCTATCTCGTCCTGCATTTTGTGTTTCAATACCAGGCACTTTTTTATTGTATGACCAATACCTCCGTGGTACTCACAATACTGATCTCTTTTCCAGTGTTTGGGGATTGGGTTAGGAAGAAGCTTCGGATTTAAAAGTGTCAAACGACCTTCACCGACCCATTTCTTCATGATAACTTCCTGAGAACATGGCAGCTGAGCGTATTCCTGTGGACCCCGATCCGAGAGAGAGACGGAGGACGGGCCCCACACTGACAGTCTCTCTGGAATCATCCACGTGAATGGAGAGCTCTACCAAGGAACTCTCGAAAGAAGTGCCTCTCACAGCATGAGTGGCGATACAAAGGTGAGATACCTCTCGATTCGGGGACTAGCCCAGATTCGAGGCGTACCTTAAACAAAGAAGAGTCGCCATCCAAGGAAGTGGGCCAAGGATCCCATACTATGCTCTGTTGCAACGGATAACCAGAGATATAAAAGAAGGTTCGTGCCTGGTTACGAATTCGGAAAGTCCAAAGAGCACCTCATCCGCCCAAGTGCAAACACCTGGTCTCTCATGCCATTTACTTAATAATTTTGAAGAGTTTTGGGCGAAAGTCATATGAAATGGGAACGAATATCTCCGAGAAGACGTCTATCTAATCATGCATGTCTTGGAGATGAAAAATAAGCACACATAAAAGAAATGAAAGAAGTGTCGCCTATTAATAGCTAGGTTATGAGTGTCATACCTAATTGGTGTCTGAGTTCTGGTGTGCAAACACATGCATGCTACAGCTAAAAGTATAGGATCTGTACATGAAAGTAAGAAAACACAGCAAAACACACAACACAATTCAATTCTATACATGACTGGACAAAATGAATCCTAAAACTCTAATGCGACTTGACTAGGACCAAGATGGCCGTCCATCCCAGCTGCTCTACGTATCCCGGCATCGGGAAGAATCGGAGTCAACGTAGTTCGATGACCTATTCTAAACTAAAATGCCTAACCATCTAGAACCGCTATCCTAGACTCGATCCACTAGACTCTACTGATTTTTAAAGCTTTTGCACAATTTACTTAAGTTCAAGTGAATTGTAATTTTTAGGACTCTCTATATGCCCTAACTAATGCAAGTTGTTTAGCCTTAAGCTAATGCAGGTGGGCCTTACATCCTATGTGTATCTGGGCTGTGCAACCTAATGAAAACCATGGGCTGACTATATGCTTCCTAGTCTAGCCATCGGTTCGACTAAATGTCTAACCGATCGACTCGAGGTCTCCTAATTCTAGGGACACTCACACGACATGACACACCATATCAATACAAATCAGGACAGAGTCCTAACTCTAAAACATCCCAAATAGCTAGGACAGATTCCTAACTCTAGAGGAAGATCTTTTTGGAAAGGGTTTGAATATTTATATAATTTTGAAAGATTTAAAATGTTAATTTTTAAAGGTTTGGCTGGACTTGGGATGTGAATCCCAAGCTACACTACGTACCTCGTGGAAGAGAATCAAGCCAACGTAGTTCGGAATAGAATTTTCTAACTACTCTAAAGACTCAAGATTTTTAAGATTTTTAGTTTTTGAAATGTTTTTGAATTTTCAAGTGTTTTTGAAATTTTTGAATGTTTTTGAGTTTTTGACACAAGAGGACAAATCCCTATCATCATAAGGGTAAGACAAACTCCTGAATATCCCGCAAAGGTTGGACAACATCCTATGCTTTGCGGGGGAAAATAAACGAATAACAACTCTGCAAGGGTTGGACAGCATCCTATACCTTGCAGGAGCGGATAAAAATCACATGATTTGACGAGAGGTTGGATAGAATCCTAACCCCTATGATGATAGGATTGACTCCTGAAAGAAGGACTGACTCTCTAGCTAAGGACAGACTCCTATGCTAAGGATTGACTCTGAAATTAGAAGTTCTAAGAAGGATGTGCTAATGAGACAAAGCCTGTCTCCAAATAATTTGACTTTTTTTACTGAGACATAGCTTGTCTCTTTAAAAATGGGTGGGCTCTAGATGACTTTTTCATTGCCCTTGCAATGAAAAGGACCTAATGGTTTCAAGGTTCATGTCTAAAAGACCGGGTTAGTCTTATAACAAAAATAGGGAGTGCTATTCAGACTTATGCAAGTCCCCTGAGGATGGGCTTGGGCTATCGCCTTCATCGCCCTTGCAATGACGGAGGGGATCTAATATCTAGGGGACACATATCTAAAAGACTAGGCAAGTCTTTTAAATAAAAAGAGGAGAGTGCTACTTGTGAGATGTAATAGAGATGGTGGTGAAGGGATGGGGAGGAAAATGAATTCGATGGTGGTGATAAAAGTAAAAATGAAGATGAAAGAAAGTGGAAATGGTTCAGCTTTGTGATTGTAAAATACATGCATAAGGACCAACACCAAGACCAAATGAGGACTAGCAAACAAATCTTATGTTCATTCCCAAGTTTATTGCTAAAACACACATTCAAAATTGGGATCATTCAACAAACAGTGCGTTTGAAATTCTTTTGGAATTATCATATGAATGGGGTAAAAGCTACTAGTCTTAAAAAAATTAGGTAAAACAAATTGAGGAACACAACTATCTAAAATGGCGATGTCCAACACCAATAACAGACCACACTAATTACGAACAGTACATTGACCCAACCCTTCCTTATTTCCCATTGTTGACAAGGATTGCAACATTCCTCCTTTTATCAATACACTGACCTACCTTGCCTTTCACTGCTAGGGTGATTTCTCAAAATTATAACATTTTTAGAGGAGACTTTAATACCCACCCTTACAGAAGAAAGACATTTCATTTTTGTTCAACTATCAAAACCAGATGGTATAACCAATAATCAATCATATTAGAAGCAATTAACTTTTCTAAGGTTTCTGCAGCTTGACTGATTAAAAAAAAAAAGTTGGATTCACATGATTGCTTGAAGACGATCATTTCAGCATAATTTAGGTAAGATGAGCAATCTATTAACCAAAATATATATCATTTGAGCAGTTTCACTGCTATTTGAACAACTGCTGACACGTTATAACAAGCTCTTCTGTCACTAACTTCTTCTGTTAAGGTTCGAATTTTGGAGATTTAGCTGACAAATGACAGGCTCAATTGGATGGGTTGGAATGCAAACAAGACAAAGAACTTTCACCATAGTATCCTCTTCATTATATAAAAAAAAAATGAACTCAATCAGGGTATTCAACAATAAGAACTTTAGTCATGATGAAAGCAAATAATTGAAATATCAAGAAAAAAAATTTCACTTTTATGAATCACCTGAACATATCCATGGAACCCAAACTGTTTCAATAGTTTCATAACCATAAGCCAAATTCTATTTGGTACCCTTTGAATACACTCTCCTTAGAGCTAGCTGTAGTTAAACATAATCTAAATGGGATAAAGAACTCAAAACTTCTAAGTAACAGCATAATGTATTAATCCATTATATGCAAGCAAACCTTATACCTCTATTATGAAAACAATATGACAGATTCCAAGAGAAATTACAAACACAGGTAGATCTTGAAAGAGGCATGACAAATTCAAACAACCATGACTACATACAGATCCAAGGAGGAATTTAATAAATTTTGAACAAAATCACATCAGCACATTATCAAATAAACATCCAAGAAGGATCATCACAGATCAACAAAAATCAAACAAAATTTAGGCAAAGGAAAAAATCAATTACCTTCTCTTCAACAGAAATAAGCTGAGAATCACCTTGTAACTTGCTTGAGATAATCGAAGGTAAGATTCTCACCAGCTGAAGTTGAATCCGTGCTAGCCGGAGAATTTCAGATCTAAGATCGAAAGAAAAGAAATGATCGGAGCTCCGACGAAATAGTTGAAAAAGATGAATATCTCACTTTTACTTTCTTCCTTTCTACTTTCCTTCAGAACTAAAGAATTTTCCAAATCCTAAATAATACCAACTCTCCTCTTTCTCCGTATATCTCTCTGTCCTCCTCTCAAATCTTCTCTCTATTTTGTGATGGAGATGCCGACCAGAGCTCCGGTGAATGGTCGGAGAAGATGATCTTTGCTGGAGAATAGTGATTGAAGTAGGAGGAAGAAAATAGCTAGGGTTTGGGATTAGAAGCCCTAAAATTGAAATTTCTAAGAAGAATAACACAAATCCAAAATGATTTGAACAAAGAAAATAGTCTTATCAGCAAATTCCGACAAACAATTGTCGGAGAAGATGACCTTTGCTTAGGAACCCTAGCTCTCTCTCTCTCTCTCTCTCTCTTTCTCTACGCTCAGATTTTTCCAGAAAATGAGAAAACCCCCTTCTCTTTTGCAGATCTGAGAATTCGAAGAGAAGAACATTGGAATCTGACAGATCTCACCGGAAATTATAGTGATTCGTCAAATGTGATGAAGTAATATCAAGATCGGAGCTGGAACTCACCGGAGAATGTGATGCTCGACGGGGAGTTAGGGTTTGAGGAGAAAAATGGGGGGAAAAAGATGATAGATGGAGGTAACAGCGAGGAGAAACATAATCAAAGTTCCGGTAGAAAATTTAGAGAACGGCCGGAGAAGATGGATTTGCCGGGGAAGAGGAGATCGGAGAAGAAGAAGGGAGTTGGGTTTCGCACAGATCTCGCTCTCTCTCTCGGATTTTCTCAGCATTTTTTTTTAAATGAGCTTAAAACAGATATTTATAGTAATTTTTACGAATTGATATTACCACCCCATCTTGATAAAGCGCGCGGAATATCGTGTCTTTTCTGCCCCAAAATTCGCCCCTTCCAGGATAATTCACCCCCCTTTTCTGGTTTACACTATGGACACTTCCTTGGTTCGTTCACTAGGGAAACGCACTCCGATTTCGATGAAATTTTACAGAGACCTAGCTGAGACCCTAACCTAGCTTAGGGTGGAGTTTGGGGTGCTAACTCAATAATTTGGTAGGGTTTTGCTCAAACTAGTGAGGGATGGGGGTACGGTCAAAATGGGGTGTCTACAGATGCCCCTCTTTGGCAGAGCGTGCTTGTCACGCGAATGTCAAAGCTGAACAGACAAACCATTTTGGCCGACCCGAAAAACAAGCAAATCAAATTTTGATTTTTGGTTTTGAAAATGATATTTATAAAGATAACACGGTGAAATAGCCTTTCATCGGACTCTGACTCTGTAAACGCTGGTGAGATAGCTTCTCTCCAACTCGTAACTCAACAATGGTTATAAGGATGAGATAGCGTCTCTTGCAAAACTTTAAAGGATTGATTTGGCTGCGAGAGAGCTGGGAAGGAAATTGGTTTGGTTGTGACTGAACCAGAAGACGGGGAATTGACTTGATAGCGACGGAGTCAGAGAATCAAGGATATTAGCGTGGTTGCGAACGAACCAAAAAAAAAATGGAACACTTACTTGACTGCGAATGAGTCGAAGAATTGGAAATTGGCTCAGTTGTGAATGAACTAGAAGACCGGATAATTGACTTGACTGCAAATGAGTCGGAAGGTCAGAAATTTGCTTGGTTGCGAACGAACCGAAAAGCAAAGGGTTGACTTGACTGCGAAGGAGCCAAAGTCAGGGATACTGGCCTAGTTGCGAATGAACTATGAGACCTGATAATTGACTTGGTTACGAATGAACCAGAAAGTCAGAAATTTGATTTTAGCTGCGAATGAGCTAAGAAATGGAAGATTAACTCGATTGCGAGTGAGTCAGAGTCGGGGAGATTAGCTTGATTGCGGAGGAATCAAGAAATCAGCGAGAAACTTGGCAGCGAATGAGCCGAAGAGTCTAAGATTTTGGCCCGGTTGCGAATGAACCAAAAGGCTGGAATTTGATTTTAGCTGCGAATGAGCTAAGAATTGGAAGATTGATTCGACTGCGAGTGAGTCGAAGTCGGGGAAATTAGCTTGATTGCGAATGAATCAAGAAATTAGCGAGAAACTTGGCAGCGAATGAGCCGAAGAGTCTAAGATTTTGACCCGGTTGTGAATAAACCAAAAAGGCCGGAATGATGACTTAGTTGCGAACGAACCGAAGTCAAAGAGATTAACTTGACTGCGAATGAGTCAAGAAATTAGAAAATAGACATGACTGCGAATGAGTCGAAAGCCTAAGATTTTGGCTTGGTTGCGAATGAACCAAAAGGCCGAGATGATGACTTGGTTGCGAATGAACCAGAAAGGTAATAACCTGACAAAGTTAGAAGTTAAAGGATTAATTCGGTTACAGATTAGCCGAAAAACTTGACTGCGAAAGTCAAAAAGCTCAGGGAATATGAGAAAGACTGCGAATGAGTCAAAGGCTCAAAGGATTGACTTGGTTGCGAATGAACCGAAATGTCGAAAATACCTTGATCAAGCCGAAGTCTTCATGTGGTACGGGAATCAAAGGTATGACGGACCTGTGGAAAGGCTTTCACCAGAATAACAGTAGATGGACCTGTGGAAAGGCTGTTCTCCATACTAACTGCTAGGAGGTACAAACAATAATTTTGCTTCTGGACGCGAAAATTTTGATCGATTCCGCTGAGAGATTGATTGTCTCTTGCCGAGAACCATTGGGAGTGCGGTTTCCTTGCTAGGACCGGACTCAGATAACATGTAAGAATTTGGGTATCTCTCTTCTTTCTTTTTTTTACAAAGAGAACTATATTCTGCTGAGGATTGAAGGTTGTGGGAGCAAATTCTAGACTCCGCTGGGGAAACTGATTTTCTTGGGAAGTTGACTTTTCAAGAGAGTGGACTCGTCTGAGAAGTTTGGAGATTTGGCTCGAGATATACTCGTACATCTCTTATCTCAACTTACTTAAGACATTGGCACTGATTGCCTTTTGTGTGCTTGATATCTTTTATGACGCAAGTCATAAAAGATGCCCCTAGTATGTTGTGATTCCATGGTAGGAGTCTCAAGAAAGCGGAACAAAGGTGGTTTGGAAAAAATGCTTCGCTCTGTAGAGGCTTAAGGTCGCACAGGCTCCTTTCTTTGATATTAGAAGGAATAAGACAATCACCATGATGGCTGAGTCTAAAAGAATGTCTTCTATTTTTTCTCACTGCTTGAGGCTTTGATGTCTCTGGCAGCTCTAAACAAGATGTCTCTTACCCCTTCTTTGATTCTCAACCAGGATTCACTTTGAATTTTCTTCGCATTTTGGAAGGTGTACTCTTGCTCTTCCAGTGCCAGACAATTTGACCTTGAAAGAAAACGATTATGAATGAGGAACAGACTTCCAATGACTCGATCAAAGAAGACTCAGATTATTCAAAGGACTTGACTCACTTTTGATTCACCCTTAGATCCAATGTATTATTTTTTAGGTTAAGGCTGGCCGCTCTCAGAGTAATTTCGAAAACCATGTCAAGAGGCATTAATTTCCTCCATCGGTATTTTCGTCATGGTTATTACCCCTTTCGGATTGCTTAGTTTTAATTCCCCAATTTTAGAAGGGTATCAAAGTAAGTCTTGCCGACACTACTCGGATTCCGAGATCGTGCCCTGTTTGAAGACTGCTTCTCAACTCTTTGATTCTCCTTCTTTCCAGGAAGTCAAACTGATGTCTTCCAGGTTTTCAGTCTTGCAGACCGCTTGTCTTGATTCTTGCTTTGAGTTCTCACTCTAAACTCAATTTCTAAAATTCTCCATAACTGAGGAGCTCCTTCTGTATCTCACCAACTTTCTGTCTGTGGGAAGTCTTTGCTGCTTACTAGATTGCCTTCTTGAATTTTTCAATCTAGCAAACAGCTACCCTTACTTTGCATAAGCCAACCTCTTTGGTCGTTGATTTAGCAAGAAAAATTATTCTCACTTTTCTCTAGGCCGCCCTTTCAAGCTTTCAACCTAGCAGGTCTTCAGACTCTTGTTCTTTTCATTTTTTTCTGTTTTTGTTTTCAATTGCCTTGAACCTTTGCTCGTTTCACCAGAAGAACTTTATAGGTAGGCTCGGGTTCAAAAGGGTTAGATATCAAAAGTTCGAATGATTTGGATCGAATCTGGTCTAGCCAGACTACCTACGTACCCCAAAAATGGAGGATCAGATCCGCGTAGTTCGCTTTAGGGTTTATCAAAGAATGGTTTAGCTTTTTAGCTTCAAAATTTTGAAAGGGGGATGATTTAGCTTTTATCCCCAAAGGTTTGACCGAACCTGAGTTGATCAGGTTGCCTACGTACCCCTGAAGAGTTGGGGATCAGGTCATGAAGTAGTTCAGGTGCATAAAATGCCCCTGGTTTATAATGTAGTTGAAAGAATTGTTTGGTTTTAAAATGTTGGCTCAAAGGGTTCACAAAAAGATTTTTTAATCGTTGGGATTTTGGCTATAAAGGCTCAAACGTCCAAGGAATGCCTCTTGGTGTTTTGACATACAAGCTTTTTGAGAAATAAGGTTCAAAGGCTCTGAATATTCTTGTCGAGTAGTCTGGCGGTACTCTTGGGCAAGACTTCCATCACGATGCTCCACTTGAATTTGCGCTTCTCGAATATCTTAAATTTATGCTCAAGATTATACAACTCTCTATAGTCTCCAAATGTTGGAGACAATTCTGATATTCAATCTATCTCATAGACTCCATCACTTGGGTCTTTGATTTTTTCTAAGATGTTGTCTTAGGGACATATTCCCTTCTCCTTCTTATCTTTTCATGCTCTTGTTTCTTTTGGACATAAGAATTGTCCGTAATCATGAAATATTCCAACTTGGAATCTCGTCAAAGATGTGCAACCCAAGTGTTCTTTTGAGGCTCATTCTATGACTTCATTTTCTAGAAAGTCTTCTCTCAATTTCTCATCAACTCCACTGGATGTCAGATGTTCATCTCTCTCAAATTCTTGCTTTCGACTAAGTGTCTAAAGCGGAAGGACTCTTGCTTTGCACAACGGTAGGGCATTCACCCGGTTTATCCTTATAGGATCAAGCAAGACTACCTCAAACCCCTATAAACAGGTTTATCAATTCCTCGCTCTCCTCGGGAGATAAAGTTTTGCCAATCCATCTTTCCCGAGTTTCGGATTTCGATACCACTATCGATAGCTTCGATTTCTTCTTTGAGTGGCTATGCTCGACGCTCTTCCTCCCGTTTGATCATGTTTCAGATCTCGAGGGAAATTTTGTCTGCATTCTCATCCGAGAAGGGTGTCTTTAGTTATTTTAAACATTATATCTAAGAGTGAATCATAGAATATTGAAGATATAGAACCAAACACTTTATTGAATTGAAAACTTTCAAGTACGTCAATAATTCTCAACACGCCTCAGTGGGCTCTACATCAGACTTGATAGAAAACAAAACACTGACACTAAATGAGAAAGATTGACACACATGACACACAAATTTTTTTTTTTTTTTGACATTAACACTATGACTCACCAACTTTCAACACAAGAGTTGGTATACACTTGATAGAAACATCTTGAAATATGACACTTAGAACATGACTTTTGAACAGAGACAAGGGTTTGGCACTGAAATTCACGAGTAGCACGCCTTCCTCTATGATGTTGTCGGCTAGTGGTTTCGGTCCTGGTATAAGAATCTCGGAAGAGGTGGTCCAATGTAGTTCTGTCTACCTGGCCCAAACTGCCCTTGAAAACCTGTTGGTGGTATCCTGCCCTCTGCCCTGACATTCTTCGGATGCTCAAATTCTGACATCTTTTCTTTTCCTTTCGATTCATTTTTCTGCTCTGAGGCGGCATAAACAGAGATGGTGGAACCTTTGAAGGGTTGAATAGGTCTAACCGGTGCATAATTCACGAAAGCACAGAGTTCAGGAAGAAGGGAAGAGTCTCCATCTATCTCGTCCTGAATTTTGTGTTTCAATACCAGGCACTTTTCTGTTGTATGACCAATACCTCCGTGGTACTCACAATACTGATCTCTTCTCCAGTGTTTGGGGATTAGGTTAGGAAGAAGCTTCAGATCTAAAAGTGTCAAACGACCTTCACTGACCCATTTCTTCATGATAACTTCCTGAGGACAAGGTAGGTAAGTGTACTCCCTCCTCAGTTTTTGACCCATCCTTTCTTCCACTTCTATTATTGGCTTCTTAAAGAGTTGACGATAGGGTCCAACATTCTTAACTTCACTGGAAACAATGACAGGCTTTGTCCCACTATGCAAATCAACATATCTGTCAAGAATTAAACTTTGAACTGATGCTTCTTCTGTCATAGTACCCATATCGGCAAACTGCTTAGGAGCTAAATCATATCCGGTGGATAAGCATTGTATCTGGACTTTCATCTCTCTCACTTCTTCAGTTAGCATGGTCACCTGACAAAAAAGTTTAACCATCCAGTTTTCCATTCGGATGAGGGCCAACCTTTCAAATGATTCCTCCATTGGTCGAAAGTTTGATGGAATAGGTGGCGTTTCTGAGATAGGACGAATAAGGGATGCAGGATCCAATAATGGTTCATCCGTAGAGATAGCTCCTACCATCGGTAAAAGGCCAACTGACCTTTGCACTGGTTTTCTGGTAGCACCGGGTTCTCCAACAACTATCTTACCATCCTTGATAAGTTTTAGGATCTTATGTTTCAAGGCTTGGCAACTATTGGTTGAATGTCCATGAACTCGATGATATTCACAGAAGTCTTGATCATAAAAGTTGCTAGGAAGAGGATTTGGAGGAGGAGAAGGTTCAGGAAGTTCAAGTTTACCCACTTCGACCAATTCTCTCAAAGCTTTTTCAAGATTCTTCGGCAATGGAGGAATCTCTTTATCTGGTTTCTGAATAGGCTTGCTTCCTTTCTGAGCTACCTTCTTGAAAGGTTGACGAGAGGTCTCCACATTGCTGACATCTTCAGCTGCTACCATAGTCCTCTTTCCGTCTCTAACATCAGTTGAGGTCCTTGTCTTTAGGCCTTTGGTCAGTGCATCCTCTACCTGGGTTCCAGTCTTGATGAGGTGATTGAAATCGAGAAAGTATTGGATAACCATATGATGGTAGTACTGTGGAGACAGATTCTTAACCACAATCTTGATCTGATCTTCGTCGGACAATCTGTGGGTCATCTGAGCAGCTTTTCTCCTCCATCTTCGGATGAAGGAAGTGAAGGTTTCATTGTGGCCCTGCTTCAACGCTTTGAGATCTCGCTTGGTTACATCAATCCCCTCCTCCATGGAGAATTGTTCGACGAACCTATTTGCAATATTCTCTAAGGTTCTGATCTCCTCGGTCTTTAAACTCAAAAACCACTTCTTGGCGGTTCCAACAAGTGATCGGGGAAATAGAAGAGCAACCTGCTCCGGAGACAAGTCATGCTGCTGCAGAAGCGGAAGAACTGACATCAAATGACTTCTAGGGCACCCTGTCCCATCTTATTTATCCATGTCTGGTACTTTAAATCTTGGAGGCAGTGTGACTCCCGGATAAATCATGAAATCAACCATGTTTGACTTCTTCGGGCCTTGGAATTTGATATTCTCCATCTCTTGCGTCAGCTTGTCCAGTCTGTTTGTAAATACCTTGCCCTTATCGGCTCTTTCTAGATGAGGGTGACAATTCTCTTCTGCATACTGATCATCCTCGAAGTCATCTTCAACAGCAAACATTGCCGGTCTGCTTATCATAGGAGGTGGAGGAGGTATGACTGAAGGATGCTGGGGTACATGCTCTTTAGAAGTAGAACTTGTATCATTTTTCAGACGAGCAATTTCTTCATTGATAGTGCCCAACTGTGCCAGAATAGCCTTCATAACCTCATTGGTGTCAAGGGTATTATTTCCATTCTCCGCCATGGGTTCAGGTATAGGTATAATGGGAATATGTACTACAAATGAGTGAAGCCAACAAGGTCAGACTCCTGCCATGGAATGGACAAACACTATAGTTCAGCATACGGTAATCGAATGAAAATGCCATATGTAAGCTGAGACAAAAGATGATACGGATATATCTTCCTATGGATAAAATATGACAGCATAACATCTATGCAAAGAGATATGGTAAGATAAGCACATAGAGTTTGTCAACAAGTCTACAGGATAATGACCAAACTCAAGGTATTTGCAGAAAATTCGGCAGCATAACGGCAATATAGAGAGGGTCTAAAGCTGCTAATCACAAAGGGTATGCCAACTGGGTTAAGATAAAGTAAGGCTCTCAGCAAGAACAAACACTCGAATGAATGTCAGCAAGATAAACTCGCAATCAAACAAGTGGAATATAATCAGATCAGAATCAATCATAGGAGAAGGATATAATAGGCAATACTGAATTTTTCATCCATGATCAAAGATGATCAGTAGATCAGAAAGAAGACTACGACCACAAAATGACAGAAGTAGGTCATAGACCGGGTCTAAATCTTGAAGATGGATCGATAGAATTGATCGAATTAGATAAGGAAACCTCACTGAATAAGAAGGCCATAATCTAATAATCAATATAAATAGGTATATATACATATATACACCCTAACCAGGGGCACCAGCCCTAAATATAATCCTGCAGAGTCAAGACACTTGACTCAAGACAAACATGTGAGTGTACTAGGACTGCGTTGTAGCCACATAAGGTGAGCTACAATAATCTATGGATAGGACATGGTTCCTAAATCTAGGCTTCAACATGTGTCAGCAACACATGTTCGTCTTTATATGAATGCAATATATATATATATATATATATATATATATATAAGCACATGCAGATCCTAATTGGGTTTCACTAAGTCAGCAAATATATCCATATACATAATATATGTAAAATGAAAGTAGAGCTCCGGACTCAATATATCGGGCACTATGCATATGATCCATACTTTAAGTATATAACACAAGTACACCGAGTGTTATATACAGTATGCTTCATTGCTCACCGACTGCTGTAAACACAAGTACACCGAGTGTTTACGACTGCAGCACTGGCGCATAGCTTGGAAATAGATACAACAGCACCATCAGGGTAATGACATCTCATGTGGCACCCATTGTATCTATCCCGTGGAGCCAATAATAATAAAATCAATAAAAGAAAAATAAAATTAAAATGATGTATGCTGTGTAGTGTGTGAATCCCTTGTTTTAAACACTTATTTGGTGCCCCTGGATTCTAAGCGATTAAATTCTCATTTATAATAATTTTAGCCCAAAATTAATAAAAAATGGCATTTTAACAGAGTTAGGCAATATCTCGAAAGAAATCCCCAGCAGAGTCGCCAGCCTGTGGACCCCGATCCGAGAGAGGCGGCAGGGGACGGGCCCCCACGCTGAGTCTCACTGGATCATCCACGTGAATGGAGAGTTCTACCAAGGAACTCTCGAAAGAAGTGCCTCTCACAGCATGAGTGGCGATAAAAGGTGGAGATACCTCTGGATTCGGGGACTAGCCCAGATTCGAGGCGTACCTTAAACAAAGAAGAGTCGCCATCCAAGGAAGTGGGCCAAGGATCCCATACTATGCTCTGTTGCAACGGATAACCAGAGATTATAAAAAAAGGTTCGTGCCTGGTTACGAATTTGGAAGGTCCGAAGAGCACCTCGTCCGCCCAAGTGCAAGCACCTGGTCTCTTATGCCATTTATTATTGATTTTGAAGAGTTTTGGGCGAAAGTCATCTGAAATGAGAACAAATATCTCCGAGAAGACGTCTATCTAATCATACATGTCTCGGAGATGAATAATAAGCACACATAAAAGAAATGAAATAAGTGTCGCCTAAGAATAGCTAGATTATGAGTGTCATACCTAATTGGTGTCTAAGTTCTGGTATGCAAACACATGCATGCTACAGCTAAAGGTATATGATCTGTACATGAAAGTAAGAAAACACAGCAAAACATACAACACAAA
This sequence comes from Tasmannia lanceolata, assembly GCF_043159265.1. Classification (NCBI taxonomy): domain Eukaryota; kingdom Viridiplantae; phylum Streptophyta; class Magnoliopsida; order Canellales; family Winteraceae; genus Tasmannia; species Tasmannia lanceolata. The sequence goes on along the minus strand of NW_027518714.1, from coordinate 46,371,550 downwards.
TCAACTCTATATATGACTGGACAAGATGAATCCTAAAACTCTAATGCGACTTGACTCGGACCAAGATGGCCGTCCATCTCAGCTGCTCTACGTATCCCGGCCTCGGGAAGATTCGGAGTCAACGTAGTTGATGACCTATTTTAAACTACGATGCCTAACCATCTAGAACCGCTATCCTAGACTCGATCTACTAGACTCGACTGATTTTTAATGCTTTTTGCACAATTGCTTACGTTCAAGTGAATTGTAATTTTTAGGACTCTCTATATGCCCTAACTAATGCAAGTTGATTAGTCTTAAGCTAATGCAGGTGGGCCCTACATCCTATGTGTAACTAGGCTGTGCATCCTAAAGAAAACCATGGGCTGACTATATGCTTCCTAGTCTAGCCATCGGTTCGACTAAGTGTCTAACCGATCAACTTGAGGCCTCCTAACTCTAGGGACACTCACACGACTGACACACCATATCAATACAAATCAGGACAGACTCCTAACTCTAAAACACCCAAAACAGCTAAGACAGACTCCTAACTCTAGAGGAAGATCTTTTTTGAAAAGTTTTGGAAGAATTTTTGTATTTTTGGAATATTTGAAATGTTTATTTTTTTAAAGGTTTGGCTGGACTTGGGATGTGAATCCCAAGCTGTACTACGTACCCTATTGAAAGGGATCAAGCCAACGTAGTTCGGAAATAGATTTTCCTACTACTCTCCTAATGACTCGAGATTTTTGAGATAATTTGGATTTTTCAGATATTTTGATATTTTTGAAATTTCTAAATGTTTTTGTTGGTTTTTGACACAAGAGGACAGAATCCTATCATCATAAGGGGAGGATCAACTCCTGATATCCCGCAAAGGTTGGACAGGATCCTATGCTTTGCGGGGGAATGAACAGAATAACAACTCTGCAAGGGTTGGACAGCATCCTATACCTTGCAGGAGCGGATAGAAAAACACATGATTTGATGAGGGGTTGGATAGAATCCTAACCCCTATGATTGTAGGACTGACTTCTGAAACTGAAGGACTGACTCTCTAGCTAAGGGCAGACTCCTATGCTAAAGACTGACACTGAAATTAATAATTCTAAGAAGGATGTGCTAATGAGACAAGGCATGTCTCTTAAAAGAGATGGAGGACAACTATGACCAATGAGACAAAGCCTGTCTCCAAAAGGGTTTGAATTTTACCACATGAGACATAGCCTGTCTCCCTGAGGATAAACTTTTCTACGAGACAAAGCATGTCTCTCTAAAAGAATGTGACTTTGCTTACCTAAGACATAGCTTGTCTCCCTAAATTAGGGCTCTAAATGACTCTTTCATCGCCCTTGCAATGAAGAGGGGAACCCTAGGCCTTAAGGGATATACATCTAAAAGACTGGGTAAGTCTTTTAAATGGAAGAGGGGAGTGCTACTTGGACTAAGTGAGTCCCCTAAGGATGGGCTTGGGATGACTCCTTCATCGCCCTTTGCTGGCAATGATGAAGGGGTTACTAAAGGCGTCTAAAAGGCTAAGAACACTCTTCCTAAAAAAAAAAAGAAAAGAAAGAAAGAGAGGTAGTACAATGGTTGTATACTCAACAACAAGCGACTACCCTGCTCCAGCATGAGCATTTTAACAAAATCCTTATATTTATCAATCATTGAATTTAAAGAGAATTACAAGATAGTAATGAAATCATATTAGTTAGACTAACTTTAAGATTGGTAATCAGAGCTACCCAATATTAATAATCAAAATGAAAGGAAATCTCTGTGGTAACATCCCAAATATATTGAAATCTAACATAGAACAAATGATGTTGTCTTCACAAAATTGACAATATTGGTAGCCAATATAAAAACAGCTCTTATACCTGGGCCAATGGTATATATATCTATCATAAAAACCGATTGTACCCAAAATCAATAGTAGGGTTACCAAATTAGGATCAAGTACCATTATCTCCAATGGAATGAATTATGCACATTAATATAAAGCATAGACTAATCGACAAGTAGCAAGGCTTAATACCCCTTCCTCAAATAAAAACCCAAGTTTATCTTAAAACAGAGAACTCCATTGGCCACCTTTCCTTCAAGGCAGCCAACAACATTCACTGGGCTGAGACAACTTGATCCATATTCATGACCGATCAAGTGCTTGATCAAACGGCCGTTACCGAATGCCCAGCTACCCCATTAATATAAAAAAAAATTCAATCATTTTACCATTAATCAAGCTGCAACACACACCATAGATGTCAGACGATTCAGTGTTTATGAACAAGAGGATGAGGTAGTCAGCTGTGAGGGATATTCCCAAAATTTGAAAGCAGGGGAATTGAAACTTCGCAACTAAAAGTAGTAATTATAGCTCCTGTTTTTGGTTCCAAATGCACAAAACTTGCGAAGAGAACAACTCCTTTATAGGTCCAGATTTGTTGTCTTCAAGAAACCCCTGGATGGGAGTCTCCACTAACATATCCAAACCAAATTTTGCTGAAAGTTAAACAAAGCAAAGTCTCCAAAGAAAGCTGATTAGTCAGAAAAGATTAATATAAGCTAGAGCTGAAGTGATTAATTTCCAATCATCCAGATTGAGCATGCTCTGGCTCAACTGTTCTGTATGTCAAAGCAATATAAAATAAACTTCTGCAATGGAACTAAAATCACATGTATTCAAGGGCAGAGATTAACCCAATGTGGATCAAACGAATTTTTTCATTTTTAAAGGTAATATGGGAAATTGATAATGGCACTACCATTTGATAGGCGCGCGGATTTGCGCAAAAATTGATAGGCGCACGACCGTTTCGTGTCATTTTCTGGTCAATGCACCCCCGTTCGAGGATAAATTCGCCCTCCTACCAGATAAATTCACCCCCCTTTTGCGAACTTGCACTACGACTTTGCTCGACTCGTTTGCTAGGCAAACGTACTCGGATTTCGACGAAATTTTGCAGGGACCTTAGTGGGACACTAAGCTAGCTTAGGGTGAAGTTTGGGACCCTACCTAGTTGATTTGATGGGGTTTTTGCTCAAACACGGGAGGCTCAAGGTACGGTCAAAATGGGGTGTCTACAGTAACTAAATGTAATTGACTGAGCCTGAGAATTGGATGTTGATTGAGATACTCGGAAGCTAGTGAAAGCTAATCTCTACATGCCTAGAATGTTGGTTCTATAAAACCCTAGAACTAATGCAGGGAATCCTAAGAGCCTAAGCTAAGGCTTGATTTTGAGGAGAGGGATTGGATTTCCTAGATTTCAGGGTTCTAGGTGTGAGGTACCTAGGATAAGGTGTTGGAAATTATGGGTTAAATAGATTAGTTCAACAAAACTAGTGATATATTTAATTGAAATGAAATAAAGAAAGGGTTACCTTTGATGATCCCGAATGTAAACCGCAAATCCGTTACCAAAGATCAAAGATAGATTATCGCCCCCATCACGCTTGGTATGCAATCGGGTTCTCTTGCGACCTATCTCCAGGATACAACACCACTGTACTTGTCTTTGACGGTGTGCACGCACCGGCTCGGACCTTGCGAACATGATTTATGCCGAACAATTTGCCCAAAAGAAATCTTACAAATGCTTAAAGCTTGAAACTTGTAAAAATACAAGTATAAAAGAATGGATATAGAACAAGAGAAAAGAAGTTCTGTTTTGTGCATATGTATATGCACAAGAGGAATCACACAGATGAATTGTTGTATACACAAAGGAAGTATATATAGCCAACTATTCTTCCATCCCCAACGTCTCTCTCTTTATGGCAAAAATGGTTACTAAAAAGAAACATTAAAAATATTAAAGAGTGAATAAATTAGCAATTCAAATTGTGCAAAACCTATATAATATTAAAGTATAATAAATGCTAGCAAACCGTTTGGGTTTTGATTCAAACAGTCAAGGCTTTTAAAGCTTTAAAAATATTAAAATATCCAACATAAGGTATCCTAGCTAGTTTTGGAATTAGAGAGTTGGGATAAGGTATCCCGAGTTCGAGTTCAACTCGGGTTGATCCGGGTTCAACTCGGGTTGAGTTGGATCGGTGGTGTCCAATCTGGGTTAGGTCGGTTGACTCAGGTTGGGTTCGGTTCAACTCGGGTTGGACTCGGGTTAGGTTCGGATATGAGTGGGACTTAGGGTGCGGGTTAGGCTAGCGAGTGGGTGGGGTGAAGAGATGAGTTACAGTGCGTGCAACTCGAGTTGAGTGCAGGTTGGGTCCAAGGCCAGGTGGGACCCCCTAGAATGGGATGGGTTGAATGGACCATGCCGTGCAGGGGTCTGTTGTTATTTTATTCAAAGTTTTTGAGTTATTCCGAACAAGGGCAGCAAAGTCATTCGAGCAAGGCTTCGGATCTTGATAAGATGAGTGAAAGCTTTTGATGAAGGCTACTGGACCCATTTGTATTAATGAAACTATTTTATTCAAACCAGTGATTTTGATCACATGAGCGCTATTGGATCCTATACAAACGAGTGCAAGCATTTAATTCCATCCATAAAACTACTGGATCCTAAACAAATGAAGGCATTTAATTTTATCCATGAACACTACTGAGTCCTAAACAAATGAAGACATTTAATTTTATCCATGAACCCTACTGAGTCCAAAACAAATGGAGGCCTTTAAATTTAATCCATGAATTGAAACTGCCAAAAGCTATCGACATAATTAGATCCAATAAAATTGTCGCTATTGTTACCGATTAGGAACAAGTGGAACAAACTATAAATGAGTAACACTGCTGTTTTCACAAATCTAAACCACAACGAGGCATTTTTTTAAATCCATAGCAATGCTACTGTTCTAAAGAAAATCTGAACATGAAAAGGACATAACTTCAGATGCTATCATGTACATGAGTATATAAGGACCATGGTTAACATGGAATAGAAAAACAAACAAAATGAGACTGTCCAACATAGCTCATAGAGATTCGATTACCATGTTGAGGGAGTGATGCTCAGTAAATAGTAGACAGAAGGTGAAGGGCACCTAGTACGGGGTCTAAAAGTTAAGGGATTGTGGCTGAAGGGCTAGATGAGTGAGAGAATGGGGGCGTGGGGACTGCTAGTGGGGAACGTGACTTTGGTAATGGGGATTGAAATGGTGGTGATTAAGGGCTGTAAAAGGAAGTAGTAAAGGGCTGCAAATGGAGTGTTTAAGGTCTACAAATGGAGGTTGTTGAAGGCTACAAAAAACAACGAAGACAGTGGAGAATTGTGTTTTGAAAAAATGGCAGCAAGGGAGGTGTCTTCGGATTATAGAAACTTAGATAAAAGAGAAGTCTTTGGGGCCAAGAAGAAAGCTCGTCTTTCCTCTCTTTTTCCATGATGGTCGTGCTCTTATTTATAAGCCAAAGGAGGAGGATTAGGAGGATAAGCATAAAGGGGCAAGGTGGAAGGCTAGGATCATTTTGATTGTAATCTAACGGTGGAGATGGGCTGGTTTGAGAAGGGATGAGATCAAAAGAGGATTGGGGAAAGGGGATTGGGTGATTGTGGATGGACTTGCCACATAGCCGTGGTTTGTTTGAAATGAATGGATGAGATGAACCCGTGTGCTAGGAGGATGGACATGCTCTCATTTAAAGGGTTGAGATCATTCCATATGGTTAAGGATAGGCTTTGCATTGGTTTGGTGGAATGAGGAAACGCCACATGAGCTCGAAAAGAGGTGGAAATCCACAAAAATTCGTGCAAGCTTGGTGGCTTGGAGGGAAGGGGACGGCTATTTTTGGGGGAGAGGGAGGAGTCGGTTAGAGTAGAGAGAGAGAGAGAGAGAGAGAGAGCTTATTAAATAAATGGTTCGGATCACTCCATGCAGTGCCCATGTCTGAGGTCTCTCTTTGCACCCAAAATGAATGGCTCGGATCATTCAATAGTGTGGGCTGTAGAGTACATTTTAAAAGCAAGGGCGGGGCCTACCTTGCTCAAAGATAAAAATTAATGATTGATCCCATCAAGTGGATGGTTCGGATCATCCCTATGGTGTAGGCAATACACTTCATTTCGTATTCTTCATAAAGTACTTGTACGCCCACTTCATTGAATGATCAAACCCTCCACTTGATGAGCCACCATGTTGCCCGCCAAACCATTTCTATAGGATGATCTGAACTGTCCATTTGATGGGCTACGACACAAATGGGTTGTGCCTAGGGCTGCAACTCGGGTCGGGTTTTGGAGAACCCAACCCTACTCGAGAAATATCTTGGGTCGGGTCGGGTCGGGTTTTTTTTCGGAAAACCCACGATTCCCAAACCCGGCCCTACCCATGATAAATCTCGGGTCAGGTCGGGTCGGGTCCGGTTTTTTCACGTTGACGCAATTTTTTAAGGAAAATTCTTGTTTGGCAAGGCAACTCAACTCATAGAAGTAGAAATTACACTCACAGTACACTTGAATCAAACAATGAAGTAATTACACTCACATTACACCTGAATCAAATAATGTTGTAATCAAACAATGTTGTAATTACAATCAAACAATGCTGAATCAAACACTTGAATCAACTCAACTCATAGAAGCAGAAATTACACTCACATACAATAACAGTGGGTGCGTGTGTTTTCACTTTTAACTTTTAACTAACAATAGAAAAAAATGTACATACTATAACTTATGTGACTCGGGTCGGGTCGGGCCGGGCCCCTTCAAACCCGGCTCGACCCGAGATTCATGCGGGCTTTTGAATCCTCAACCCGGCTCGACTCGAAACCCATGAAACCTGAACCCAACCCAGGCTATTTTCGGGTCGGGTCGATGCGGGTCGGGTAAAACCCGGCTCGAGTTGCAGCCCTAGTTGTGCCCCGCTATTCATTTCTGTAGGACAATCCAAACAGTCCAATTCATGGGCAGTGGCATAAATGGGTTGTACCCCTCAAATCATTTCCCAAGGATGATCTAAACCGTTAAATTGATCGGCCACAATGTAAATTGATTGCGCCCTGTAATCATCCCCATAGGATGATCCGAACTGTCCAAATGGCGGGCCATGATGTAAATTGGGCGTGATTTTCAAATTAGTTCCATAGGATGATACTGACCATCCAATTGATGGGCCCAAACACAAATTGGTTGTGCTCCGTAAATTATTTATTTCGAATAATCTGAAGTGTCAATTTGATAGGCTAGCATAAAATGATTGAGGTGGGCCCCACACTTGGACGACTACCATTGGAATATTTTTTTGACATTAACGGGCCCACAAACATTGGTCAAGTTCCATTTCCTATGGAATTTTAATTTTCCATGGAAAATGCCACTTTTAGAGAACGAACGGAAATGGATTGGAAATTGATGGAAATTGATGGAAAATGGTGGAAAATGACAGGAAAACACAGGGAACCGACTCTAAAATGAGGAAAATTAAAGAAGGCCTTTGTTGGCTTAAGTGGAGCAAAATAGGGGTGTCTACAGGTTCACATGTTGGAAAAGGTTTCACTTGGATAGAATCCAATGGACCATCTTTTACCAATCTTGTAATCCTATATAGGTTAGTATGGCCTAATCGAAGATGCCATAGAGGAGTAGACCTGGCAAACGGGTGGGTCAGGCCGGGTCAACCCGCGGGTGATGCGGGTGCGGGTCCACGGGTCGAGTGAGAAAATGACCCGCATTTTGGCAGGTCAAAATTTACGTGACCGGCGAGGCCCGCGGGTGGGCCGGGTCAACCCGCGGGTCACCCGCAAATATGCCGCAAATATGGGATTGTAATAATTATTTTGATTTGACAGCCTCTATTTGCCCGATATGTGATTTGGTATTTTTTTCGTAATTTTAAAATTTTATAGCCCTTTCTAGGTAATTTTTCATTCAAAACTTTATAATTTAGCTAATTTACTTTTTGTGGTGTAATGATTACTTTTTTACATATTTTCTAGGAACATTTTACCAACATTTGGATGCGCGCATCTTTGCATACACAAAGGCCACTTGCCGAGAAATTGCCAAAGGAGAAGCTTGATAGCAAATTCTAATAAAATAAAAACCACATTTAAATGTTATCAACACTACTGGGCACTCTCACTTTATGTATGGCCCACACCATAGGATGATCCAAACCGTCCATTAGTTGGGCCATAGCCTAAATAGGTTATGCTCCAAAAATCATTTCCATAGGATGATCCTATCCCTCCAATCTGAATGTTAGAGGGTTGATCCTAACCCTCTATAGATCGGAGGGTTAGAATCAACCGATGGAAATAATTTTGGGGCATAACCTATTTAGGGTATGGCCCATCTAATGGACGGTTTGGAACTTTGGATAATCCTACTGTGCAGGACATACCGTACTTTTTATAAAGTGAGGAGTTACTCATAAAAAACAAACAGCAGTGATGATAACATTCTCAAAAAGATTAAAAAATACTGTAAAAATGCGGGTGCCCGCGGGTTGACCCGACCCGACCCGTGTTTTTGCGGGTTGGGTCACCCGCGGGTTGGTTTTTGACGGGTCACGGAAACTTAGACCCGTGCCCGCAAATTTGCGGGTGGGCCGGGTCGACCCGCGGGCACGGGTCACTTTTGCCAGGTCTATAGAGGAGTGGGATTAGTTGTATTCCTTGCCATTTTGAGGTTTGGAATATTTTGAATATGAATATCATCAATGTTACTTACATTTTCTAAGGCATTTAATATAAATAATCCGTCAACTAATGTACCTTCTGCAATCAAGGAATTTCTGTGGTTGATAAAAAAAAAACTTTTATTAAAAGTTGATGAATAACCATCAATCAAAAGTTTAGAAACAAAAATCAAATTCCTTCTAATGGAAGGTACATAAAGACAATTATGTAACTGTAAATATCCTCATGAAAATGCTAGTAGAAGATCACCCACATCTTGGACTGCAACCGTTGCATATGTTCCAACCTATTGGAAGAGTTCGCCCTCAATCAACCGTTTGCTTTTCCTGAACCCCTGTAAAAAGTTGCATACAACATACATGTGAGGTCACACCAGTATTCACTTTGTGTAGAAATAGGGTGGGCCCACATTGTTGGGGTGATCCAAAGCATCCATTTGGAAGGCCCTATCGTAGATAGT